>NC_052316.1:25060216-25373341 GCF_016432855.1 Salvelinus namaycush | reverse complement strand
AGCTGTAGCAGCAACGAACGAGCTGTTTGATGAGCTGTAGCAGCAACGAACGAGCTGTTTGATGAGCTGTAGCAGCAACGAACGAGCTGTTTGATGAGCTGTAGCAGCAACGAACGAGCTGTTTGATGAGCTGTAGCAGCAACGAACGAGCTGTTTGATGAGCTGTAGCAGCAACGAACGAGCTGTTTGATGAGCTGTAGCAGCAACGAACGAGCTGTTTGATGAGCTGTAGCAGCAACGAACGAGCTGTTTGATGAGCTGTAGCAGCAACGAACGAGCTGTTTGAGCTGTAGCAGCAACGAACAGCTGTTTGAGCTGTAGCAGCAACGAACGAGCTGTTTGATGAGCTGTAGCAGCAACGAACAGCTGTTTGATGAGCTGTAGCAGCAACGAACGAGCTGTTTGATGAGCTGTAGCTGTAGCAGCAACGAACGAGCTGTTTGATGAGCTGTAGCAGCAACGAACGAGCTGTTTGATGAGCTGTAGCTGTAGCAGCAACGAACGAGCTGTTTGATGAGCTGTAGCAGCAACGAACGAGCTGTTTGATGAGCTGTAGCAGCAACGAACAGCTGTTTGATGAGCTGTAGCAGCAACGAACGAGCTGTAGCAGCAATGAACGAGCTGTTTGAGCTGTAGCAGCAACGAACGAGCTGTTTGATGAGCTGTAGTAGCAACGAACAAGCTGTTTGATGAGCTGTAGCAGCAACGAACAAGCTGTTTGATGAGCTGTAGCAGCAACGAAGGAGCTGTTTGATGAGCTGTAGCAGCAACGAACGAGCTGTTTGATGAGCTGTAGCAGCAACGAACGAGCTGTTTGAGCTGTAGCAGCAACGAACAGCTGTTTGATGAGCTGTAGCAGCAACAAACAGCTGTTTGATCAGCTGTAGCAGCAACGAACAGCTGTTTGATGAGCTGTAGCAGCAACGAACAGCTGTTTGATGAGCTGTAGCAGCAACGAACGAGCTTTTTGATGAGCTGTAGCAGCAACGAACGAGCTGTTTGATGAGCTGTAGCAGCAACGAACGAGCTGTTTGATGAGCTGTAGCAGCAACGAACGAGCTGTTTGATGAGCTGTAGCAGCAACGAACGAGCTGTTTGATGAGCTGTAGCAGCAACGAACGAGCTGTTTGATGAGCTGTAGCAGCAACGAACGAGCTGTTTGATGAGCTGTAGCAGCAACGAACGAGCTGTTTGATGAGCTGTAGCAGCAACGAACAGCTGTTTGATGAGCTGTAGCAGCAACGAACAGCTGTTTGATGAGCTGTAGCAGCAACGAACAGCTGTTTGATGAGCTGTAGCAGCAACGAACAGCTGTTTGATGAGCTGTAGCAGCAACGAACAGCTGTTTGATGAGCTGTAGCAGCAACAAACAGCTGTTTGATGAGCTGTAGCAGCAACGAACGAGCTGTTTGATGAGCTGTAGCAGCAACGAACGAGCTGTTTGATGAGCTGTAGCAGCAACGAACGAGCTGTTTGATGAGCTGTAGCAGCAACGAACGAGCTGTTTGATGAGCTGTAGCAGCAACGAACGAGCTGTTTGATGAGCTGTAGCAGCAACGAACGAGCTGTTTGATGAGCTGTAGCAGCAACGAACGAGCTGTTTGATGAGCTGTAGCAGCAACGAACGAGCTGTTTGATGAGCTGTAGCAGCAACGAACGAGCTGTTTGATGAGCTGTAGCAGCAACGAACGAGCTGTTTGATGAGCTGTAGCAGCAACGAACGAGCTGTTTGATGAGCTGTAGCAGCAACGAACGAGCTGTTTGATGAGCTGTAGCAGCAACGAACGAGCTGTTTGATGAGCTGTAGCAGCAACGAACGAGCTGTTTGATGAGCTGTAGCAGCAACAAACAGCTGTTTGATGAGCTGTAGCAGCAACGAACGAGCTGTTTGATGAGCTGTAGCAGCAACGAACGAGCTGTTTGATGAGCTGTAGCAGCAACGAACGAGCTGTTTGATGAGCTGTAGCAGCAACGAACGAGCTGTTTGATGAGCTGTAGCAGCAACGAACAGCTGTTTGATGAGCTGTAGCAGCAACGAACGAGCTGTTTGATGAGCTGTAGCAGCAACGAACGAGCTGTTTGATGAGCTGTAGCAGCAACGAACAGCTGTTTGATGAGCTGTAGCAGCAACGAACAGCTGTTTGATGAGCTGTAGCAGCAACGAACAGCTGTTTGATGAGCTGTAGCAGCAACGAACGAGCTGTTTGATGAGCTGTAGCAGCAACGAACGAGCTGTTTGATGAGCTGTAGCAGCAACGAACAGCTGTTTGATGAGCTGTAGCAGCAACGAACGAGCTGTAGCAGCAACGAACGAGCTGTTTGATGAGCTTTTTGGGGGGGCCAAAAGCCGGCTATTACCGGCTAACACACAAACCCTGACACACACCTAACCCTGTCTCTTTCCCTAGGTTCCTGAGATCCAGTACTTTGGGGCTAGTGCCCTCCACACTAAGATATCACGCTACTGGTCTGACATCCCCTCTGACCAGTATGAGACCTTAAAGACTCAACTCTTCTCCCAGATCGCCTGCTTCTCCTCCGGGTCCAAGATGGTGGGTAGATGGATGGATGGGAGGATGAGTAGATGGATGGATTTATTAGATAAGGGATGGGCTACTTTGTGTGAGGGCCACAAAAAAACACAACTCATCATGAGGGGCCACAGTGGCTCGTGGGTCTGCGTACCCACATTCATACCCCCCCATACCTTGCGAGCAAATCATTTTTAACGGCCCCCCTCGTGACTGTGAAGAGACAGAAAATCTGTTTAAAAGTTCACTTTCCTGGTAAACATTTTGCCATGGGGCGGAGAAAAGATTTTCAATTTTAATTCAAAAATAGCATTTATACAGCTAATTTCCTACAATTCTACACATTTTGCCATGGGGCAGAGAGAAAAAATTTGCATTTTTACAGCTAATTTCCTGCAATTCTACACATTTTGCCATAGGGTGGAGGCAAATGTTTGCAGTTTTTAATATGATAACTGATGATCAATGGGCCCCACCCCGGTCAGTAATTTGACCATGCTTACTACAAGTTTAGATAGTCTAGCGGCCAGCTAATTTACTAATTTAAAATGTTTTTGCTGACATGGGCTAATTGAGTGACTGCTGATGCACAACCACATTTTGAAATTGGACCTTGTACTCTATTATTCTAACTCTCAACAGTAATTTGAGACCCTGACAGAGTCCCCCCCCCCCCCCCCCATATTTTTTTTTTTGAATTGGTTCACGGGCCGCCAGTTGCCCATCCCTGTATTAGATCATTGAAAATACATACAACTGGAGCTAAATGCCTTAAAACCATCAAGTATAGTAAATAAAATGAAGTCATAGATTACAGTACGTCGTTGTGGTCCTGTTTCCAAGGTGCTGACGCGTCTATGTGTGGCGCTGGCCTCCCTGGCCCTGAACACCATGCCAGAGGCTTGGCCAGGCGCCGTGCCAGAGATGGTACGTGTGTTCCAGGAGGAGGGAGGGGGGGTGGATGGCCGGGCCAGGTGTCTGGCCCTACTGGAGCTACTGACTGTCCTGCCTGAAGAGTTCCAGACCAGCCGTCTGCCACAGTACCGCAAGGGACAGGTGAGGGGTGCTAGAGACTGAGGGGTGCCAAAGGGCACGAGAGACAGAAACAAAGACAGACACACATCCATCTACTACTCACCACCCTCTGTCTGTAGGTGCGAGGTGCGTTGGGTCGTGAATGGGGGTCAGTGTGTCCACTGCTCCAGCAGCTGCTGCGTCGAGGGGACAGTCCCGGGGCAGTGAAGGCTCGTGTCTTGCGCTGTCTGTCCTCCTGGGTGTTGCTAGATGTCCCTCTCAGTGAGAGTGAAGGACTGGTGGAGGACTGTTTCACTGCTCTACCAGACCCCGAGCTGTTTGATACTGCCGTGGAGGCTATCGTCAACGCCATATCACAACCCGACTCCCAGAGGTGTGTACATTGCCAGGGGAGGGTGGGAGTTTGTGCCAACCCAATGACTTCAGACAAACACACAAGGTGACACGCAGTCAGTGTCTGCATTATGGAGGAGGTGGGGGTATTGTTTAAAGAGAACCAAGAGAGCAACAGATTCAGATATGGAAGACCGAGACAGAGCAGAGATAGGAAGAGCATCAGAGGGAGAGCAAGATGGGAAGGGGGAGATGGCAGCCAAGAGCACAGTGTGGGCATGGAAAGGGTATATGAGAGAAGGAGATACTGTAGAGGGGAAATAGGGATGGAGAGAAAAATACAGGCAAGGAGAGTTGACAGAAATTAAGAAAGGAGGAAAGCTGAGGGAGATGGAGGGAATACAGGGAGAGCTAACAGCCAGGAGGGGAGGAGGGAGGGAAGAAGAGGGGGGAGGCATTTCTCGGTTGGCTGGCGTTACCATGGTTACATAGCTGGGGAGCGACGTCATTGAGCTCCAATGGTAGGCACCCAGTAGCCCCTCCCCAAGAGAAAGAGAGCAAGGTAGGGATGGAAAGAGGAAGGGAGAGAAAGATGAGCGAGGTAGGGATGGAAAGAGGAAGGGAGAGAAAGATGAGCGAGGTAGGAAAAGGTGCAACATCCACCTCGGGGGCAGCAGGTTGGAGGTGTGATCACATTGCTGATAGGCCTGTTCTCGTTCTCTCTCTCTCTCTCTCTCTCTCACACTCACACTCACACTCACACGCACAAAGTACTGCTCTAGTCAACCTAATAGCTAGTCTCCTCAACATGTGTTTTTATTGCTCTAAAATAAGGCCAATTTTACTGGTGGAGGTATGAATATGGCCCTCATATTAGTGCTGGGCGATATATCAAATTCATTTGATTAATTCAAATGTTAGTATTGCAAGAAACACATTTTGTAAATATATTTTTTATTTTTATGAGCGTTTATGTTCTCATATGATCTTTTTGGTCTCGTCTCCTTCGCTCCATTCTGACAAATACGGCAGGCCACTTGATTTCAACATGTTATCAATGTGGATAGGTTAGCTGCTGTTTAAACAGTTGGAGACGAACAGAAGGGTGTGTTCATAACAAAAACTGAGCTTGCATTGAGGTATGAGACTTGAAAGCCAGATCAGTGATTATTGCAAAAAAAAAAATGCTTATAGGTATAATTTCACGAGCCCTGAATTCATTAGATTATTGTTGACTGATTGAAATGCTGTGTATTTTACCTTTCTATTGATTGATTGATTTATTTAACCTTTATTTAACCAGGTAGGCTAGTTGAGAACAAGTTCTCATTTACAACTGCGACCTGACCAAGATAAAGCAAAGCAGTTCGACACATACAACAACACAGAGTTACACATGGAATAAACAAACATAAAGTCAATAATACAGTAGAAAAAAAGTAAATTTACGTTGTGTGCAAATGAGGTAAGAAAAGGGAGGTAAGGCAATAAATAGGCCATGGTGGCGAAGTAATTACAATATAGCAATTAAACACTGGAATGGTAGATGTGCAGAAGATGAATGTGCAAGTAGAGATACTGGGGTGCAAAGGAGCAAGATAAATAAATACAGTATAGGGATGAGGTAGTTGGATGGGCTGTTTACAGATGGGATATGTACAGGTGCAGTGATCTGTGAGCTGCTCTGACAGCTGGTGCTTAAAGCAAGTGAGGGAGATATGTGTCTACAGCTTCAGTGATTTTTGCAGTTCCTTCCAGTCATTGGAAGCAGAGAACTGGAAGGAAAGGCGGCCAAAGTAGGAATTGGCTTTGGGGGTGACCAGTGAGAGATACCTGCTGGAGCGCGTGCTACGGGTGGGTGCTGCTATGGTGACCAGTAAGCTGAGATAAGATGGGGCTTTACCTAGCAAAGACTTGTAGATGACCTGGAGCCAGTGGGTTAGGCGACGAGTATGAAGCGAGGGTCAGCCAACGAGAGCGTACAGGTCGCAGTGGTGGGTAGTATATGAGGCTTTGGTGACAAAACGGATGGCACTGTGATAGACTGCATCCAATTTGTTGAGTAGAGTGTTGGAAGCTATTTTGTAAATGACATCGCCAAAGTCGAGGATCGGTAGGATGGTCAGTTTTACGAGGGTATGTTTGGCAGCATGAGTGAAGGATGCTTTGTTGCAAAATAGGAATTGGAGATGTTTAATGTGAGTCTGGAAGGAGCGTTTACAGTCTAACCAGACACCTAGGTATTTGTAGTTGTCCACATGTTCTAAGTCATGTTCAGAGTAGTGATGCTGGACGGGCAGGCGGGTGTGGGCAGCGATCGGTTGAAGAGCATGCATTTAGTTTAACTTGTATTTAAGAGCAGTTGGAGGCCATGGAACGAGAGTTGTATGGCATTGAAGCTCGTCTGGAGGTTAGTTAACACAGTGTCCAAAGAAGGGCCAGAAGTATACAGAATGGTGTCGTCTGTGTAGAGGTAGATCAGAGAATCACCAGCAGCAAGAGCGACATCATTGATGTATACAGAGAAGAGAGTCGGCCCGAGAATTGAACCCTGTGGCACCCCCATAGAGACTGCCAGAGGTCCGGACAACAGGCCCTCCGATTTGGCACACTGAACTCTATCAGAGAAGAAGTTGGTGAACCAGGCGAGGCAGTCATTTGAGAAACCAAGGCTGTTGAGTCTGCCGATAAGAATGTGGTGATTGACAGAGTCGAAAGCCTTGGCCAGGTCGATGAATAAGGCTGCACAGTATTGTTTCTTATCGATGGCGGTTATGATATCGTTTAGGACCTTGAGCGTGGCTGAGGTGCACCCATGACCAGCTCTGAAACCAGATTGCATAGCGGAGAAGGTACGGTGGGATTCGAAATGGTCGGTAATCTGTTAAGTTGGCTTTCGAAGACCTTAGAAAGGCAGGGTAGGATAGATATAGGTCTGTAGCAGTTTGGGTCTAGAGTGTCTCCCCCTTTGAAGAGGGGATGACCGCGGCTGCTTTCCAATCTTTGGGAATCTCAGACGATATGAACAGGCTAGTAATAGGGGTTGCAACAATTTTGGCAGATAATTTTAGAGAGGTTCCAGATTGTCTAGCTCGGCTCATTTGTTGGGGTCCAGATTTTGCAATTCTTTCAGAACATCAGCTATCTGGATTTGGGTGAAGAAATGGGGGAGGCTTGGGCGAGTTGCTGTGAGGGGTGCAGGGCTTTTGACTGGGGTAGGGGTAGCCAGGTGGAAAGCATGGCCAGCTGTAGAAAAGTGCTTATTGAAATGATCAATTATAGTGGATTTATCTTTTATTTGTACAACAACGCTTATTTCGAGAGAACACTTGTTTTTAAATTAGATATATATTTTGAATGTTTGAAAAAAACGAGATGATTTTTAGGCCATATCGCCCACCCCGAAAAAAATCAATTAGATTTGAAAAGGACAGAGTTTGTATATGTGTTTGCGTGTGCCTGTGTTTGTGTTTGGCCACACTAGAGTCAGGGCAGAAGGATTATCACTATCTATCCCCAGACAATTATCTCAATCCTTCCTTCTTCCCTTTCCTTCACTTAAAATCTTTCTATCTCTCTCCCAGGCTCTCTCTTTCCCCCATTTTCCTCCCTTTCTCTCTCTCTGCCTTCTTCTCTCCTCTCCCTATATCTCCTCCTCCACCTCTCTCCTCCTTTTTAATTACAGTGACGCTCTGAGATGGGGAAATTAGTTGCCTGGCAACAGGATGCCGTTGGACCAATAGCATTCTCCCAAATGACTTGACTGTAATATGGTTAAACAGAGAGAAGGAGAACGGGAGGGAGAAAGGAGAAAGATGGAGGTGAAAAGAGAGAGAGGAGTCTTTCAAATTCATTAGAGTTTTAAGGGGAGGAGAAAGAAAAGCGAGAGAGAGAGCGGGAAGCGGAGGTCTGTGTGTCAACGGTAGACAGTCTGTCTCAGTGGAATCTATAGGATGTCAGGTTTCGTACAATAGAGAGACGCACATACTCATACCCCAAAGCCCTCTGAGTAACACAGAAATATACAGAAACACACACTGCATTAAATAACAGCCCAACCTGGGAGATTTAGTCATCATTCATTTTTAATGGGCTGACTTGGAGATGCAGGTCGTGTACTCTTAGCTGAGGGAAGGGGTTACTTTGTGAAAGCTTGAGTGTGTGAGACAGAAGTAGAGAGAGTGTATTTTGAAGGTCGGGGGAAAGAGGAGGTTTGGAATAGGTGCTTTATGGAAGATTAACACTGTGTGTGTGGCTTGTTGTCATGCAGGTGGTACAGAATCCTTCATGATAATGTCAATAAGGGGACACATGAATATTCAGTAGTCAGAACCAATGACACTGCAAGGTTGGGGGGAAGAGTGATATTACCCAGAGCAAGTGTGGTTGTGTGTGTGTGAGCATGCCCAATGCAGACAGCAGGGGAACAGACATATAGATGTGGGAGAATTAAATAGGTGTGTGTCTGAGCGAGGGAGAGTATATGTGGTGGGTGTGTGTCTGAGCGAGGGAGAGTGTATGTGGTGTGTGTGTCTGAGCGAGGGAGAGTGTATGTGGTGTGTGTGTCTGAGCGAGGGAGAGTATGTGATTGGTGTGTGTCTGAGCGAGGGAGAGTGTATGTGGTGGGTGTGTGTGGTGGATGTGTGTATGTGGTGGGTGTGTCTAAGCGAGGGAGAGTGTATGTGGTGTGTGTGTCTGAGCGAGGGAGAGTGTATGTGGTGGGTGTGTGTCTGAGCGAGGGAGAGTATGTGATTGGTGTGTGTCTGAGCGAGGGAGAGTGTATGTGGTGGGTGTGTGTCTGAGCGAGGGAGAGTGTATATGGTGGGTGTGTGTGGTGGATGTGTGTATGTGGTGGGTGTGTGTCTAAGCGAGGGAGAGTGTATGTGGTGGGTGTGTGTCTAAGCGAGGGAGAGTATATGTGGTGGGTGTGTGTCTAAGCGAGGGAGAGTGTATGTGGTGGGTGTGTCTAAGCGAGGGAGAGTATATGTGGTGGGTGTGTCTAAGCGAGGGAGAGTATATGTGGTGGGTGTGTCTAAGCGAGGGAGAGTGTATGTGGTGGGTGTGTGTCTAAGCGAGGGAGAGTGTATGTGGTGGGTGTGTGTCTAAGCGAGGGAGAGTGTATGTGGTGGGTGTGTCTAAGCAAGGGAGAGTATATGTGGTGGGTGTGTGTCTAAGCGAGGGAGAGTGTATGTGGTGGGTGTGTCTAAGCAAGGGAGAGTATATGTGGTGGGTGTGTGTCTAAGCGAGGGAGAGTATATGTGGTGGGTGTGTCTAAGTGAGGGAGAATGTATGTGGTGGGTGTGTCTAAGCGAGGGAGAGTGTATGTGGTGGGTGTGTCTAAGCGAGGGAGAGTGTATGTGGTGGGTGTGTCTAAGCGAGGGAGAGTATATGTGGTGGGTGTGTCTAAGCGAGGGAGAGTGTATGTGGTGGGTGTGTGTCTAAGCGAGGGAGAGTGTATGTGGTGGGTGTGTGTCTAAGCGAGGGAGAGTGTATGTGGTGGGTGTGTCTAAGCAAGGGAGAGTATATGTGGTGGGTGTGTGTCTAAGCGAGGGAGAGTGTATGTGGTGGGTGTGTCTAAGCAAGGGAGAGTATATGTGGTGGGTGTGTGTCTAAGCGAGGGAGAGTATATGTGGTGGGTGTGTCTAAGCGAGGGAGAATGTATGTGGTGGGTGTGTCTAAGCGAGGGAGAGTGTATGTGGTGGGTGTGTCTAAGCGAGGGAGAGTGTATGTGGTGTGTGTGTCTGAGCGAGGGAGAGTGTACGTGGTGGGTGTGTCTAAGCGAGGGAGAGTGTATGTGGTGGGTGTGTGTCTAAGCGAGGGAGAGTGTATGTGGTGGGTGTGTGTATAAGCGAGGGAGAGTGTATGTGGTGGGTGTGTGTCTAAGCGAGGGAGAGTGTATGTGGTGGGTGTGTGTCTAAGCGAGGGAGAGTGTATGTGGTGGGTGTGTGTCTAAGCGAGGGAGAGTGTATGTGGTGGGTGTGTCTAAGCGAGGGAGAGTATATGTGGTGGGTGTGTGTCTAAGCGAGGGAGAGTGTATGTGGTGGGTGTGTGTCTAAGCGAGGGAGAGTGTATGTGGTGGGTGTGTCTAAGCGAGGGAGAGTGTATGTGGTGGGTGTGTGTCTGAGCGAGGGAGAGTGTACAGTTGAAGTCGGAAGTTTACATACTCTTAGGTTGGAGTCATTCAAACTCGGTTTTTCAACCACTCCACACATTTCTTCCCACCAACAAACTATAGTTTTGGCAAGTTGGTTAGGACATCTACTTTGTGCATGACACAAGTAATTTTTCCAACAATTGTTTACAGACAGATTATTTCACTTATAATTCACTGTATCACAATTCCAGTAGGCCAGAAGTTTACACACACTAAATTGACTGTGCCTTTAAACAGCTTGGAAAATTCCAGAAAATTATGTAATGGCTTTAGAAGCTTCTGATAGGCTAATTGACATAATTTGAGTCAATTGGAGGTGTACCTGTGGATGTATTTCAAGGCCTACCTTCAAACTCAGTGGCTCTTTGCTTGACATCATGGGAAAATCAAAAGAAATCAGCCAAGACCTCAGAAGAAAAATTGTAGACCTTCACAAGTCTGGTTCATCCTTGGGATCAATTTCCAAATGCCTGAAGGTACCACGTTCATCTGTACAAACAATAGTACGCAAGTATAAACATCATGGGACCACGCAGCCGTCATACCGCTCAGGAAGGAGACTCGTTCTGTCTTCTAGAGATGAACGTACTTTGGTGCGAAAAGTGTAAATCAATCCCAGAACAGCAAAGGTACAAAAGTATCTATATCCACAGTAAAACGATTCCTATATCGACATGACCTAAAAGGCCACTCAGCAAGGAAGAAGCCACTGCTCCAAAACCACCATAAAAAAGCCAGACTACGGTTTGCAACTGCACATGGGGACAAAGATCGTACTTTTTGGATAAATGTCCTCTGGTCTGATGAAACAAAAATACAACTGTTTGGCCATGATGACCATCATTGTGTTTGGAGGAAAAAGGGGGAGGGTTGCAATCTGAAGAACACCATCCCAACTGTGAATCGGGATGGCAGCATCATGTTGTGGGGGTGCTTTGCTGCAGGAGGGACTGGTGCACTTCACAAAATAGATGGCATCATGAGGAGGAAAATTATGTTGACATATTGAAGCAACATCTCAAGACATCAGTCAGAAAGTTAAAGCTTGTTCGCAAATGGGTCTTACAAATGGACAATGACCCCAAGCATACTTCCAAAGTTGTGGAAAAATGGCTTAAGGACAACAAAGTCAAGGTATTGGAGTGGCCATCACCGAGCCCTGACCTCAATCCTATAGAACATTTGTGGAGAGAACTGAAAAAGCGTGTGTGCGCAAGGAGGCCTACAAACCTGACTCAGTTACACCAGCTCTGTCAGGAGGAATGGGCCAACATTGACCCAACTTATTGTGGGAAGCTTGTGGAAGGCTACCCGAAACGTTTGACCCAAGTTAAACAATTTAAAGGCAGTGCTACCAAATACTAATTGAGTGTATGTAAACTTCTGACCCACTGGGAATGTGATGAAAGAAATAAAAGCTGAAAGAAATAATTCCCTCTACTATTATTCTGACATTTCACATTCTTAAATAAAGTGGTGATCCTAACTGACCAGACAAGGAATTCTTACTAGGATTAAATGTCAGGAATTGTGAAAAACTGAGTTTAAATGTATTTGGTTAAGGTGAATATAAACTTCCGACTTCAACTGTATGTGGTGTGTGTCTGAGCGAGGGAGAGTGTATGTGGTGTGTGTGTGTGTGTGTGCATCCAGATAGACAATAGATACATTAGAAAGGGCTGAGACAGCAGAAAGAACAGACCAGAGTAATTGAAGCCTAACAAAGCAACAGAGAGATGGAGCTGGTGAAAAGTAAAGATGTATGTGTTTGCGTGGCAGGGATGGGATGGGGGGGGAAGAGGGGGATGTGTGCAGCGTGTCTTCACAGGATCAGAGAAAGAATGGCTTGGGAAAAGATTTAGTTTGAAGTAAACAAGACAGCTATACGCCTCCAGTTTTTCCAATAGTACAGTATGTGAACTAACTCACTTGTGTGTGTCTCTCTCTCTCTGTATCTCCTTCTCCCCCTCTCTCTGTATCTCTGTTTCTCCCCCTCTCTCTGCATATCTTTCTGTCTCTCTCTGTAGGTATGTGAACACCCTGCTGAAGCTGGTTCCCCAGGTCTTGTCCCTGCAGGAGCAGCTGAGAGAGGCCGTCCAGAACGGAGACATGGAGACATCACACGGAATCTGTCGCATTGCTGTCGCACTGGGCGAGAACCACTCCAGGTGTGTGTGTTTGTTGGTCCCCAAAAAGCCCTCACGAGTACACTAAAACACAATTGTGTATGCGCTGTCCCCTCTAAATCATCAACCAATCATTCCTTTCACTTCCCCTCCTCACACTCCTTGGTGACATAATTGATGCTTCTGGATTAATTATCACAAACCAATCAAGAAATAATCAGATAAGATGATGTGTTCAGCTCCAAGTGCATGCCAACCCTGGTAAACAAGCTGTTTGTTTGTTATTGTGTTGTTCTGCAGGGTCTCCCAAGGCCTCATGTCTCACTGTGTATGTCAATATCTCCAGTCTGAACCTTTCACCTGTCACTCTATCTAGAGAAACAGTCCTGCCTGTCCCACCTCACCTCATTCTATTTAGAGAACCAGCCCTGCCTGTCCCACCCCACCTCACCTCACTCTATCTAGAGAAACAGTCCTGCCTGTCCCACCCCACCTCACTCTATCTAGAGAAACAGTCCTGCCTGTCCCACCTCACCTCACCTCACTCTATCTAGAGAAACAGTCCTGCCTGTCCCACCCCACCTCACCTCACTCTATCTAGAGAAACAGTCCTGCCTGTCCCACCCCACCCCACCTCACCTCACTCTATCTAGAGAAACAGTCCTGCCTGTCCCACCCCACCTCACTCTATCTAGAGAAACAGTCCTGCCTGTCCCACCCCACCTCATCTCACTCTATCTAGAGAACCAGCCCTGCCTGTCCCACCCCACCTCACCTCACCTCACCTCACTCTATCTAGAGAAACAGTCCTGCCTGTCCCACCCCACCTCACCTCACTCTATCTAGAGAAACAGACCTGCCTGTCCCACCTCACCCTATCTAGAGCAACAGCCCTGCCTGTCCCACCCCACCCTATCTAGAGAAACAGCGCTGCCTGTCCCACCTCACTCTATCTAGAGAAACAGTCCTGCCTGTCCCACCCCACTCTATCTAGAGAAACAGCCCTGCCTGTCCCACCCCACCTCACCCTATCTAGAGAAACAGCCCTGCCTGTCCCACCTCACCTTACTCTATCTAGAGAAACAGCCCTGCCTGTCCCACCTCACCTCACTCTATCTAGAGAAACAGCCTTGCCTGTCCCACCCCACCTCACCTCACTCTATCTGGAGAAACAGCCCTGCCTGTCCCACCCCACCTCACCCTATCTAGAGAAACAGCCTTGCCTGTCCCACCTCACCTCACTCTATCTAGAGAAACAGCCCTGCCTGTCCCACCCCACCTCACCCTATCTAGAGAAACATCCCTGCCTGTCCCACCCCACCTCACTCTATATAGAGAAACATCCCTGCCTGTCCCACCCCACCTCACCTCACTCTCCTTAACTACTGACCTAGTTTACTTGGCTTCGTCCGTTTCTCTCACTTACTTTCTCGCTCCTGTTTTCTCTCTATCTCTCTCTCAGGGCTCTTTTGGAGCAGGTAGAGCACTGGCAGGGCTTTCTGGCTTTGGTCAACATGATCATGTTCTGTACTGGGATACCAGGACACTACCCAGTCAACGAGACGACCAGCTCCCTCACACTCACCTTCTGGTACACACTACAGGTATGCACCCTAACCCCTGCACTGTAACCCAGTCCCCTACACTTTAACCCAGGACACTAACGTTACACCCTAACCCCAACTACCCTGTTCAGAATACCACCACTTAACAGCACACACTTTCTCTCTTTCCAGGACGACATCATGTCGTTTGACTCTGAGAGACAGGCGGTGTATCTGCAGGTTTATAGACCAGTGTATTTCCAGCTGGTGGATGTTCTGCTGCATAAAGCCCAGTTCCCCTCTGACCAGGAGTACGCATCATGGTCCTCGGATGAGAAGGAGCAGTTCAGGATCTACAGGTACAAGAGTGTGGATGGGGATGTGTGTGTGTGAGAGAGAGAAATGTGATTTGCTGACAGGTCTATTGGTCAGCAGATGAGCGTGTGTGATTGTACCAGCCTGTAAGTTAAGTGGCAGATGAGCGTGTGTGATTGTACCAGCCTGTAAGTTAAGTGGCAGATGAGCGTGTGTGATTGTACCAGCCTGTAAGTTAAGTGGCAGATGAGCGTGTGTGATTGTACCAGCCTGTAAGTTAAGTGGCAGATGAGCGTGTGTGATTGTACCAGCCTGTAAGTTAAGTGGCAGATGAGCGTGTGTGATTGTACCAGCCTGTAAGTTAAGTGGCAGATGAGCGTGTGTGATTGTACCAGCCTGTAAGTTAAGTGGCAGATGATCGTGTGTGATTGTACCAGCCTGTAAGTTAAGTGGCACAAATGTCTTATGGATGAAAACGTTTGTCTGAGTAACAGATCATCAGATGCTCAGAAGCACATTACTAACAGCACAGTATGAAATCAAGCCCTGCTGTTAGTCCCTGCAGAGTTAAATGGTGCCTTCTATTTCAAATCAAATTTTATTTGTCACATGCTCTGAGTACAACAGGTGTAAACCTTACAGTGAAATGCTTACTTATACGCCCTAACCAACAATGCAGCTTTTAGTAAATACCTACAAAAAAAGTAAGAGATAAGAAAAACAAATAATTAAAAGAGCAGCAGTAAAATAACAATAGCGAGGCTATATACAGGGGGTACCGGTACAGAGTCAATGTGCGGGGGCACCGGTGTCGTGGCAATTGAGGTAATATGTACATGTAAGTAGAGTTATTAAAGTGACTATGCATAGATAATAACAGAGTAGCAGCAGTGTAGAAGAGGGGGGGTGCAAATAATCTGGGTAGCCATTTGATTAGGTGTTCAGGAGTCTTATGGCTTGGGTGTAGAAGCTGTTTAGAAGCTTCTTGGTCCTAGACTTGTCGCTCCGGTACAGCTTGCCGTGCGGTAGCAGAGAGAACTGTCTATGACTAGGGTGGCTGGAGTCTTTGACAATTTTTAGGGCCTTCCTCTGACACCGCCTGGTATAGAGGTCCTGGATGGCAGGAAGCTTTGCCCCGGTGATGTACTGGGCCATACGCACTACCCTCTGTAGTGCCTTGCGATCAGAGGCCGAGCAGTTGCCATACCAGGCAGTGATGCAAACCGTCAGGATGCTCTCGATGGTGCAGCTGTAAAACCTTTTGAGGATCCATGTCAAATCTTTTCAGTCTCCTGAGGGGGAATAGGTTTTGTTGTGCCCTCTTCACGACTGTCTTGGTGTGCTGATTTCAGGTGTAAACCAGGGATGCAAACTAGTCACCTTTTGGCAAAGTTTGCTGTTTTGAATCCAAAATAGGTGATCCGTGTAGATCCGATGAGAAAAGATCACTACTGGCTGTAAGCGAACGAGTGATGCGCATTTGGAGCAATACTGGCTGCTGTATCCAAGGCTCAGCCAATCATTTACATAACAACAGAATGCAGCGCAGCACGCGACTGAAGAAAGAAGAGACAACCAACTTACTAGTTACAGCATCAGCGCGCCTCTGGAAAGGCAGCTTGTCAGTTACAGCAGCGTGTCCCCTGAACGATAAGGAAGAGGTAAGGTTAGGTGAGAAGCCTGACCACGGAGACAGGGTGAGAAGGTGATGAAGCGTACTTCATGAGCTGTAACTGAAAACAACTGGCATTTGGAAAGTTTGAGGTGAGGGAGAAAGTGTGGTGGAACAAGTATTAGCATTGTTGAGTATCTTCCTAGCTGGATCCTATTTTCCGTTAGCTAGCCAGAGAAATGTTGAGCAACATTAGCCAACTTATTTGATCATATAATAGAGTTTATGGTGTGAAATTTGCTTGCTAATAAAACGTTACAACATCAAATGAGCTAACATTAGTAACCTAACTAATTCTCTATAGTATTAACTGGTATACGACTCCTTTCTGTTCCTCAAGTTACAACGCGTTAGTTGCTTACTGGACCCTGGCAATCTGTGTGAAATGTTAACGAACTAACCGCTATCTGTTAACTAATGTTTTCCCTCTACAGTATGTGGTTAATTTTCAGAATAAGAGAATTAAGTAAAAATTAGGCGTTGCTTGTTAAATAAGTGGATTCAGGAATCCAGTGTAGCTGGAGCTGGGCCTGGCTTATTAAACTGGATGCCATTATAGAGGTGAAAGGAACATTAAAAACTTTCCCTCTTTCTCACTTTTGCTGGCATATTGTAGAACAGATGTACACTTTCTGCCTGTGGACAAGGTAATAATGTGCAGTGTAGCCCAAAGATATTGTTTTTGTTGTGTTGAACTTGACAGTAACACATGTGAGTGAGGGAGGATTATAATATTGTTTACTCAGTGAATGTTATCTTTGCACACATGTAGCCTTGTGCACTTGATCAATGTCTATAGTGGCCACTATAATAGAGCAAAAATAGAATGCCTGTTTGTTTCATTCTATTTCTACTTTAAGATGTTTTTTTCCCCAAGTGCAATATTTAGATGTGTGTGGTCACAAGCGTTCTATTATAAAGGCTGTCATGGTAACAAGCGTTCTATTATAAAGGCTGTCATGGTCACAAGCGTTCTATTATAAAGGCTGTCATGGTCACAAGCGTTCTATTATAAAGGCTGTCATGGTCACAAGCGTTCTATTATAAAGGCTGTCATGGTAACAAGCGTTCTATTATAAAGGCTGTCATGGTAACAAGCGTTCTATTATAAAGGCTGTCATGGTCACAAGCGTTCTATTATAAAGGCTGTCATGGTCACAAGCGTTCTATTATAAAGGCTGTCATGGTAACAAGCGTTCTATTATAAAGGCTGTCATGGTAACAAGCGTTCTATTATAAAGGCTGTCATGGTAACAAGCGTTCTATTATAAAGGCTGTCATGGTAACAAGCGTTCTATTATAAAGGCTGTCATGGTCACAAGCGTTCTATTATAAAGGCTGTCATGGTAACAAGCGTTCTATTATAAAGGCTGTCATGGTAACAAGCGTTCTATTATAAAGGCTGTCATGGTCACAAGCGTTCTATTATAAAGGCTGTCATGGTAACAAGCGTTCTATTATAAAGGCTGTCATGGTAACAAGCGTTCTATTATAAAGGCTGTCATGGTAACAAGCGTTCTATTATAAAGGCTGTCATGGTCACAAGCGTTCTATTATAAAGGCTGTCATGGTCACAAGCGTTCTATTATAAAGGCTGTCATGGTCACAAGCGTTCTATTATAAAGGCTGTCATGGTCACAAGCGTTCTATTATAAAGGCTGTCATGGTAACAAGCGTTCTATTATAAAGGCTGTCATGGTAACAAGCGTTCTATTATAAAGGCTGTCATGGTAACAAGCGTTCTATTATAAAGGCTGTCATGGTAACAAGCGTTCTATTATAAAGGCTGTCATGGTAACAAGCGTTCTATTATAAAGGCTGTCATGGTAACAAGCGTTCTATTATAAAGGCTGTCATGGTAACAAGCGTTCTATTATAAAGGCTGTCATGGTAACAAGCGTTCTATTATAAAGGCTGTCATGGCTAACTGTAATATCAGTGTATTGTTTTTTCTCAAGACTTGAGTGTCATTTGCAGTAAAGTCTAGGCAACAAATATCATTGGATTGCTTTCTTTACATTTTTTAGCTGTTTTTTTCGGTTCACATTAACCACGTTTTATTTTACACACAGAGACTGATCATGTAGGTCATATTCTTTGTTGTTTAATTAGTTAAAGCCTGCATTTCCCCGAGCAGGGATTTTTTGCATGTTTCAATGCAACAACAAAAAAAGTGTCACTTTTTGGGCCCTCACTAGTTTGCATCCCTGGTAAACACATGATTTGTACATATTAACTCAATAGAAAAAAGCAGTGGACCCAAAACGGAACACACCACTTTCCCCCATAGTATTGATAGTTCCACCTCTATAACAAAACCTTGCCTTCTGTTGGTAACACGTGTGTTCCAGGGTGGATATCTCCGACACTCTGATGTATGTGTATGAGATGCTAGGAGCTGAGCTGCTCAGTAACCTGTATGAGAAACTAGGACGAATACTGACCAACACAGAACAAGCCTCGTCATGGCAGGTACAGTGTGTATACACACACACACACACACACACACACACACACACACACACACACTGAACAACCACGCACTGTCTGAAGCCGTTTGTCTCTTCCAGCATACAGAAGCGTTGTTATATGGGTTCCAGTCGATAGCGGAGACAATAGATGTCAACTACTCTGATGTCATCCCAGGCCTGATTGGACTCATCCCCAGAATTAGCATCAACAACGTCCAACTGGCCGACACCGTTATGTTCACTATAGGTATTGATACGGTCATAGCTGTCATTTCTTTGTCTTGTTCATCCCGGGAATCACAAGGAGAAAAAAATAATAATTGGACAGGAAAAGCATCAGACTCCTTTGTTTGTCTCCTGTAGCGTACAGTGTTACTGTCTTAAATCTTTTCATCCACTGTGTTCTTCTCCCTCCTCCCTGTAGGAGCTCTAGCAGAGTGGTTGGCGGACCACCCGGTGATGTTGAGTAGTGTTTTACCTCTGGTACTCCAGGCCTTAGGGAACCCAGACCTCTCCGTCTCCTCTGTCTCCACACTCAAGAAGATCTGCAGAGAGTGCAAATACGACCTGCCGCCCTACGCTACAAATATAGTGGCTGTATCACAGGTTTGTGTGTGTGTGTGTGTGCTGTATATCACATTTCATGTTTTTATTACATTTGAGTCAATATAAATAATTCTACTGATACTTCTGCTATCCTCTCTTCTTCACAGGAGGTGCTGATCAAGCAGATTCACAAGGTCAGTTCTAGTCCTGTCTGGAAATAATGCAAGCCAAAACCCCAATGTGCCAACTCACTGGACCCACTCTAAACATGTATAATGAAAGTCTGGGACAGTGTCAAAATTCAAATAACTTTATTATCTGCGCATTTACTACATGCAACAATGAGCGTATTCAATCAAATAAAATCAAGCACAGGGAGTGTACACGAGACAATATAATGAGTCAGCCCATTCTGTCATGAAAACAAAGAGCAAGGTTAGAGCTGGTGACAAGACTGATGGATGGCAGCTAGCAAACAGCACTTACACAAAGGGTCACATTATCTTTCAAAGGCCTGGAAATGTATAATGTTCTCTCTCTTTCCCTCTTCCACCTCCTCTCTCCCTCTTCCTCTCTCTCTTCCACCTCCTCTCTCTCTTCCTCCCTCTTCCTCTCTCTCTTCCTCCCTCTTCCACCTCCTCTCTTCCTCTCTCTTCCACCCCTCTCGCTTCCTCCCTCTTCCTCCGCCTCCTCTCTCTTCCTCGCTCTACCTCTCCTCCCTTCCTCTCTCCCACTTCAGACCAGTCAGTGTATGTGGCTGATGCAGGCCTTGGGCTTCCTGCTGTCTGCTCTGCCTGTGGAGGAGATACTGAGGAACCTGCACTCCCTCATTACACCCTACATACAGCAACTTGAGAAACTAGCGGATGAGACGGTACACACACACAAACAACACACACTGTGGTAACAGTGTTAAAGTGGCATACTTTCCTCTCTCTATTGGACTGGGGCCATATGAACAGACCTTGTGTCTGCATGGATGCAACACACACACACACACACACACACACACACACACACACACACACACACTCTCCCTCTTCCTCTCTCCTCCCTCCTCCCTGTTGGACTGTGTCCATATGAACAGTTGAACATTTCTCTGTGGGACCAGATTGGCTTCATTACTAAGCCATGGGCTACTGAATCACAGGGACATAAGACACACACACTCTGACACAGCACACACACACACCAGATTCTTACTTTATTAAATGTCACATCTAATGAATCTGGGCCTTCATATAGGAGCTAAAAATAAGGATTTGACATTTTCTCAAAATAAGGAGCTGACATTAACTAAAAATAAGGATGTGACATTATCAGTGTTGAATTAGTCTCTCTCCCCTGATCTATTGTTCTGGAGTCAGCAGAGACCTGAGTGTCTGGGTGAACAGAGATGTCAGTTCAAATGAAGAGTTTCATCTCTCTTTCTCTGCCTTTTCTCTTGCTGTCTTTCAATTTAAGGGGCTTTATTGACATGGGAAACATATGTTAACACTGCCAAAGCATGTGAAGTGGATAATATACAAACGTGTTATATGATAACAATGAACAGTAAACATTACACTCACAGAAGTTCCAAAAGAATAAAGACATTACACATGTCGTATTATATACAGTTAAAGTCAGAAGTTTACATACACTTAGGTTGGAGTCATTAAAACTTGTTTTTCAACCACTCCACAAATTTCTTGTTAACAAACTATAGTTGTGGCAAGTCTGTTAAGGCATCTACTTTGTGCATGACACGTCAATTTTCCAACAATTGTTTACAGACAGATTATTTCACTTAAAATTCCCTGTATCACAATTCCAGTGGGTCAGAAGTTACATACACTAAGTTGATGGTCCCTTTAAACAGCTTGGAAAATTCCCGAAAATGATGTCATGGCTTTAGAAGCTTCTGACAGGCTCATTGACATAATTTGAGTCAATTGGAGGTGTACCTGTGGATGTATTTCAAGGCCTACCTTCAAGCTCAGTGCCTCTTTGCTTGACATCATGGAAAAATCAAAAGATATCAGCCAAGACCTCAGAAAAAAAGTTGTAGACCTCCACAAGTCTGGTTCATCCTTGGGAGCAATTTCCAAATGCCTGAAGGTACCACGTTCAACTGTACAAACAATAGTACGCAAGTATAAACACCATGGGACCACGCAGCCGTCATACCGCTCAAGAAGGAGATGCGTTCTGTCTCCTAGAGATGAACATACTTTGGTGGCTATGCTATGCTCACTGAGTCTGTACATAGTCAAAGCTTTCCTTAAGTTTGGGTCAGTCAGTGGTCAGGTATTTTGCCACTGTACTCTCTGTTTAGGGCCAAATAGCATTCTAGTTTGCTATGTTTTTTTGTGAATTCTTTCCAATGTGTCAAGTAATTATCTTTTTCTTTTCTCATGATTTGGTTGGGCCTGATTGTGTTGCTATCCTGAGGCTCTGTGGAGTGTGTTTGTGAACAGAACCCCAGGACCAGCTTGCTTAGGGGACTCTTCTCCAGATTAATCTCTCTGTAGATTACGGCTTTGTTATGGAAGGTTTGGTAATCGCTTTATTTTAGGTGGTTGTAGAATTGAACGGCTCTTTTCTGGATTTTTATAATTAGCGGGTATCGGCATAATTCTGCTCTGCATGCAATTTTTGGTGTTTTACGTTGTACACTGAGGATATTTTTTGACGTATTCTGCATGCAGAGTCTCAATTTGGTGTTTGTCCCATTTTGTGAATTCTTGATTGGTAAGCGGACCCCAGACCTCACAACCGTAAAGGGCAATGGGTTCTATAACTGATTCAAATATTTTTAGCCAGATCCGAATTGGTATGTCAAATTTTATGTTCCTTTTGATGACATAGAATGCCTTTATTGCCTTGTCTCTCTCACTCTTCGTTCACAGCTTTGTGGAAGTTACCTGTGGCGCTGATGTTTAGGCCAAGGTATGTATCGTTTATTGTGTGCTCTAGGGCAACGGTATCAAGATGGAATTTGTATTTGTGTTCCTGGTGACTGGACCTTTTTTGGATGACCATTATTTTGGATTTACTGAGATTCAGATTCTAGTAGGGTGAGGCCGAGTGTTGCAGACTGTTCTAGTGCCCTCGCAAATTTGTTGATTTTTATGTTGAAGATAGTGGGGCTTAAGCTGCATCCCTGTCTCACCCCACGGCCCTGTGGGAAGAAATGTGTGTGTTTTTTGCCTATTTTAACAGCGCTCATGTTGTTTGTGTACATGGATTTTATGATGTTGTATGTTTTTCCCCCAACACCATTTTCCATCAATTTGTATAGCAGACCCTCATGACAAAAATTGTGTCAAAGGCTTTTTTGAAATCAACAAAGCATGAGAAGACTTTGCCTGTCGTACGATAATTTGGTAAAAAGCCAATTTGACATTTGCTCAGTACATTGTTTTCACTGAGGAAATGTACGAGTCTGCTGTTAATGATAATGCAGAGGATTTTCTCAAGGTTGCTGTTGATGCATATCCCACGGTAGTTATTGGGGTCAAATTTGTCTCCACTTTTGTGGATTGGGGTGATCAGTCCTTGGTTCCAAATATTAGGGAAGATGCCAGAGCAAAGGATGATGTTAAAGAGTTTTAGTATAGCCAATTGGAATTTGTTGTCTGTATATTTTATCATTTAATTGAGGATACCATCAACGAGTGTTTTTATTTTGTCCTGTAGTTCATTCAAGGTAATTGGAGAATCTAATGGGTTCTGGTAGTCTTTAGTAGTTGATTCTAAGATTTGTATTTGATCATGTATATGTTTTTGCTGTTTGTTCTTTGTTATAGAGCCAAAAAGATTGGAGAAGTGGTTTACCCATATGTCTCCATTTTGGATAGATAAATCTTCATGTTGTTTGTTTAGTGTTTTCCAATTTTCCCAGAAGTGGTTAGTCTATGGATTATTCAATTACATTGAGCTTTCTGTTTGAAATTTTTAGATTTGATAGGGAAGCTGAGAGGTCAAATATACTGTTAAGATTTTCTACTGCTAGGTTTACACCTTCACTATTACAGTAGAACGTTTTGTCCAGGAAGTTGTCTAAAAGGGATTGAATTTGTTGTTGCCTAATTGTTTTTTGGTAGGTTTCCACACCACATTCCTTCCATCTATAGCATTTCTTAATATTACTCAGTTCCTTTGGCTTTGATGCCTCATGATTGAGTATTGCACTGTTCAAGTAGACAGTGATTTTGCTGTGATCTGATAGAGCGGTGTCAGTGAGCTGACTGTGAACGCTCTGAGAGACTCTGGGTTGAGGTCAGTGATAAAGAAGTCTACAGTACTACTACCAAGAGATGAGCTATAGGTGTACCAACCATGGGAGTACCCTAGAAGCCTACCATTGACTATGTATATGCCCAGCATGCGACAGAGCTGCAGGAGTTGTGACCCGTTTTTGTTGGTTATGTTGTCATAGTTGTGCCTAGGGGGGGCATATGGGGGAGGGAATGCTGTCACCTCCAGGCAGGTGCTTGTCCTCCTCTCTGCCTCTCCTCTCGCTGCCGGTCTCACTCTCTCGCTCTGCCTCTCCTCTTGCTGCCGGTCTCACTCTCTCTCTGCCTCTCCTCTTGCTGTCGGTCTCACTCTCTCGCTCTCTTCTCTGCGTGTCCTCTCGATGCCTGTCTCAGTCTCTCTCTCCTCTCTGCCTGTCTCTCGCTCTCTCTCTCACCTCTCTGCCTTCTTTCTCCTCTCTGCCTGTCTCTCTCTCTGCCTCTCCTCTCGCTGCCTGTCTCTCTCTCTCCTCTCTGCCTCTTGCTGCCTCTCTCTCTGCCTCTTGCTGCCTCTCTCTCTCCTCTCGCTGCCTCTCTCTCCTCTCGCTGCCCGTCTCTTTCTCTCCCTCTCCCTTTCTACCTGTCTGGTTGTGTGATTTATAGCCATGACGTCAGACTAGGGAATCAGGTTGTCTGTGCAGCCTGACAAACACTGGCACCTTGAGGCAAGAGGTGAAACTGCACCTCCACTATATTGTAAGCTACAGTACAACCATTGTCTGTTTTTATGCATTTAGGGTGGTATTCTGACTTAATTTGAGTCGAGTGTCCAGATCTTTTCACCCATTGACGTCAGTGAATGATTTGGGTATAAGTCCAAGTTGCACACACCTATCTCAACTCTGAAGTGTGTGTGTGTGTGTGTGTGTGTGTGTGTGTGTGTGTGTGTGTGTGTGTGTGTGTGTGTGTGTGTGTGTGTGTGTTCAGTAGCAACATTGCTCATTAAGCGAAGGGAGTCAGCCCAGCTGCATTACGCCTCCCTTGTAAGCCACAGTTCCGTTGTCATGGATACAGAGCGGTGATTAAATCGGTACTAACAAAGCTTTAATTAGTGTTGTCACCCTGGAGAGCGTGTGTCTGAAATCTGCAGAAAGATGAAGCCATCAACTAACTGACACACCCAAAATCATCTCTTCTCTCTTTCACTTCTTCAGAATAAGTTCTGTCCTTTTCACTTCATCCCTCTCTCTTTCATGTTCTTTCACTGTCTCTTTTTGTTTCACTTGTTAAGACATGGCAAATCTTGTTTGTCTGGCTCCCTGAAGCTAATGACTTACTTTCTCGTCTTTCTCTCCCTCCCTCATCCCTCTCTCCAGCCCAACCCGTCCAATAAACTAGCGATAATCCACATCCTGGGTCTGTTATCTAATCTCTTCACTACGCTGGACATCAGCAAGCAGGAGGACGAATCAGGAGAGGGCACAGCGCCACCTGTGAAAACAGCCCCGCCACCACCAGGACCTAACCCGGTGAGAGACACCACCATTAACACCCAGGCACACGCCAGCTCAGTGGGAGTGTTTAGCGTTTTCATTGTGGGAGTGTTTAGCGTTGTCTAGGTTACTCAAACTAACATGTGTGTGTTCTAGGTGGTGGTGGTCCTACAGCAGGTCTTTGCTCTCATTCAGACGGTCCTCAGCAAGTGGCTCAACGACTCTCAGGTGGTGGAGGTGAGACAAGCGCACACTGAACAGACCTATAGTGATATTTTTTTTAATGAAGCATAACAAAATCTGACCTGAACAAGCTGAAAATGAACAGTTTCTGTCTCCCTCCCTCCTCCCAGGCCGTGTGTGCTATCTTTGAGAAGTCGGTGAAGACTCTCCTCCATGACTTTGCCCCCATGGTGTCTCAGCTCAGTGAGATGCTAGGACAGATGTACAGTACCATACCACAAGCCTCAGCACTGGACCTCACACGACAGGTACACACACAAACACACGCTTGAACACACTCACGCATACACAATACACACTCACACGCATCAGAGGCACACACACAAACACCTTGACCAGTGTGAAACCGTCTGTGGTTGTATTTGACAGATGGTCCATATATTTGCCAGTGAGACGGACAACTTCCCTCCCATCAAGGCTCTATTTGAGCTGGTTACCTCGGTAACACTCTCCATCTTCCAGCAAGGTAGGGGGTCCTGCAGGGGAGGGGGGTGATATTTGTCTGTTTTTATTTTGGGTGATTTTGATTGACAGGAAACCTGCACACACTCCTGCTTTCAGCAGCAGGGGAAATACAATGGCTGCATCTCAATAGTCTAAAGTCCTTGTCTCCTCTCCTTGGAGCTGGAATGTTGAAAGCACCTATTGCATCATATTGCAGTGTTTTTAGATGAGTGCAGATGAAGGGGAGGCGATGAGGAGAGGAAGTCACGTTAGATTATTGATATGCATCCTCTGTCCTCCTGTGCTGCTATGGAGAATTAGAAAAGAAAAAGCATTAGAAGGAGGTTCTGTTTTTCACACTGACATTATCCAGTGGTTGTTATCTGAATACTGTCCAGCCCTCTCTTCTCCCTTTTTAGTTGTCCTCTCATTCCCTACTCCCTCTCTTCTGCTTTGACTGTGTTTGATTGATAATGGCTGCCTCTCCTCCTTTCTTTAACTCTTTCTTTCTGAGCAGGTGACCTTAAATGTTACACTGTGGCCTGTATCTTATACAGTATGGTGCAACGTTACAAAACATCACAGAATGTTGTTGCAGAACAAGGTTCATATAGAAATGTATTGTGTAGAACAGACAGTCCTCTCGGTTTTACAGAACGGAATTGTGTGTGCTCTATACATTGCATTTCTATCTGGGTTGCACCCCACTGAATAAGCCTGTAAGGTGGGGTCTTGGGTCTTGTTTGGAGTCTGGGAACAGTGAAGGGAAGGGTTGCCTCCCAAGTGTTCACCTTTTGGGGGGGGGGGGGGGGTAGGGGTCAGGGGTTCTATTGACCCAATCCCAAATCGACCCCCAGCCCCTACCCCCTTGGCACATGGATGGTTGTAAGCCACACAGAAAAATATCATATTGCCTATCGCATGACATTACAAGCCCCTAGGGTGTATAGTCTAGGGGAGATGCATAGGGGCTAGTCCAGGGGAAGGGGGTAGAGGCTAGAGGTTGATTTGGGACTGGACGCCCCTTTTTCTCTGAAGCGTCACAGTAACAGAGGTGCCTCCTGGGTTCCCCACTCCAAACCCACTTTTGTTATTTTTAGGTTTGTTCCTTTCTCTCGTTACTACTTTCTTTTTTATCTCCAAATGGAACCCATGTCTTCTCTTTCTCTACCTGTTTTCTGTTCGTTCAACCGCTCCCTGTTTTTCTGAGACTCTTCCAAAGCTTCACACGCCCCTCCTCCCTCTCTCTCCCCTTTGTTTGTTCTTTACTCACGTGTGACAATTATTTCAATGAGATCTTTTCTGTTCTCTTTTCTTTCCACATGACTGTTGAATCGGTTGAGTTGCTGTTTGTATATTATTATTATTCTCTTTATGATTTGTTAAGTTTCATCTTTATTATATTTTAGGACCCAGGGATCATCCTGATATTGTTGATTCATTTATGCAACTCCAAGCTCAGGTGTGTTTTTGGTTTCTTATTTCATTCACTTTGGGTTTCTCAATCTCTCTGTCTCTCTCTCTCTGTCTCTCTCTGTCTCTCTCTCTGTCTCTTTCTGTCTATGTCTCTTTGTCTCACTCTCTCGTTCTCTCTCTGTCTCTCTGCGTCTCTCTCTCTCTCTCGCTCTCTGTCTCGTTATCTCTAGCTCTCTTTCCTTTCTCTTTCTGTTGTTTGTTAAAAAGGGTCCTAGGGCGACCCATCATAAGGCAGGGCAGAGAATAGACAGTAGGTGGCACTATTGAAGGACCGACTGTCTTCTTCAATACTCAGGGCTCTAACCAGAAGCTTCACCTTTGTCTGAAGATGAGGGAGTTCGGTTCAGAGTTCACCAAGGTCATGTCCAGTAGGCAAAAAACAAGAGAATGTTTTGAAAGGAGGAGGGACAAACTGAACGTGTCCAATAAGAAACATTTTCATGTTCAGTTGTCCTACTGAACATGACCCTGGGCTGTAGTTCCCAGTGACCTCACTGGTTAGAATCCCAGAGCCACGCCCCTATTCTGATGTAATTCCAGCCCAGTGCCAATCAAAGCCCAAATTAATTAATATTCCATTAATTAATCAATTCAGGCGAATTGGTTGCCCTCTTTTTTTATTTTTGTCTTCCTTCTACATTCTTCTTCCTTTAATCTTTGGATAGATCTGATCTCCTCTCCTCTTCCCTCTGTCCCCCTCTCCTCCTCCATCCTGAATGAGTTAATTACAGTATCAGTTGTATTTATCCGTACATGTACTTTACTTACTTATGTTGCATATTCAATCCAACCAGGCCAAAAAAGGGAGAAAAAATAGTGTATCAGAATGAAATTGATACAAAAGCTACAGAACCATCATTGCCTTTAGTTTGACTTAAGTTTTGAATAATTTTCTATTTTTGTTTTTCTCCAGTTTGTTTGCCGAGTTTGCATTGGAGCAGAGTTGTGTACTTACTGTATGAGTGGTAGTTTGTCGTAGGGAGAGTGGAGTAGTCTAGCCTGGTAGCTTCATCTGTTTACCTGCTATAGACAACTCCTTTAGCCCAACTCACATTCACTCCCCCTCAAGGATTTAAAAACATTGGATTGGTGTAAGAAACACTTTGTCTACACCAATCCAATGCTGTTAAATCCCAGATGGGTAGTGAACGAGGTCACACATCAGGGAGAATCAGAATTTGCCTCTTGTTGTTCAGCTCGGGCTACAAGTTGTCCCTGACGTTGTGAGTAAACAGTTGAACATGGCAATGACAAAGGAGTTGTCTAAAGCAGACACAGTTCTGTCTACGAGGCTAGAAGAGTGGGGGGGGGGCAGAGAGAGGGTGTACCCATGGAGTAGGGGCACAGACTCCTGCCCTGTGTCATGCCTCTGTCTGCCTCCTACTGTAGGCCCTCAAACGGAAGCCAGATCTCTTCTTGTCTGAGAGTCTTGACGTGAAAGCTGTGTTCCATTGTGGTAAGTGTGTGTCTCTTTGCTCCCAACACACACACTGATCATTGTGTGTGTGTTGCCACGTCTCTTTTAACACGCACACTGTAAAACTGTTAGAAAGTGTTTAAAGGTCAACTGCCCCTTAGGCCATTTAAATCCAGAGAAGTTGGTTCTATGTGGCATGGATGTGAGTTAGAAACATTCATTCTAGTGTCAAAATTGACTTCAAAGTGTAAATAGGATAAATTTGGACATAACGTCATTCTCGTCCAAAACTGACTTTTGTAAAGGAGTTTGTCACGACTTACTGGAGGGTTTACGATCATGTCCACTTGCCCAGTGCTCACTAACACGAGAGAAGCAGCTGTGCTAATTAAGCTCTATCTGCTGCACGCGCTCTATCCAAACACAGCATCCAGAACCTCCAGACAGTGAGACAGACCTGTCCTTTATGCAGCGCATCAGACTGATGTTTGACAGTGTTAATCACGCAAGTCTGCCACTTTTGGAGCAAAATTAGAATTGAGACGATCAGCGCGCACTTGTATCCTAACTGCAACTTGTCAATATTCCAAAACCCATTTGCGAGCATCTTGTGTCCCCCGCGACCTGCTTTGTAACATGATTCCCTATGAAACACTGCCAGACAGAAACACTCTGGTAATAGTGAGAAAGTTGTAAAAAACACAACGGCACCGAAGTACACACGTTGCCACTCGCCTGTGCTGAACACAGAGTTGAAACTTAGCTAGCAAGTGATTTTGGGCACTGATAAACAATGTGTAGCTTGTGCTTTATTTACGATAGTTTCCCAGCTTGCAGATTATGAAGTTGTAGACATGTTATCATTCTCAGAAAAAAAGTTACTTGCGAAATACTGCACCAAACACCTTAGCGAGATGTAAAATTGACTAAGATCTCCTTGGCAAAAACTTCAAAATTAATT
Source organism: Salvelinus namaycush (assembly GCF_016432855.1). NCBI lineage: Eukaryota > Metazoa > Chordata > Actinopteri > Salmoniformes > Salmonidae > Salvelinus > Salvelinus namaycush. The sequence continues at coordinate 25,344,363 of NC_052316.1, read as the reverse complement.
ACAGATTTCTTGATTTATCTTAAATTAATTCTGACAATTGATAGGAAGTGACTATTTTGAGGGAGGGACAAACAACAGTACCTGCTAGGGTAGGAGATAATAACACACCCAGATCAAACCACACCACCAAGACCACTCTCGTTTGTCGTCAGTCATGGCTGCTTAATGAGCAATCTTCCAAACGAGGCCAAATCAGGAAGTGCAGTCGCCCTTTAAATAGTTTAAATAGAATAGCTTTTGTATTTTTATGTTTCTTTAATGCCCCCCCCCCTCACTCTCCTGTAGGAGTACTGTCACTCAAATTCCCAGAGGCTCCAACAGTGAAGTCTACCTGCTTGTTCTTTGTGAGTGTACACACACACACACACACACACACACACACACACACACACACACACACACATACACTGCCCTCTGTATTTATTTGGACAGTAAAGCTAAACATTTTTAATTTGGCTCTATACTCCAGCATTTTGGATTTGAGATCAAATGTTTTTTAGTAAAGAATGTCACCTTGTATTTGAGGGTATTTTAATATCTGTTTTGCTGTTTAGAAATGAAAGAACTTTATGTACAGTAAACTGCAAATACATCCAACAAGTTTGTAGTCACAAGCTTGATGTAGTCATTACGTGCTAGGAATATTGGACCAAATACTAAACTTTTGACTACATTAATACACCATAAGTGAATATGTCCAAATACTTATGACACCTTCAAATGGGGGGACTATATACATAAAGTACCTTCATTTTTAAACATTAAAACAGATATGCATGAAAATACCCTCAAATAAAAGGTGACATTCTGTACTTTCGCCTAATTTGAAAAACTCCAAAATGTTGGAGTATAGAGCCAAGGTTTTAGCTTCACTGTCCAAATAAATACGGAGGGAACTGTATGTTTTTGGTTAACCAAGGTGGATCTTGTTGAAATGTGTTCTTAGTTTTGTGGTTCTCTCTGATTGTCCCTGTGTGTGTGCCGTAGACTGAGTTGTTGCCCCATTGCTCAGATGTGCCCCCAGTGGCCAGAGTGGTGCAGGAGGATGGAAAACTACTGCTGCAGGCTGTACTAGAGGTAAACCTACATGCATCCTCGCTAATGTATTTTACATGTCTTACTGTATACTGAAACATATCACCTTATTGACTGGTCTTTCCTTTCTTCCTCTCTCTCTCTCTTTCCAGGCAATCGGGGGAGGTTCATCTCGTAGTCTGATGGACCAGTTTGCTGAGGTGCTGTTCAGTCTCAATAAGCACTGTTTCCCTCTTCTCACTGTGTGGCTGAAAGAGGCGCTGCAGGCAGCAGGCTTCCCCTCCACTAGGGTCACCACAGAACAGAAGGACACTTTCACCCAACAGATACTCAGGTACCACACACACACACGTACTTGCTCACTCACCTAGGCAATGCTGCTGTTAGCTTTTCTTTCTCCGTCTCTGACACCTTCTCTCTCCTCCCGCTCTCCCTCTAGAGAGCGAATCAATAAGCGGAGGGTGAAGGACATAGTGAAGGAGTTTACACTAGTCTGCAGAGGGCTTCACGGGACCGAGTACGCCGCTGAATACTGACCCTGACCTTGCCACGACTTCCCCAGGCTGGACGCCACGGTACCACAGTACCCACAAACCCCTCAACACTGAAGTTTTCCTTGGACGATTGAAACTAGACCCTCCCCCTAGAACAGAAAACAGCTCCCCATACAGGCCAGCCATTGGACGAATGGCGCTCTGTCACACCACTCAACGGTCTGACGAAGGCTGCTCTCCTTCTTTCCTCTCTTTCCCCCTGTCTCTATCTCTCCTTCTTCCCTTTTGTGACTTCAACTCCCAGCATGCCCTCTCTTTACCCTATTTCTCTCTTTTCTCTCACTCTGTTGTTTCATTGGGATCTTCCATGGCTCAGAGGCTGTTTCCTGGTTGTTTAGCATCTGAGATGATAGTGGTACTGTACCTGCTGTACGTAGCTAGCTAGTTTATCTTTGTATCTTTGGAAAGAAAACTAAATAAATATACAGTACCAGTCAAAAGTTTGGACACACCTACTCATCCAAGGTTTTCTTTATTTTTACTATTTTCTGCATTGTAGATTAATAATGAAGACATCAAAACTATGAAATAACACACATATAGAATCATATAGTAACCAAAAAAGTGTTAACCAAATCAAAATATATTTTATATTTGAGATTCTTCAAAGTAGCCACCCTTTGCCTTGATGACAAATTTGCACACTCTTGGCATTCTCTCAACCAGCTTCACCTGTAATGCTTTTCCAAAAGTCTTGAAGGAGTTCCCACATATGCTGAGCACTTGTTGGCTGCTTTTTCCTTCACTCTGCCCATTCAACTCATCCCAAACCATCTTAATTGGTTGAGGTCGGGTGATTGTGGAGGCCAGGTCATCTTATGCAGCACTCCATCACTCTCCTTCTTGGTCAAATAGCCCTTACACAGCCTGGAGGTGTGTTGGGTCATTGTTCTGTTGAAAAACAAATGATAGTCCCACTAAGCGAAAACCAGATGGGATGGCGTATTTCTGCAGAAAGCTGTGGTAGCCATGCTGGTTAAGTGTGCCTTGAGTTCTAAATAAATCACAGACAGTGTCACCAGCAAAGCACCATCACACCTCCTCCATGCTTCACAGTGGGAACCGCACATGCGGAGATCATCCGTTCACCTACTCTGCGTCTCACAAAGACACGGCGGTTGGAACCCAAAATCTCACATTTGTACTCATCAGATCAAAGGACAGATTTCCACCGGTCTAATGTCCATTGCTTGTGTTTCTTGGCCCAAACAAGTCTATTCTTCTTATTGGTGTCCTTTAGTAGTGGTTTCTTTGCACCAATTTGACCATGAAGGCCTGAGTCACACAGTCTCTGAACAGTTGATGTTGAGATGTGTCTGTTACTTGAAACTCGGTGAAGCATTTATTTGGGATGCAATTTCTGAGGCTGGTAACTCTAATGAACTTATCCTCTGCAGCAGAGGTAACTCTGGGTCTTCCTTTCCTGTGGTGGTCCTCATGAGGGCCAGTTTCACCATAGCGCTTGATGGTTTTTGCGACTGCACTTGAAGAAACGTTCAAAGTTCTTGATGTTTCTATTTGACTGACCTTCATGTCTTAAAGTAATGATGGAGTGTTGTTTCTCTTTGCTTATTTGAGCTGTTCTTGCCATAATATGGACTTGGTCTTTTACCAAATAGGGCTATCTTCTGTATACCTTGTCACAACACAACTGATTGGCTCAAACACATTAAGAAGGAAAGAAATTCCACAAATAAATGTTTAACAAGGCACACCTGTTAATTGAAATGCATTCCAGGTGACTACTTCGTGAAGCTGGTTGAAAGAATGCCAAGAGTGTGCAATGCTGTCATCAAGGCAAAGGGTAGCTACTTTGAAGAATATAAAATATATTGCATTTTTTAAATACTTTTTTGGTTACTACATGATTCCATGTGTGTTATTTCATAGTTTTGATGTTTTCACTATTCTTCAACAATGTAGAAAATAGTAAAAATAAAGAAAAACCCTTGAATAAGTTGGTGTCCAAACCTTTGACTGGTACTGTATATATATATATATATATATATACACACACACACATACTTACATACATAAATATATATATATATATATATGTGTGTATATATATGTATATATATGTGTATGTGTATATATATGTATATATGTTTGTGTATATATATATGTATATATATATACATATATATATATACACACATATATACATATATATATGTATATATACACATATATATATACACATATATATATATATGTATATATACACATATATATATGCACATATATATATATATATATATATATATATATATATACACATATATATATATATATATATATACACACATATATATATATATACATATATATACACTGCTCAAAAAAATAAAGGGAACACTAAAATAACACATCCTAGATCTGAATGAATTAAATATTCTTATTAAATACTTTTTTCTTTACATAGTTGAATGTGCTGACAACAAAATCACACAAAAATGATCAATGGAAATCAAATTTCTCAACCCATGGAGGTCTAGATTTGGAGTCACACTCAAAATTAAAGTGGAAAACCACACTACAGGCTGATCCAACTTTGATGTAATGTCCTTAAAACAAGTCGAAATGAGGCTCAGTAGTGTGTGTGGCCTCCACTTGCCTGTATGACCTCCCTACAACGCCTGGGCATGCTCCTGATGAGGTCCTGATGATTTTTTTGAGCAGTGTATATATGTGTATATATATACACATACACTGCTCAAAAAAATAAAGGGAACATTTAAACAACACAATGTAACTTCAAGTCAATCACACTTCTGTGAAATCAAACTGTCCACTTAGGAAGCAACACTGATTGACAATAAATTTCACATGCTGTTGTGCAAATAGAATAGACAACAGGTGGAAATTATAGGCAATTAGCAAGACACCCCCAATAAAGGAGTGGTTCTGCAGGTGGTGACCACAGACCACTTCTCAGTTCCTATGCTTCCTGGCTGATGTTTTGGTCACTTTTGAATGCTGGCGGTGCTTTCACTCTAGTGGTAGCATGAGACGGAGTCTACAACCCACACAAGTGGCTCAGGTAGTGCAGCTCATCCAGGATGGCACATCAATGCGAGCTGTGGCAAGAAGGTTTGCTGTGTCTGTCAGCGTAGTGTCCAGAGCATGGAGGCGCTACCAGGAGACAGGCCAGTACATCAGGAGACGTGGAGGAGGCCGTAGGAGGGCAACAACCCAGCAGCAGGACCGCTACCTCCGCCTTTGTGCAAGGAGGAGCACTGCCAGAGCCCTGCAAAAATGACCTCCAGCAGGCCACAAATGTGCATGTGTCTGCTCAAACGGTCAGAAACAGACTCCATGAGGGTGGTATGAGGGCCCGACGTCCACAGGTGGGGGTTGTGCTTACAGCCCAACACCGTGCAGGACGTTTGGCATTTGCCAGAGAACACCAAGATTGGCAAATTCGCCACTGGCGCCCTGTGCTCTTCACAGATGAAAGCAGGTTCACACTGAGCACATGTGACAGACGTGACAGAGTCTGGAGACGCCGTGGAGAACGTTCTGCTGCCTGCAACATCCTCCAGCATGATCGGTTTGGCGGTGGGTCAGTCATGGTGTGGGGTGGCATTTCTTTGGAGGGCTGCACAGCCCTCCATGTGCTCGCCAGAGGTAGCCTGACTGCCATTAGGTACCGAGATGAGATCCTCAGACCCCTTGTGAGACCATATGCTGGTGCGATTGGCCCTGGGTTCCTCCTAATGCAAGACAATGCTAGACCTCATGTGGCTGGAGTGTGTCAGCAGTTCCTGCAAGAGGAAGGCATTGATGCTATGGACTGGCCCGCCCGTTCCCCAGACCTGAATCCAATTGAGCACATCTGGGACATCATGTCTCGCTCCATCCACCAACGCCACGTTGCACCACAGACTGTCCAGGAGTTGGCGGATGCTTTAGTCCAGGTCTGGGAGGAGATCCCTCAGGAGACCATCCGCCACCTCATCAGGAGCATGCCCAGGCGTTGTAGGGAGGTCATACAGGCACGTGGAGGCCACACACACTACTGAGCCTCATTTTGACTTGTTTTAAGGACATTACATCAAAGTTGGATCAGCCTGTAGTGTGGTTTTCCACTTTAATTTTGAGTGTGACTCCAAATCCAGACCTCCATGGGTTGATAAATTTGATTTACATTGATCATTTTTGTGTGATTTTGTTGTCAGCACATTCAACTATGTAAAGAAAAAAGTATTTAATAAGAATATTTCATTCATTCAGATCTAGGATGTGTTATTTTAGTGTTCCCTTTATTTTTTTGAGCAGTGTGTGTGTATATATATATATACATATATATATACAGTTGAAGTCGGAAGTTTACATATACCTTAGCCAAATACATTTAACCTCAGAATAGTTATAATTATTTATTTCAGCTTTTGTTTCTTTCATCACATTCCCAGTGGGTCAGAAGTTTACATACACTCAATTAGTATTTGGTAGCATTGCCTTTAAATTGTTTAACTTGGGTCAAATGTTTCGGGTAGCCTTCCACAAGCTTCCCACAATAAGTTGGGTGAATTTTGTCCCATTCCTCCTGACAGAGCTGGTGTAACAGAGTCAGGTTTGTAGGCCTCCTTGCATGCACATGCTTTTTCAGTTCAGCCCACAAATGGATGGATTTGGATTGAGGTCAGGGCTTTGTGATGGCCACTCCAATACCTTGACTTTGTTGTCCTTAAGCCATTTTGCCACAACTTTGGAAGTATGATTGGGGTCATTGTCCATTTGGAAGACCCATTTGCGACCGACCAAGCTTTAACTTCCCGACTGATGTCTTGAGATGTTGCTTCAATATATCCACATAATTATCCTTTCTCATAACGCCATCTATTTTGTGAAGTGCACCAGTCCCTCCTGCAGCAAAGCACCCCCACAACATGATACTGCCACCCCCGTGCTTCACGGTTGGGATGGTGTTCTTCGGCTTGCAAGCCTCCCCCTTTTCCTCTAAACATAACGATGGTCATTATGGCTAAACAGTTCTATTTTTGTTTCATCAGACCAGAGGGCATTTTTTTCAAAAAATATGATCTTTGTCCCCATGTGCAGTTGCAAACCGTAGTCTGGCTTTTTTATGGTGGTTTTGGAGCAGTGGCTTCTTCCTTGCTGAGCGTCATTTCAGGTTATGCCGAAATATAGGACTTGTTTTACTGTGGATATAGATACTTTTGTACCTGTTTCCTCCAGCATCTTCACAAGGTCCTTTGCTGTTGTTCTGGGATTGATTTGCACTTTTCGCACCAAAGTACGTTTATCTCTAGGAGACAGTACGTGTCTCCTTCCTGAGCGGTATGACAGCTGCGTGGTCCCATGGTGCTTATACTTGCGTACTATTGTTTGTACAGTTGAACGTGGTACATTCAGACGTTTGGAAACCAGACTTCTACAACTTTTTTTCTGAGGTCTTGGCTGATATCTTTTGATTTTCCCATGATGTCAAGCAAAGAGGCACTGAGTTTGAAGGTAGGCCTTGAAATACATCCACAGGTACACCTCCAATTGACTCAAATGATGTCAATTAGCCTAACAGAAGCTTCTAAAGCCATGACATCATCATTTTCTGGAATTTTCCAAGATGTTTAAAGGCACAGTCAACTTAGTGTATGTAAACTTCTGACCCACTGGAATTGTGATACAGTGAATTATAAGTGAAATAATCTGTCTGTAAACAATTGTTGGAAAAATTACTTGTCATGCACAAAGTCCTAACCGACTTACCAAAACTATAGTTTGCTAACACGAAATTTGTGGAGTGTTTGAAAAACTAGTTTTAATGACTCCAACCTAAGTGTATGTAAACTTCCGACTTCAACTGTATATTTATATACACACACACACACACACACATCTATATAATGCAACAAAGGGGGTGCCAGTCCTGCTGCTGCAAAACAGGAAGAGAGAGGGACCAATGACGGGACAGGATTCTGTGGACTGACACATATTAACAGCATACCGTATACCATACAACACCGACTCACGCTCCCCAATGCTCTTACGTTTGCCAATTTCTTTTGAGAATGTCATGTGAACTAGTCTAATTTGATATTTGCCTTTATGGGGAATTATGTGCTGATTGAAGGTTGAACCACTGACCAACTAAAGCAGAAGATTATACTTTCTGCTCTCCTGCCCCTGTCCAGCGATACACACACACACACACACAAAACTGTAGTTTCCTCAAGAGTCTAGAATGTTTGATGATTGATCAATGAGGGAGAAAAGGTGAGGGAGAGAGTGATGCAGAGGTTGGTGAGATAAGTGTTGTGAGGGGAGGGAAAGGAATAGATAGGGGTGTGTTGTCCTATCTGTGGACTGTACAGTCACTGTAGTCGTGCAACTCTATTAATTATGTTGTGCATAATTGTGTGTGTGTGTGTAGGGGTGTGTGTGCAGTGTTGATCCAGTGTGCATGAGTGTGAGCAAATGTCTGCCTCCCCGCTTGTTGAGTGCACTTATATCGGACCTTCATCACTTTCTCCTACCAAACAAACAGACCCCCTTTTAAACACGGATCCCGTCCCTCCATTGGACACTCTTCGTCCTCCCCTACATACAGTACATATACTGAGTACTCCACTTAAATGTTCTCCGCTCACAACACACAAGAACTGCAATAGTCCACTAACCTCCATATTTCCTGGATTGACTGACAAGTTCTAACCATTGACTAGATGAACTCATTCGTATGATCTATAAACCAGTAGAACAAACTACACACCGTACTGCTCTTAACCAGTGCTTGTCAACAAGCAACCTGAGTCCTATCACCCAACCGGGTGCCTGCCTAGAACGAGACTGGGAGGGGTAGTCAGTGATGTCATAAAGATTATTCAGGAAGTGTATTTGCAGTTGGAGAGAGATGGAATTGAACTTTCCTCTGTGAATGGAACTGAGACTGCGTCTGAAATTACTAAATGAAAATAGATGGAGATCAGAGAATAGGGTACCATTTAGGATGGATGAAACGATTGGAGCAGCTGGCTCCCATGTGTACTTCCTGCTTCCTTATGACATCACCTCTGTCCAATCCCTCTTCGTGTCACTAGGTGCCTGCAGACATGTAGCATGTGTGTGTTTTTGGGGTACGGGGTGGGGTGGGTGGTTTTTGGGAGATTATGAAATACTGTGAGTGTGACGCTGTGAGATAATGCTCTGGGTATAAGTTGGCCATTAGATAAAGATCTAGGATCAGCTTACCCTCAGTGGGTCCTCAATTTAACCATTATGGGCTGAAGATGCAAGACTGACTTCGGATCAGTGTCTAGGGTTGACTTCATCCTACGGTCAAGGGAACTGTCTGAGAGTATGTTTGTCACTGACAAAGAGGAGGAGAGTTGGAGCAGGGATGAAATGTACATTGTTTCTTTTTTGTACCTTGTTTTAATTTATTAAATATATCTGAGATGGCAAGTCACGTGTGTGTGTGTGCGCGCCCTACTGGCCAGCAATGTTAGGTCTGTGTTGCCTATAATATATGCAGAAAAGAAATCAGTAATATGGCACCAAGCTGTATTCATTAATCATTTTCATGGGCTTCTTCCTAATTTCACAAAGAAGGGAATTACAAACGTTTAAAGGAAAATGTACAATCAGGATCATACCAAAAGTTTACAACAGAACCACGCATGCGCCGTCTTCTCATCGTCGGTGTGTGGTGGCGAGTTTGGTGCGTCCTCACACGTGGGGTGCTCTACAATTTGTGGTCTCTGCTGATCAGCCATTCAGAAGAATAGCTACTTTTGGACTTGGAAGGTAAGCAACCTTTTGCTAAGAAAGTTGTCCGTATTTTACTCGTTGTAGCTAACTACTAGCTAGTGAACTATTCGTATTGAATTATCCAGCTAGCTGATGAATTAAAGCTAGCTAGCAACTTTGTAAGTAACTTACCTAGCGCTATCAAAGTTTAGATTTGATGCCGTGTTATAACTTGTGCACGATCTATTGTTGCAGGAAGTAGAAAACTCACTTTTTTATGTGCCACGTTGTCTTACTAGTTAATTTGTTGCTACAACAATCAAATCCGAGTTTTTGTTAGATACTTAGCTAACCAAATTGCTTACAATATCTCTGGCTAAATTGCTATCATATCTAACAAAGCATTATTTTCAGGACACTGGTTATCAGTTAACGAAATACCCCTGCTAGAGCCCGAGCTGCATGCCTTGTGATGCAACACGCAAATAATAAAGTTGACCCATGTCCTGACTGTGATTACTTACTGAATGCGCTGTATAGAGAGGAGTGGAGTGGGAATCGGCCTCATGATCCATATCCACTTAGCTATCTAAAGTGATCACCTCGTTCCACTATGTATTTCTGTCAAGCACACATCCTATAACTTGCTATAACCTAGTAACAGTTGGGGCAGATTTTGCAATGCATAGAAAATGGCTGCAAGTTTAGCTGAACAACTAGGCTGCCTTGTCTCAGACTAGCACTATATTCATACGTGAAAGTATCAGTGGACCTCAAATGCTACAGTAAACATTCCTTTGAGGGTGAGCGCATTGAGACATCTTTAGAACCCAAAGTGCAGTGTGTCACAACCCACGCAGATAAGCCAACAGTTAGGCTACACTGACAGACACGTATTTGATCTCGCTCCAATATGTATGTTTGTATAATTTCCTGTGTTTAGCTGACAGACTGACTACAGTGTCACAAAAATACAACACACTCTGTTCTGGCTGCAGAGTTGACCTCTGTCCAGGGCATAATCAGGTCAAAGGTCAACACAGGGACAGATCTGGAGTCGGTCCTTATTGATTATTGATTGATTATAATGATTGTGTTCGATATAAAGATGGTTAGTGTTAAATTAATCTTCTGTCATGTGGCCTCCACTATGTGCATGGTGACATTTGTGCTATGTCACCATTGGGTTTTGAAAAGCAAAAAAATTGTATCTGCTCATCTCCCCATCTCTAGTTATGGCAGTAGTGAGGTTCTACAGTAAGGAGGCTGAGAGGGGGTGGGTCTTACAGACTGCTGCTCAGCTTCACCCCCAGCTGTCAATCACCAGTGAGCTCTGCTACAATGTCGAGCTGACAGGTGAGTGTGTTTGTGCATAATGTATATGAGTGAAAGATATGCACAAATTGTTCATGCAAATAAGAAATACGTGCACTCAGGCTATCCGGAAGGCCAAAGTTAGTTACTTTAAGGAGCAGTTCTCTCTCTGGGTCTAACCCCAAGAAGTTCTGGACAATGGTGAAAGAACTGGAGAATAAACCCTCCTCACAGCTGCCCATGTCCCTTAATGTTGATGATGTGGTTGTTACTGCCAAACTAACCCTGATTCAGATGACCATCCTACCCATGCTAGATTACGGAGATGTCATTTATACAGTACCAGTCAAAAGTTTAGATACACCTACTCATTCAAGGGTTTTTCTTTTCTTTTTTTACTATTTTCTACATTGTAGAATAATACTGAAGACATCAAAACTATGAAATAACAGATGGAATCATGTAGTAACCAAAAAAGTGTTAAACAAATCAAAATATATTTTATATTTGTGATTCTTCAAAGTAGCCACTCTTTGCCTTGATGACAGCTTTGCTCACTCTTGGCATTCTCTCACCAGTTCCCACATATGCTGAGCACTTGTTGGCTGCTTTTCCTTCACTCTGCGGTCCAACTCATCCCAAACCATCTCAATTGTTTAACACTTTTTTGGTTACTACATAGTTCCATGTGTTATTTCATAGTTTATGTCTAAACTATTATTCTACAGTGTAGAAAATAAAAACCCTTGAATAAGATGAGTAGGTGTGTCAACTTTGACTGGTACTGTAGATCGACAGGTAAGGGTGCTCTCGAGCAGCTAGATGTTCTTTACTATTCGGCCATCAGATTTGCCACCAATGCTCCTTATAGGACACATCACTGCACTCCTCTGTAAACTGGCCATCTCTGTATACCCAAATCAAGACCCACTGGTTGAATCTTATTTAAATAAATAAGAAACTCTTAGGCCTCAACCCTCCCTAGCTGAGAGATCTACTGCAACCCTCATCCTCCACATACAACATCCCTTCTGCCAGGCACATTCTGTTAAAGGTCCCCAAAGTGCACGCATCCCTGGGTCGCTTTCAGTTCGCTGCAGCTAGCGACTGGACAGTTTTATCTCCGTCTCTTATCTCCATCCAAAGACTCAATCGTGGACACTTACTGACAGTTGTGGCTGCTTCGCGTGATGTATTGTTGTCTACCTTTTTTCCCTTTGTGCTGTTGTCTGTGCCTAACAACATTTATACCTTGTTTGGGCTGCTGCTGTGTTGTCTTAGGTCTCTCTTTGTGTAGTGTTGTTATTTTTACTTTTTATTTTTATCCCCTGTCCCCGCAAGAGGCCTTTTGCCTCGTGGTAGGCCGTCATTATAAATAGGAATTTGTTCTTAACTGACTTCCTAGTTAAATGAAGAGGGGGAAAAAGTGTCTTCAGCAAATATTAGTCTCTCTAATTCTCTCTCCTCATATCCCTCCCCTTACTCCCCTAGGTGCTGAGTCTCTGAGTGTAGAGCAGAGGGAGGTGCTGCTGTGGCTGTTCCGCCCCACTCTGCAGACAGAACAGCTGTCTGACACACCATACCTGACAGAGGGAGAGGGAGGAACACTAGTGGAGATCGGACCTAGGTACACACATACACACACACACAGTCAGCCACACATACACAAACACGAGGGCCTAGAGTATAGTGAAATGCTCAAATCAACCCTTGCGCCGCAATGTTGATGTTTTGTTTGTGCTACCCCCTGTAGGTTGAACTTTTCAACAGCATGGTCCACTAACGCTGTGTCCATCTGTCAAAGTGCTGGACTGACCAACGTCACCAGAGTGGAGCTGTCCAGAAGACTGCTGATACAAGTACACAAATACACAGACGCACACAATTTAGGTGCAATTCCTCAGGCTGCCATGTTGCACAAGGGGACAACTGGATCAATTCTAACTTTCCTGTCCCTTTCTCTTGCCTCTCTCCAGCCCAAGGATGGACAGAGTGAGACAGTGTTGGATGGAGAGGTGGAGAGACTGGTCAGCAGTCTCTATGACAGTATGACTGAGTGTGTTTACACACATCCCATCTCCTCCTTCACTGTGGCAACCAAACCACAGGAAGTGTTTGAGGTAGACATCCTGGAGAAAGGACGAGCTGCCCTGGAGACAGCTAACGATGAGCTGGGTAAGTACACCTGTTAATGTTAGATATCTCATCAGGTCTTCGATCTGTTCCTTCCTGTCTACCGTTCTTTCTATTCACTCTTCTTATGTCAGATATCTCTTGTTGTCCTCTCTAACCTTTCATTTCCCTCCCCCTCTCTTTTGCCAGTCCTTCCCCTTATGTGGATAGGCCTACTTTGTCACATGACGTATAATCTAATGACATAGATGGTTGAAGTCACAGGACTGTGACAGTGTCATTGATTAGCTTGTGTGTCTGTAATTACACTAAAGCACACTTTGTGTGTTTGTGTAATTAGATTATAGCATGCTCTGTGAGCAGTGATTTAACTGTTTGCAATATCAGTGTGTGTGTGTGCGATAAATTCAATCCGTCATACTTTCTGAGGGGCCTGTGGAGTTTGACTGAATAGTAAACTCCCCCACATGAACAGCCTTCCCTTGATCACTGCTAGTTTCTCATTTTTAGAATTGTGTTAATGTGAACCGACTTGAGGACGTGAGCTCCCTGTTTCATTGTTGATCCAAATAACATATTCAAGTGTGTGTGTGTGTGTGTGTAGGTCTGGCCTTTGACTCGTGGGATCTGGACTACTACACGTCGTTGTTCCAGAAAGTGAAGAGGAACCCTACCAGTGTGGAGTGTTTTGACCTCGCCCAGTCCAACAGGTAGGTGTGTTTTGTTGATGGTGTACTCTATAATCTTCCTTTTTTTAATTCATGTTTTGCTTCTGGGGGTAACTTTTTGAATTTCCTGTCTCTGTGCCGCCTTCCCTCAGTGAGCACAGTCGTCATTGGTTCTTCCGGGGACGTATGGTGATTGACGGACATGAGCAGAAGGACACACTGTTCAGCCTCATCATGGACACCCAGCGTCATAGCAACCAGAACAACGTAATCCAGTTCTGTGACAACAGCAGGTAGGAGAGATGGTGTATAGAAGGACGCTTTTACAAAATGTCACACAATGATGGGGATTTTGTTTTCCTTTCCACATTTTACAATTCCATAGTGTGTATGTGTGTGTTTGTGTAGTGGTATAAAGGGGATGGAGGTGGAGTGTGTGTACCCCAGAGACCCATGCCAGGCCAGTTCCTACGAGTTGAGACGCTCTGAAAGACATGTCATCTTCACTGCTGAGACACACAACTTCCCTACTGGTGAGAACATGCACACACTCACACACCCAGGCCAGGAGCGTGTTAGTTCTTTTATGCATATATTTACACCTTTTTGAAATCCCTCCTCTCTCCCTGCCTTCCTCCTCCTTTATTTAACCCCAGGTGTAGCTCCGTTCAGTGGTGCCACCACGGGGACAGGAGGGCGTATCAGAGATGTGCAGAGTGCTGGGCAGGGCGGGCACGTCGTCGCTGGCACCGCCGGATACTGCTTTGGCAACCTCCACATACCTGGTGAGTGTCTGGAGAGATGTCTGTCTGTGTACCTGCCGCTGTCTGTCGTGAGAAACATTGCATGAGTAAAAGATGACAAATTGTCCATCTCATCTCCCCCATCCTCCTCCTCTCTCCCCCTATCCTTCTCCTCTCTCCCCAGGTTACAGCCTGCCATGGGAGTGTAAGGGGGAGGGGTGGGAGTACCCCCCCAGCTTTGCCCCTCCCCTGCAGGTGGTCATCGGAGCCAGTGATGGAGCGTCGGACTACGGCAACAAGTTTGGAGAACCAGTCCTGGCAGGTACAGACACGAACAATGAAAACAACAGCAGCATCTGAAATTGCACCCTATTCCTTATATAGTGCTGCTGCAGTACTTCAATAGTAGTGCACTATATAGGGAATAGGGTGCCATTTCGTACACACTAATCAAAAGTGGTGGAACGTATAGGGAATAGGGTTCCATTTCAGACTTAACCAGCCTTCCGTTCCTCATGAGTATGACATGTTTTTGAGTTGAAACCACAGTAGGTAAACTTGCTTTCGGTTTCCATCTAGGCTTTGCTCGGTCCTTCGGCATGCGACTGGCCAGTGGGGAGAGGAGAGAGTGGATCAAGCCAATCATGTTCAGCGGTGGGCTGGGCTCCATCGAAGATGCACATGTGAAGAAGGAGCAGGCGGAGAAAGGTTAGATCTTTGGTTAGAGCTGATTGGTGTAAGGTTAGTGGTAAAGTTGGGGTCAACACGTGGAAATCGACAAGGTCATTTATTGACATAGGATTATTTTAAACCTAGAATTAATGCCAGTCTGTAAAAACTGTTACTTGAGCTGTTGTTTGTCAGGAATGGAGGTGGTGAAGATCGGGGGTCCGGTATACAGGATCGGAGTGGGAGGAGGGGCTGCCTCCTCTATCCAGGTGCAGGGTGATAACTCCAGTGCCAGAGACCTTGGGGCGGTGCAGAGAGGAGATGCTGAGATGGAACAGAAGATGAACCGGGCACTCAGGGCCTGTCTGGAGAGAGCAGGAGGAAACCCCATCTGTAGTATACATGACCAGGGGGCAGGGGGAAATGGTAAGAAGAGAGTGTGTGACAAAGCTGAGGAACGTAAGTCTGAGTTGTGATTGATTGTGTGTAGTTGTGTGTTGGATTAATGTAGTTGTTTTGTAGGTAACGTGTTGAAGGAGCTGTGTGAGCCGGCGGGAGCTGTGATCTACTGCAGCAGGTTTAAGAGAGGAGACCCCACCCTCAGTGTGTTGGAGCTATGGGGGGCGGAGTACCAGGAGAGCAACGCCATGCTCATCCGCCAATCAGATCGCTCCTTCCTGGAGAGGGTGTGTCAGAGGGAGAAGTGCCCCGTTGACTTTGTAGGAAACATCACTGGAGATGGAAAGGTGAAGATGGGGAGGAATCACAACTGAATCACATTTCTGTCATTTTACCACACACCTTTCCTTTGGGGTGTGAGTGATATTGATAATGGTCTCTCTCCATATGTAGATAGTGCTTGTGGATGATGTGGGTGGTGGTAAAGGAGAGGACCAGACAGACAGAGGGCGCTGTCCTGTAGATCTCCATCTGGACTGGGTGCTGGGGAAGATGCCCCAGAAGGACTTTTTCATGGAGAGGATGACAACTGACCTCAAGCCTCTGTCTCTTCCCACTGGGCTGGGTGTAAGAGACGCCCTGGACAGAGTCCTGCGCCTGCCCGCCGTCGCCTCCAAACGCTACCTAACTAACAAGGTGTGTGTGTGTGTGTGTGTGTGTGTGTGTGTGTGTGTGTGTGTGTGTGTGTGTGTGTGTGTGTGTGTGTGTGTGTGTGTGTGTGTGTGTGTTTTAGGGATTTCACTATCTCAGTAATGTTTGACCCTCACGTTAAAAACATTACAAAAGTAAATTAAGGCTGTTAGGTTTAGTAAATAAAATGTTTTTGTAGAGAGAAAAGCTCTGAGTTAATTTTGTATTCTCTCTGTCTCACTACTACTATCTCCATCCCTTTCTCCCCTCCCTTTCTCAGGTGGACCGGTCTGTTACGGGTCTGGTTGCCCAGCAACAGTGCGTCGGTCCTCTCCACACCCCATTGGCTGATGTCGCTGTCGTCTCTCTGTCTCCTTTCGGCCTGAAGGGGGCGGCGACCGCAATCGGGGAACAACCGATCAAAGGTCTCGTTTCACCGGGGGCGGGAGCTCGCATGGCCGTGGGGGAAGCGCTGACCAATCTGGTGTTTGCTGAAGTCACAGCCCTGAAGGTAATAGAATATAACGGGCATGGTTAGAATCACAGCCCTGACAGGAACAGAAAATTATAGGCATGCAATGATTTCAATGACCACAGCAGAGATAATTAGGGTGCAATGGCATTGACCACAGTCAGAGCCCTTCAGAAAGACCGAAAACAAACTTTTAGCGAACATCAGCACCATTCTCTCTGTGTGCTGACTGTGTGTGTGTGTGTGTGTGTGTGTGTGTGTGTGTGTGTGTGTGTGTGTGTGTGTGTGTGTGTGTGTGTGTGTGTGTGTTCTCAGGATGTCAAGTGCAGTGGTAACTGGATGTGGGCGGCAAAGCTCCCTGGTGAAGGGGCATGTCTCTGGGAGGCGTGTCAGGCCATGTGTGATGTCATGGGTCAGCTGGGCGTGGCCATTGACGGAGGGAAGGACTCGCTGAGCATGGCTGCTAGAGTTGGGACAGAGACTGTCAAAGCACCAGGTACTTTGTTTGTGTGTTTTGGGGGACAGGCAGTGTGTGTTTTAGTACAGTGTGTGTGTTGTGTATAAATCTGTTATTTCTCTAGGTGCTCTGGTCATCTCTGTGTATGCTGTGTGTCCTGACATCACGGCTACTGTTACCCCTGACCTGGAGAACCCTGACGGCCAAGGTTTGCTACTCACGCATACACGCACACACACACACTCTTGAACAGACACATTCACACTGCACATCACAATATTGACACAGCTCAACATTTAAACCTGTTCCTGAGTTGATTTCCACACACATATGCACACCTCATTCCTCCTCTCCAGGTGTGTTGCTGTGGGTTCCAGTGAGTCCAGGTCACTACAGACTGGGAGGGTCAGCTCTGGCCCAGTGTTACGGTCAGTTAGGTGACCATTCACCTGACCTCGACCACCCGGAGCTACTGACTGCCTGCTTCAATACCACACAGATCCTGCTACATGGTTAGTCACACTTTATATCAGTATGGCTTATATTCTGTCTGTACTGTCTGCTGAGTGTGTCATACCAGTGTATTCTAGTCAGTAGTGTGTTATGTGTGTTGCAGACCGCCTGCTGAGTGCAGGACATGACATCAGCGACGGAGGGCTCATTTCCTGTCTGCTAGAGATGGCGTTCGCAGGGAATCGTGGGATAGAGGTGGACCTGCCCTCTCTGGGTGCTGGAGGTCAGTAGGACAGAAAATTCTATAACTTTATTTAAACCCCTCAGGGGTAAGGAAGGCATCAATATGCAATATATACAACACAGATCTCTCTCTTACCCTTTCTACCTCTATGTACCCTTCCTCTCCCCTTTCTGTCCCTCCCCCTCTCTTCCTATAGTCCTGGAGGTGTTATTCAGTGAGGAGTTGGGCTTGGTAGTGGAGGTGTGTGAGAGGGACATAGAGAATGTGTGTCAGAGGTACACTAACGCTGGACTACAGTGTCACCGCATCGGCACCACCCAAGGCTTCGGACCAGAGTCCATGGTGAGACTGACACACTATTTATATCACTATTGTTTGTCTTGGATGATCATATCCACCGATAAATCCATGATAATCGAAAACTTCAACAAGCATTTCTCAACGGCTGGCCATGCCTTCCTCCTGGCTACTCCAACCTCGGCCAACAGCTCCGCCCCCCCCCCGCAGCTACTCGCCCAAGCTTCCCCAGCTTCTCCTTTACCCAAATCCAGATAGCAGATGTTCTGAAAGAGCTGCAAAACCTGGACCCATACAAATCAGCTGGGCTTGACAATCTGGACCCTCTATTTCTGAAACTATCCGCCGCCATTGTCGCAACCCCTATTTACCAGCCTGTTCAACCTCTTTCATATCGTCTGAGATCCCCAAGGATTGGAAAGCTGCTGCGGTCATCCCCCTCTTCAAGGAGGAGACACTCTAGACCCAAACTGTTACAGACCTATATCCATCCAGCCCTGCCTATCTAAGGTCTTCGAAAGCCAAGTTAATAAACAGATCACTGACCATCTCGAATCCCACCGTACCTTCTCCGCTGTGCAATCCGGTTTCCGAGCCGGTCACGGGTGCACCTCAGCCACGCTCAAGGTACTAAACGATATCATAATCGCCATCGATAAAAGACAGTACTGTGCAGCCGTCTTCATCGACCTGGCCAAGGCTTTCGACTCTGTCAATCACCATATTCTTATCGGCAGACTCAGTAGCCTCGGTTTTTCTGATGACTGCCTTGCCTGGTTCACCAACTACTTTGCAGACAGAGTTCAGTGTGTCAAATCGGAAGGCATGTTGTCTGGTCCTTTGGCAGTCTCTATGGGGGTACCACAGGGTTCAATTCCCGGGCCGACTCTTTTCTCTGTATATATCAATGATGTTGCTCTTGCTGCTGGTGATTCTCTGATCCACCTCTAAGCATACGACACCATTCTGTATACTTCAGGCCCTTTCTTGGACACTGTGCTATCTAACCTCCAAACGAGCTTCAGTGCCATACAACACTCCTTCCGTGGCCTCCAACTGCTCTTAAACGCTAGTAAAACCAAATGCATGCTTTTCAACCGTTCGCTGCCTGCACCCGCCCGCCCGACTAGCATCACCACCCTGGACGGTTCCGACCTAGAATATGTGGACATCTATAAATACCTAGGTGTCTGGCTAGACTGTAAACTCTCCTTCCAGACTCATATTAAACATCTCCAATCCAAAATCAAATCTAGAATCGGCTTTCTATTTCGCAACAAAGCCTCCTTCACTCACGCCGCCAAACTTACCCTAGTAAAACTGACTATCCTACCGATCCTCGACTTCGGCGATGTCATCTACAAAATAGCTTCCAACACTCTACTCAGCAAACTAGATGCAGTTTATCATCGTGCCATCCGTTTTGTTACTAAAACACCTTATACCACCCACCACTGCGACCTGTATGCTCTAGTCGGCTGGCCCTCGCTACATATTCGTCGCCAGACCCAATGGCTCCAGGTCATCTATAAGTCCATGCTAGGCAAAGCTCCGCCTTATCTCAGTTCACTGGTCACGATAACAACACCCACCCGTAGCACGCGCTCCAGCAGGTATATCTCACTGATCATCCCCAAAGCCAACACCTCATTTGGCCGCCTTTCCTTCCAGTTCTCTGCTGCCTGTGACTGTGACTGGAACGAATTGCAAAAATCGCTGAAGTTGGAGACTTTTATTTCCCTCACCAACTTTGAACATCTGCTATCTGAGCAGCTAACCGATCGCTGCAGCTGTACATAGTCCATCTGTAAATAGCCCACCCAATTTACCTACCTCATCCCCATACTGTTTTTTTAAATGTACTTTTCTGCTCACCAGTATCTCTACTTGCACATGATCATCAGATGATTTATCACTCCAGTGTTAATCTGCTAAATTGTAATTATTCGCTCCTATGGCCTATTTATTGCCTACCTCCTCATGCCTTTTGCACACAATGTATATAGACTCTTTTTTCCTACTGTGTTATTGACTTGTTTATTATTTACTCCATGTGTAACGCTGTGTTGTTGTCTGTTCACACTGCTATGCTTTATCTTGGCCAGGTCGCAGTTGTAAATGAGAACTTGTTCTCAACTAGCCTACCTGGTTAAATAAAAGTGAAATAATAAAAAATAAATATAGGGCAAAATCCTATGTTAGATACTTAAGCAATAAGGCCCGAGGGGGTGTGGTATATGTCCAATATTCCATGGCTAGGGACTGTTCTTAATTATGACGCAACATGGAGAGTCTTATTGTTATTATAAACTGGTTAGCAACGTAATTAGAGCAGTAAAAATACATGTTTTGTCATACCCGTGGTATTATGGTCTGATATACCACGGCTGTCAGCCAATCAGCATTCAGGGCTCAAAATACCCCGTTTATAATATAGAATTGAGCACTTGACTCAAACTCACATAAATCATGCATTGATATCAATGCTTTTTGGGGGATGTTGTTTATTTTTGTTAACATTGTTCTTCATGTCTCAGGTCAAAGTTCATGTGGACGGACAGGAAGTGCTGAGCGACCGTCTGCCCAGCCTCCGGGCGTTGTGGGAAGGCACCAGTTTCCAGCTTGAACGCCTGCAGGCCAATCAGCTATGTGTACAGCAGGAAGAGGAGGGGCTAGCCACACGCACACAGCCCTACTTCAAACTCACTTTTGACCCCATGGAGAAACCCAGCAATAACGGTCTTGGTGCAGGCCAGCCTCGCGTGGCTGTGGTCAGAGAGGAGGGCAGCAACGGAGACAGAGAGATGGCCGTCTCTCTCTACATGGCTGGCTTTGAGGTACCGCGCACACATACACACACACACACACACACACACACACACACACACACACACACACACACACGCGCATACATACACACACCTAATTTGTTTGCGACCCCCCCTCTCTGTGTCTATGTCTAGGTATGGGATGTGACCATGCAGGACCTGTGTTCAGGCTCTTTAACTCTAGAGATCTTCAAGGCTCTGGTGTTTGTAGGAGGATTCAGCTACGCAGATGTCCTGGGCTCAGCTAAAGGTATGCACACACATACAGCATGTACACATACATGCGCATATTCTCTTTAACCCTGTGTGTGTCTGTCTCCTGATAGGCTGGGCTGCCACAGTGACCTATAACCCCCGGGCCAGGGCGGAGTTTGAGCAATTCCGGCGTCGTGACGATACACTGAGTCTGGGTGTTTGCAACGGCTGTCAGCTCCTAGCCCTGCTGGGATGGGTCGGAGAGGGGGAGGAGGGAGGAGGTGGTAGGCAAACCGTTTGGCTTTGGTGTCTACTTATTACAGTTTCTTCCCAGAGAGTGATTTACCAAGACAAGGATTCATTTGTAGACTGTTCACTCAGACAGTCCCACTTACTCTCTTGCTGTGTGTTTGTCTCTGCAGAGTCTGATGTGGTCCTGACCCATAACCAGTCTGGCAGGTTTGAGTCGCGGTTCGTCAGTGTAGGGATCAAGGCCTCTCCTTCAGTCTGGCTCCGGGGCATGGAGGGCTCTGCCCTGGGCGTCTGGGTGGCTCATGGGGAAGGTACAATCTCTTAAAATAATCTTCAGCCTATCTAGCTTCATAGACAGCTATTGCAATTTTCCACATTGACATGATAAATGTTGGCAATGATGCACAAACACCAAGGGTCATCCAACTCTCCATCTTCTCCTTCTCTCCAGGTCTGGTTCAGTTCCGTTCCCCCCAGGTTCAGCAGCGTATCATCTCCTCCTGCCTTGCCCCCCTCCGTTACCTGGATGACACGGGTGCACCCACTGAGGTGTACCCCCAGAACCCTAACGGCTCTCCCCAGGGCCTGGCGGGGCTGAGCTCCAGGGATGGGCGCCACCTGGCCATGATGCCCCACCCGGAGCGCTGTACCTTTGGCTGGCAGTGGCCATGGGCCCCCAGGGAGCTCCAGAGCTCCCTCAGCACCACCTCTCCGTGGCTACGCATGTTTACTAACGCTGCTGCCTGGTGTAGTCATCAACCGTGAGGGAGCTAGCTAGACAACACAGCTCTTTCGCACTGTAGTCCAACTGTGGAAATCAAAATTTGGCTTGGAAGTCAGTTGCACTGCTAAAATGGTCAGAAACATTCCAATTACTTCCCCACACCACTACATGTTATTCACTGTTCTGTTTTAACTGAACACTGTTACTCTGCTGAAATCAGTCTTTATGTTATTGGTACTTGTAAATAGAATTTTCTCAAACTGAAAAGTATTTGCATTCCATGGTCAAAAGTACCATTGTCAAAAGTATCTGATCAATCACTTGAGCTGTCTTTAACATTCCGAAGGTCACGCTACTACTAACATAGTTTGATTGGTTCTCGGTTTATCACTGATACTGTTCAATTATATTGGAAGATTTTGTAATTTAAAGACAAATTTCCAAACAGTTTATAAACTGTTATTTTTCTATCAAACTGAGAACGAATTAAATACATTTCAAAATGTGGAGATGGAATAATTGATACAAGGATAACATGAATGTGTAGTTTAATGTCTATATTGTATTTTGATGTGTATTGTTGTGCTAAACAGGGCTCATCTGGAAAAGAGTCATTGGTCTCAGCATTTACTCCTTGTTCAATAAGGACAAATAACAAACTTTCAGAACAATAAATACACCATTTTATAGGATTTTACAAGTATTCACAATATTAATATCAAGTATTTACAGTTTCACTGAGAAACAGCAGGGTACAATATAATAGGTCTACATTTAGTCTGCATCGCCCCTGAACAGACCCAGGTTTTATTGAACCACTGAAGGCCATTGATAACAGTAACACGGGCACTAAAATAAAGGCTACAGGTAGGGTTGCAAAATTCCAGGAACTTAAAATAAATTCCCTTTTTTTTCCTACAAATCCTGGTTGGAGGATTCTGGATTTCCTGCTTATTCCCTCCTGATTCCAGGAACCCTCCAACTGAGATTTTGGGAAAACCAGGGAATTTATTGAAAGTTCCTTATATGTTGCAACACTAGCAACAGGTACTGTAGAAAGAAACACTACACACAAAAAAACTGAAAATATCGGACAATGAACCTCAAAATGCTGCATAAAAAAACATTCAACACATTCCATTAAAAATGCCCACTGGAGGAGAAACTAGTTGTGTAGGTTCCACCATGTTGCTTTCATCAGATCAGTGGTCATGAAGGAAAGAAGGTTAGGTGTGACACTATGCATTCAGCAATGCAAAAACTGAGCCCCTGGTTAGACTTACCACTATTAGGCTGTAAACCTCTGCTAGTGATGCAGTGAGTCCAACACCTGGGGTGTAATCATTAGTCCAAAATGTTTTGCAACCAAAACGAGTTTCTTTGACAAATTCAGTTAGGTCCCTCCCCGTTTGGTTCCTAGTGAATACACCTGTTAACCCCAGGATGCAAACCAGCAGACATACACTGCTGACTTCTTACTAGGTCTCTCTCAAAAAAGAGGTTCAAGAGATCTCCTGTTGAAATGAAGGTTAAATCACTGCTGGCCATCATTTCTGCTGCTCGCTCTACAGAGAGTTACTGAACAGGCCTACCCCCTGTGTGCGCTGAGGAGTTCCCACTATCTGGTGCCATCTGCTGGTTGATATTGATAACACAGATGAGCAGCAGGAAAACCACCACCAGGTCATCCAGGACCCCCAGGAGGCCAGGCAGGGAGGGTGGAGCGTCCAGAGGAGGTGAGGCGAGGGACACCACAGTCCCCAGACAGCAAAGTGCCACCCGGAGGAAGAAGAGGCACACTAGCCCCCCCATGGTGCCCAGGCGGCGGATTAGCAGCTGCAGGAACAGGGGCGTGTCACACAGGTAGTCTGTCACCTAAGGGACAAGACAAACGGGCACAGGTGTGAGTAGAGGGTGTCATGGTCACCTCGCCTGGCTTCAGGTGGGACAGAGATCTGGCTCTTGTTCAGTAGAGCAGGTGTTCCCAAACTTTTTGTGGCTGGGATCCCTTTTGTGATAGCAAATTCATCAGCGATTTAAATATATCATACAAGGAGTTTTACTTCGACGTCTTCAGTGCAAGACTGGGCGAACCAAGTCTTGGGACAAGTGAAAAAACATTTAAAAGGCCCTTCTCTTGGCATTGAAGAGAAAACATTTCTTCAAGCTAATTTTCTGCAATTCTACACATTTTTCCATATGCAGAGTGCATTCATGTTCAAAGCATACATTTTGAGGAATACAAGAAGTTTTGAGTTTAAAATTTGATAATTGGTGGAGAACTGTAGATACCAATATCACTGTGAGCCTCCCAAGCCCATGTTGGCCAAGGTTAAGAACATACATTGTAGATTAATAATATTTGTATTGTATACAGTGTTGGGGAGTAGCGAACTTAAGAGTCTATTGATGCACCCGTGTGTCAATCTAAGTAACATAATAAAATAAAAACATCAAAATCCGTCAATTTAAGCTAGAGATATGTTTTTTTCTTGTTGTTGCATGGGCTGAGTCTCATCCACCACAGCTGCGGTGGAAGGTGACCGAGCTGCAGCGGTGTTTGTCAGACCATGAGACATCCCGAAAATCGGTCTTCTGAACGGTTTTGTCTACAAAATAATATGACCACTGTGGAAAGGGGAGACTCTCACAAACACGAACTTGATGGTCATCTCCCCCCACGGGTGTCATAGGACCCATCTGAAGGTAACCCATACAAATTAATGGAAGTATGGATATACACTGCTCAAAAAAATAAAGGGAACACTTAAACAACACAATGTAACTCCAAGTCAATCACACTTCTGTGAAATCAAACTGTCCACTTAGGAAGCAACACTGATTGACAATAAATTTCACATGCTGTTGTGCAAATGGAATAGACAAAAGGTGGAAATTATAGGCAATTAGCAAGACACCCCCAATAAAGGAGTGATTCTGCAGGTGGTGACCACAGACCACTTCTCAGTTCCTATGCTTCCTGGCTGATGTTTTGGTCACTTTTGAATGCTGGCGGTGCTTTCACTCTAGTGGTAGCATGAGACGGAGTCTACAACCCACACAAGTGGCTCAGGTAGTGCAGCTCATCCAGGATGGCACATCAATGCGAGCTGTGGCAAGAAGGTTTGCTGTGTCTGTCAGCGTAGTGTCCAGAGCATGGAGGCGCTACCAGGAGACAGGCCAGTACATCCGGAGACGTGGAGGAGGCCGTAGGAGGGCAACAACCCAGCAGCAGGACCGCTACCTCCGCCTTTGTGCAAGGAGGACCACTGCCAGAGCCCTGCAAAATGACCTCCAGCAGGCCACAAATGTGCATGTGTCTGCTCAAACGGTCAGAAACAGACTCCATGAGGGTGGTATGAGGGCCCGACGTCCACAGGTGGGGGTTGTGCTTACAGCCCAACACCGTGCAGGACGTTTGGCATTTGCCAGAGAACACCAAGATTGGCAAATTCGCCACTGGCGCCCTGTGCTCTTCACAGATGAAAGCAGGTTCACATTGAGCACATGAGCACATGTGACAGACGTGACAGAGTCTGGAGACGCCGTGGAGAACGTTCTGCTGCCTGCAACATCCTCCAGCATGACCGGTTTGGCGGTGGGTCAGTCATGGTGTGGGGTGGCATTTCTTTGTGGGGCCGCACAGCCGCCCTCCATGTGCTCGCCAGAGGTAGCCTGACTGCCATTAGGTACCGAGATGAGATCCTCAGAGCCCTTGTGAGACCATATGCTGACACATGCACATTTGTGGCCTGCTGGTCATTTTGCAGGGCTCTGGCAGTGCTCCTCCTTGCACAAAGGCGGAGGTAGCGGCCCTGCTGCTGGGTTGTTGCCCTCCTACGGCCTCCTCCACGTCTCCTGATGTACTGGCCTGTCTCCTGGTAGTGCCTCCATGCTCTGGACACTACACTGACAGACACAGCAAACCTTCTTGCCACAGCTCGCATTGATGTGCCATCCTGGATGAGCTGCACTACCTGAGCCACTTGTGTGGGTTGTAGACTCCGTCTCATGCTACCACTAGAGTGAAAGCACCGCCAGCATTCAAAAGTGACCAAAACATCAGCCAGGAAGCATAGGAACTGAGAAGTGGTCTGTGGTCACCACCTGCAGAATCACTCCTTTATTGGGGGTGTCTTGCTAATTGCCTATAATTTCCACCTTTTGTCTATTCCATTTGCACAACAGCATGTGAAATTTATTGTCAATCAGTGTTGCTTCCTAAGTGGACAGTTTGATTTCACAGAAGTGTGATTGACTTGGAGTTACATTGTGTTGTTTAAGTGTTCCCTTTATTTTTTTGAGCAGTGTATATATATATATCTCCTAGATATGACAGACACTTCAAAACCGTATTCCTTTTTTGCCAGTTATGAATGTGTTGTTCAATGCTTTTCTATGGGCTATAGTAGAAATGGCCAAATTAAATATTTTATCAAATCATTTTTTATATATATATATTTTTTTATACCTAAAGGGGTCCTAAAATACTAAATCCAATACCTAAATGATCCATGGTATGACCAATCTTAAAACAATTCCATATGTTAGCTTAGTAGAACTAGGTTGTAGTGTGGTTGCAGCATGTTTTAATAAAGTATATGACAAGGTTTTGTGTGTTACTAGGTTGTAGTGTGGTTGTAGCATGTTAGTAAAGGTTATGAAAGGTTTTGTGTGTGGTACTGACCTTTCGAGGGGCTCCTGAGTAGCGTTTGTTGTAGTCTGTGATTTCTCCCAGAACCTCCCTCTCTTTACTGTCTGAACAACCCTTACTGAACAGACGACACAGGACCTTGACCTAAGAGAGATAGAGAATCCATTCCAGTTACATTCTGAATCATTATTTATCACTTTTATTCAACTTAAAGGGATAGTTCACCCAAATTGTAGAATTGAATGTTGGTTTCCTGACCCTGGAAGCAGTCGATCGACAAGGTATGAAATCAATCCATGCTTTGGTTTAGTTTTCCTGGCACTGTTTCCAAATACTAACGTTTTAACATTTGTGGCACAAATCCCATTAAAGTCATGGGACCAATATCAGCATTTTTTTGCGCATCATGTCTAAATCCTCTAAAAGTATCTACATTTAATTGTGAAGCTCACAAAAGTCACTTATAGATGATTTGAACATGATGCTCGAAAAATGACATTTTGCTCAATTTCTTTTCAGATAACAAGTGTAATATCTTGGTAATAATGGCTGTTTCTACAGTTGGGTGTATCTGCCTTACCTTTTGTCTACACAGAGGGCAGCTTATGGCGTCCAGCCAGGACCCATGTCTCCAGTAGGAGATCAGACAGGGAGCTGCAGACAGAGAAACAAGGTAACATAAATAAGTACTCTATCACTTCTATTTTCATTCATATTTTTACCCCCAAAACAACGATTCACCATTAAGGAAACACGGTCATATCGCTAGTGTAGTGTGTTTATATTATTGTGCATGAGGCGGAATGCGGGAATGAGCAAAATGCTGACAGCAGCATTAGAAGCTGTTGTTGTAGTGATATGACCTTGTCTACTGCATGATCATGAATTAACACACACTTGGATGGTGTTTAGGTGTAAAGTGTAGCTCCTCTCTCTCCCACTCTCTCTCTCTTAAGTGGGGCAGGTCAGGTGTAGTAGTTATTACGTCATGTGATGATGACACAGACAATGGTGAAGGTTAGGTGAGGAAGAGGAGATTGGCTGTTGCTACTATCCTTATCAACCACTATCTTAACCCACCACTGATATACAGAAAGTATTCATAACCCTTGACTTATTCTAAATTTTGTTGTGTTACAGCCTGAATTCAAAATGTATTACATTTTTTTTCTCTCACCGTCCAAGCTTTCTCAAGTTGGTTGTTAATCGTTGCTAGACAGCCATTTTCAAGTCTTGCCATAGATTTTCAAGGCGATTGAAGTCAAAACTGTTATTAGGCCACTCAGGAACATTCAATGTCATTTTGGTAAGCATATATTTGGCCTTGTGTTTTAGGTTATTGTCCGGCTGAAAGGTGAATTTGTCTCCCAGTGTCTGTTGGAACAAAGACCGAAGCAGGTTTTGCCTGTGCTTAGCTCTTTTCCATTTATTTTTTATCCTAAAAAACTCTCTAGTCCTTGCCGATGACAAGCATACCCATAACATGATGCAGCCACCACCAGCTGCTCAGTGATGTGGTGTTGGATTTGCTCCAAACATAAGGCTTTGCATTTAGGCCAAAATGTATATTCCTTTCCTGTGTTTTTTTTACAGTATTCTTTGTCACAATTTTTGCAGTTTTACTTTAGTTCCTTATTGCAAACAGGATACATGTTTTGGAATATTTTTTATTCTATACATGCTTCCTTCTTTTCACTCTGTCATTTAGGTTTGTATTGTGCAGTAAATACAATGTTGTTGATCCATCCTCAGTTTCTCCAATCACAGCCATTAAACTCTGTAACTGTTTTAATGTCACCATTGGCCTCATGGTGAAATCCCTGAGTGGTTTCTTTCCTCTCCGGCAACTGAGTTACAGTAGGAAGGACGCCTGCATCTTTGTAGTGACTGGATGCTTTTATACACCATCCAAAGTGTAATTAATAACTTCACCATGCTCAAAGGAATATTCAATGTCTGTTTTGTTTTTTTACCCATCTACCAATAGGTACCCTTCTTTGTGAGGCATTGGAAAACCTCCCTGGTCTTTGTGGTTGAATCTGTGTTTGAAATGCACTGCTCGGCTGAACTTATTTAGGCTTGCCATAACAAAGGGGTTAAATACTTATTGACTCAAGACACTTCAACTTTTCATTTTTTATTAATTTATAAACATTTGTTAAAACAAAATTCCCCTTTGACATTATGGGGTATTGTGTGTAGGCGAGTGACACAAAATCTCAATTTAATCAATTTTACATTCAGGCTGTAATACAACAAAATGTAGAAAAGGTCAAGGGGTTTGAATACCTTCTGAAGGCAACTGTAGCTGTCTATGACTGTTGTCCCACTTCTGTAATGAGGTTATTGTCAAAACAGACAGTTTTGCTTACTCAGAAATAGCAAACCGAACTGGATCGAAAAGGTATTTAAAATGTGTGAAATTCTCTTGATTTAGCCAGCTTGTATTTTGCACTTTTGGGACTATTTTGTTGATTCTAGAGCCCGACGAATTAAAGTCAAGCACACCTCAAGTATTTCAGATATTTTAAATTTGTGTTCAACCCAGGTACGATAGCAAGACAAAGACCAGACTGGCAGCCAGGTTGTCATAACAATTCCATATATTCACCATATCCTAGGACCCTTTTAGACCATAGATGGCCTGGGGAGTTTTCACACGCGTGCCAAAAACATCCTTCCTATTTTCCATGGTTTTCATAGTGAGCCTATGTGACTCTGGCCAAATGAGAGAGATGTGTGTGAATGTGCAAAGCCTGACTGTGTGTGATCTCCATCAGGTGGGAGCCACACACTGGGTCACTAGTGTGGCCCAGGCTAGACAGGTCTTGGGCCTCTCATCATATTACATGGATAGAAACACGGATGCTTCGTTGGCCAGACAGATGGACAGACAATAGAGTTAAATAGATCCCCCCTGACCTGCTGCTGTAGTCAGTGTGTTGTATGGTACTTTCATATGTAATGTAAATGTTAATATGCTACCTTCTGGGCTCTAAAGACCTCTTTCTATCTGTACAAGTCTCTATTGGCCCTTAGATAAATCCGATCATGTGCAGGTGGTGGTGGTCGTGGTACTGTCTTACCACAGAAGAGATGGCCACAGTTGGTCTGTACGGGGAAGCTGGCAGTATGTAGACATACAGGGCAGAGCCAGTCTCTGTGGCCCGCGGATGGACAGATCTGAGAGGAGTTCTTGGGAGAGAGAGGAATACATTGGTACAGTTTGAGATAGGTAATTATAACACCGGTTTCTGTTTCTCTGACCTCTCTGCACTTAATTGATCACTAAAGAGTGATTGGAAAGGCAGGTCCCGTGTCTAAAACTGGCAGATACTGTGGCTTTTAGGAACATGAGATACACACCTCTGGAATAGCAGTGAAATAACAGAAACAAGCACCAGGGAAAAGATGAGGCCAAGGTCCTATAAATGGACCTCAGTGGACCCCATCATAAGGAACTATCAGCTCGGAAATGATCAAGGTCTAAGTTAGCTTGCCAGCTGGAGGGAGCCCTACCATCCCCTCATTCCCTCCAGACTGCCTCTCTTCTAAGCATTATTAATAACAGTAATAGTTTTTTGTAAGAGTAAGAGTTATTATCAGTTAATAACAGTAATCGTTATTTGTAAGAGTAAGAGTTATTATCAGTTAATAACAGTAATCACAACCAAACAACTAACAACAATAACAAACTAAGACAGTGACATTACTCCGACATAACCAGGAATCATATGGGTAGAGCATCTCAACTTCTATGTCCAACAGAACCATGTTCTGTTATGAATTTAACAAAAAGTACAATGTAGTTATGCTGGTCTTTGTAGCAGCAATGATTTTAGCACTATGGAAAGTATGGCCACTATTTCTCCTGATTCCCTACAGACAGTCAATTATAAATAAAAAAGAAATAAAGCAAAACTTTGCTATACTACAATTAATGTTTTCTAATATAAAAATTATTATTGACATTGTGGCATGCATTGATTGACACTGCAGTATGATTATAGTGGTTGTCATGTCAGGGCTTAGAACCCTGCCCCCTAGCATTCTTAGATGTTAGGGGTCATCAGTAATTGACCCAGTGTGTGTGTGTGTTTCTGTGTGGCCTCACCTTGCTGTAGGTCACATGTTTGAGGGATGTTCGATCCTGTGTGTGTTCTGAGGACGATCCTAGGTGACCCTGACCCACTGTGACCTCAGGCAGAGGGTCACATCTGGGGGAGGAGGAGATTGGGGAGACGGGGTAATAACATGAATTACATTGTGTTAAGGTTCAAATTGGCGTGCAACAATTTATATAACAATCTATCAGCCACCATAGCTGTACAACTTGTTGCTTATTGATAGTTGCAGTTGACACTGAATGAAGTCAGTAGATAGTTTGTCCAACATCTATACATTGTCTATAGAGGACAATACACATTCGGTATATTGCAGCCAAACTGGGATCTTATGGTGATTTGCCCAGTGCAAGTTCAGTTAGTTGGTTAATAGCTAGTAACCAGATACTAGACACCCCATCCCCCTATACCAAGTACCCAAACTAGTTAACTGTGAAAACCATCTGGATTCCAGATACACACAACCCCAAGCTACCAGACCTTTACAGTCTAAGTACCAGACACCCAACCACACCTATACTAGCAGCATCTGTAGTGTGTGAGTGGGTGGTGTGTAGAGGAGAGGGTATAGACCCTCTGTTTATGCCCAGAAAGAAAAAGACTTACCTGGGATGAGAGCTGTGTGAGGTGTGCATGGTCTGATTCATCTGGCAGCTGGAAGTGTAGGTCTGGTAGCTGTAAACAGACAGAGCCTGAGAGTGTCTCCTAGACACTCATGAGTGTGTCTCTGTAGAGTGTGTGTTTCCTGGAGAGGCTAGATAAGGAAATGTTTCCTGACTGCATCATTGTACACAATAAATCTTACTGGTCAGTTAATCATTAACTAGGCCTTTCGATCTGGGAGCTGACGGCTGCCTGCCTGGAAGAGACTTAGAGAGCACCAGAGCACATTATTGATTGCAGTGAATGTCAATGTACTAGGATGACATAACATAAAAGCAGATTATCTAATATGCGATAGATTTGATTTGTAAATGTTATTATAACATGAAATCATTAAGGGCTCTAAACAAAAACTAGGAAGCGTTTCCATGGCCATTCCCATTTACAAATTCTATTTTGATCATGTGACCACCCACACAAGTTCAAAGCTATATCCTGTTTGTCCCCGCCTTTTCAGTCTTAATAGTTTAGTGCCAACTTGGCAATGATTTACTGAAGGTTTACTGAGTTTAAAGCCTTTACCGTAAAACACCAGCTCTATGGTGAAATAGAGTTGTGAAAAACCTTGTTGTTGTCTATCAATCCATATGTATCAGACTCATAGAGATGTATAGAGATCTCTACTTGGAAATAACCTGTTTTAGCATGGACATTGACATTAAGGGCTTCCACTAGTAGTCAACTGGGTGGGGATTCCTATTGGTTGAAGCAATCAGCCAATGATCAGAGCATTGTCATCTTCTTCAAATTGGGTTGAATGGTTTGTATATGGCCTTAAGCTATATCAGCGGCATCTAGTGGCCACAATAAATTAATAACACAGAAGAGTTGCTTCAAGACTCCTGCACTGCAAGTCCTGGTAAATCACCAATCGCTTTACACTTTTTTCAAACACAAAAGAAGACAAAAATTTAGTACTTTAAAATTAAGAATGCCTCAATGCTTTCACAGACGCCATAATGGCACAGATACAATGATGAGACCTCTATCCATCTCTTTGAGGAGCACCCCAGTTGAAAGGAATATCAAACCCTCTAAATTCACTAGGATTCGCACAAATGTCATCATAATAGTCTTCATACATAAGTCTGTCACATTGGTACTGGTAAAGATACCGTAGATACAGATTCGCATTGCCCAAGGTCAAGATTACAACTGAATTCCCACAGTCTGCCATTCTAATGAGTAATAAAGAACTGTTATCAGCAAGTGTATGTTTGCAACGTGAAAATATTCACTATGATGTTGAACTGTTTTGTCTGTTACAGCACTTCACAGTCTGCTTCCTGGAACACAAATGTTCACCCTACACTTTTTGATCTCAAGTACAGGGTAAAAATGCCTCAAAATGTCTAAAAACAGCAGGAGTCGATCGATTTGGCAGGGGTCAGAGGGTGAATGCTGAGCTAACAGGCTAAGAGTGACTTTGTTCTCCCTCTGACACAGGAAGAGAGAAGGAGAGAGAGAAAGTGAAAGATCTATTCTAGCCAGATGGGCCACTGGAGATGGCTAAAGTACAGTGTCATTTCACTAAGACACACACACACAGTTTGTCTGCAGTTTGTCCCACATTCCTTACTAAGGCATCGTGGTTGTCCAGCGAGTCCAAGTCAAATATACATGTGACATTACAAAAGACTAAGCATGCTTAATAGAGAACCTCAAATGAAATCTCTTTTTAGTCCAGGAGTAGAAGTGTCAGCAGCTTATAAACAAACAGACAGTCTGTTGAGTCAGATAAAGCGTATTAACTGAGTATGAGTTTAAATCCTTTACCTATCTACCAGCCAGATTATTTTGGGGGTTAAGTGCTTGAGGAAAACACCTCTCTGTGGGTCCACATTTTGACTCATGCCACCAGTTATGGTAAAATAAATAGACCCTGATTTTCTTGTCATGAGACCAGGCACGTGAGTTTCCCTCCTAATCTTATTTGTGTCATATTAGACTGTAAT
The DNA here is from genome assembly GCF_016432855.1 of Salvelinus namaycush. NCBI lineage: Eukaryota > Metazoa > Chordata > Actinopteri > Salmoniformes > Salmonidae > Salvelinus > Salvelinus namaycush. The sequence continues at coordinate 25,311,124 of NC_052316.1, read as the reverse complement.
AAAAAGTTAATTCCTCACATAAGAACACACATGTGAGATTCATTAACCATTAACATGAAGAATAGGATTGTGGGTAGCTGACTCAAACTACTCCAGGGCAGTTCAACTAGCCATTCCTTTGAATTTGTCTACACCTGACCTCCGGTTTATTGTACAGGAAATGTAATGCATGAGAGGTTATGGTAAAACAGAGATTCAAGTGTTACACTTGAACAGTGCTCTTCATGAGAGTCATTGTAAATGTAAATCATTGGCTTGACTGTTCACTGTAGATTTACCATTCAGATGTCACTAACCAGTCACTAACATACACACAGCATCCCACACACAGGCTGGGTTCCTTGCTGTACTTTCTGATTTTCTTAGCGAATCTTACTTGATTGGATAGGTAAGCAATGTGGTAAAGGTATATTACCCTTGTGATTGAAATATCCACCAAGTACCCTAATTATCACTCTTTCAATATCGGTGATGATAAATTGCGAAAATACCGAGAAAAGGGAGCAAGGTTTTAGAATGAAATCCAGCTCAGATTTTTGAGGCGTTCCGCAAACCCCTGATTCCGCTCTGTGATTGGCTCCACACAGACCTGCCAGTCAGTCAGATAGTCAATCTGATTGGTCTGTCTGTTCCAGTCAGAAGACACCATTTGTGTTTCATTCCTCGTTCTTGTGCTCTTTATCGCGCCAATCCCCATCCGTCTCAACCGCGCAACGTCAAAGCGCGAGGCAGTTATTCACGTATGAATTTACGGTGCTTTTACAGCGCAGTGATCAGGAAACATATCCCTATTACGCAGTTAACGCTAGAGATGCAACCCCCCGCAGGTGAGGTCAAATGCAGAGGGAAGGGGAACGGTGTTTGTTGTTGATGGCAGGTGCATCGGACATATCTGGCCAAACCTGACGGGGAGAAATGGAGACGGACAAAGCGGTGTTGTGTGAGAGCCTTATTATTTGGGTAAGTGCTGTCTGCGATGTCCGCTGTTCAATGCGAGAGCGCTTTAAAGCGTCTGATTGCATGAAACATTTTACTGTGTTTATCGATGACGGTATAATTTACCTGTGGCAGGTACATTAGTGTCAGGACTAGAGAAATCAGGAAATGGCCACGCTTGGAAATACACCTGTTCTCTCCTATTTATAATAATTTCGGCCTACAGTAGCCTAATGTTCGCGTATTGATAAACCATTGTCGTCAGCTAGGCTGTAAGAATAGCCTGTATAGAGTATATACGCAGATTAGCCGATTAAAATAAACGATTAATGATGGAGTTGAGCGGCGACTAGTGTGGGTGGACTGGAGCTCCGAAGTTTTTATTTAAAAAATAGGCTACTGATTTCAGTACCCAAAGAAGGGCCTGTAATTACACACTACATTGTTCTGTTTAATTGCGGACTATTCGTTGCGTGCTGAAATCATTAGTTGTGTTGTTAAAAAAAAAAAAAACTTAACTCAAGGTTTGAGCTCCAGGCCTCCCACGTTATTCGTAGATCAACTCCATCATAAATCGTGGAGTTGAGTTAAATCGGCTATGCGCTGGGTGGGTATTTTATCTGAAACTACATTGCACAAAATGAGCGTTACCTCGTTTCCAGTTTTGTCTTTAGTTCTTCGACACACAACGAAAGACAACATTATCCCTGAATTCAGTTGATCCTCATCCGATTTAGGGAGCTAATCTCATTAACTGCTAGATATTTGTGGAATGTTGCTCCTTCGATTATAGGCCACTGGCAAATCAGTAATAATGTAACTTTCATTTGGGTTGATCCTAAACGCCTAATGTGAATTGTCGCACCTGTAGGCTACAGTTTTTTTTGTGCAACCTTAATCCTTACATGGCTTGCAATAATTTTGTAACATTTGAGATAATGTAAATTTGAGTTGAAATCAGTTAGGCTATTAGGTGAGATTAGATAGTGTGCCAAGTGTTACAGCATGTTTCTCTCCTGTAGTGGAGCTTTCCCTCCTCCAGTGTCAATGGGGGACAAAATAGGACTAAGGTTGCATCCCAATAAACTGAAGTGGCTTCATCTCGTTTTTGGCTATTCTCCCCTTTATCTGCAGCTACCTGAGAGATCTTGCCAAATGAAAGCTCCTTTCTGTTGGGCATTCACCCACCATTGTTTTCAAATCTTCTGTGACTGAAATTGAGTGTGAATGTAAATGAAAGAGAGGGGACAACAAAGACACTTAAGATGCATGATTTTCCTGAATGCTGCAAGGGTATAACAAGTACAGTACACACAATGTCAGTGAATGAATAACCACGTTGACTTAGTTTACACAGACAGCCCAATTCTGAACTTTTTCCACTACTCAGAATCAGAATGGGCTTCCTGTGTAAATGCAGCCATTGAGTGGTGGGGAGCACTACCGTTTACCAGTGGATGCTAAAGTATAGGTTGAGGGCACAGGACTGGGAAGGCAGTATCTATATTGTATTGGAGGTAAAAAGCCTTGATTGCAGTACTTGGTGTGGCAGGTTTGTAGTGAGTGCTCACCAGACACCATGGAGACCCAGTCCTGTAGGATGACTTATTCACAAGTCCATCATAGCAGAGTAGGGCCTAGATTAGAGTACTGAAGCATGTCTCTCTGGGGCTGTCTCTCTCACAGTGACCATACTCATGCACACACACACACACCTCTCTTTCTGACCTCATATGGCAACCCAATGTCTTAACCATTAAAGCAAGAGGAAATCCTCATGGATTGAGGACGACAATTGGGCTTATGTGTTAGGTAGGGCTACTCTGTTACATGTGCACGCCCATGAAATGCTGTTTTTGATGGTTCATGACAGGGTTTGCTGTATGATCAATGCAAGTGGAGATGGATTTCAGTGCCTCCTCCTCTGTCTCATTTATGTCCCAGTGTCTCCCCCCTGTCTGTACTCTAATCTATGTCATAATCTTTGTTTGAATCCATCCCGTCTCAGCTCCAGACCTTTAACACTGGGTCACCATGTACAGCTGTAGCGGAGCTCACCACTGGCGTCGCCATGTCTCAGGCCTTGCATCAGATGTGAGTAACGCACACTGAATTAATCTAAACGTCTTCCCAGTGTCTTCCTATGTGTTTTCTCTGACAGATGACACACGCACATTAATACGCGCCCCTCTGGTGACTCTTGAGATGTGCTCTGACCAACTACTGTCTGTCATATGCGTGCAGGCAAAATGGATCATGCTGCTGGCAGCATAGAGAAAAAATAGACATGTTTAGAACTGCTAATTGATCGCAAGATGAAAGAATGAATGCAATTAATTGATTATTGAATGTTATGATGGACACAGCTTTGTAGAACCAAAACATACACAGCCTCTGCTCAACGAATTCGAGAACGACTCGTTTGGGGTGCTGCAGTTTGAACGATATTTTGCTTATCACTCTCATGGCAGTCAAGCAATGCATTCTGCTAAGAGTTGTTCACAACTCGTATCAAATGTACCAAGAAACGATCGTATTTGTATGCCTAGTAATCAACAACTGTACATTGTTTAAAGCACGATTTTACAAGTCTGTCACAAATGACACCTCCAATAAGCCCCGTATGGTGAACGAGTGGCTTGTAGAATCCAATGCTTATGCATGCATGTGTGTTGTGCTTTGCAGAGATCCAGCGTGGTTCAGTAAAAGTTGGCTCGGTCGCATTAAAGAAGATGTTGGGGATAACTGGAGACTCAAAGTACTGAACTCCATACTGACCTCTTTCTGCCCTTCCATTTTCTCTCTTTCTTCCTCTCTGACTTCCATTCCTAATTTCCTTTACTATCCTCCCTCGCCAAGTCCCTTCCTCCATTCCTTCCCTGCCTTACTGACCAAAAACCCAGAGTGACTGCTCTCTGCTGGCCCTGTTAGCATTTTAGCCAGCCATTAGCCTTTCAGTGCTATCATCCTCACACCAGAAAAGACTCACTCAGAAATTCTTTGAGGTGAACACTTTGTTTTTCTAGAGTGAAGACTTTGTGACTTCTTTCTCCAGATGAACAACCTGAAGAAGATCCTTCAGATGATGGTGGATTACTACAATGAGGTAGGTAGAAACATGTTGAGTTATAACTGTTGTATTCTGTCTATGGCACTAGGTCGTAGCCCAGCAGATCTTAAGACTTCCCCAGTTTGGTTATGAATGGTTATTACCATGGCAGCCTCACAATAGATGTTCTATTCTCTATGTCACTTGGTCCTGAGCAAGAAGATCTGACTTCCTCCTGCCAGACCTGGTTCAGGTTATAACCCTTTATGTCTGGTTAGAGCTATTATATTCTCTGTCTATGTCACTAGGCCCTGAGCCAGCAGATCCAGGAGTTTCCATTGCCAGACCTGGTAAAGGTGGCAGAACACTCAGACCCTGTAGAACTTGGACGACTGCTGCAGCTCATACTGGGCTGTGCTGTCAAATGTGAACGCAAACAAGGTAGTGCACACACACACACACACACACACACAGGGTGCAGTCCAGTCCCAGAGGCTGAGCTAGAACGATTCAACAACACTATATTGTTGTCTTGCCAAGACAATGACAAAGGAGTTGGTTAAATCTGAAACAGACTGGCACCCAAAACAGAAACTGTGTGTGTGTAATTCCCCCCCACCTCTTTTTCTCCATCTTCCCTCCATCCCCTCTCTCTCTCTCTCTCTCTCTCTCGCTCTCCCCCTCCAGAGTACATCCAGGTCATCATGACTCTGGAGGAGTCCGTACAGCATGTGGTGATGACAGCCATTCAGGAGGTGAGGCTTGGCCTGACCAGGGCCATTATCTCTGATTGATTTTAAATAGTGTGACATGTACGGTAGGATCTCAGAATTGCCTATAAGTGTTAAAAATACAGTTACCAATACTGTGACTTTGTTAAAGTACCTCCATGACTTCTCTTTGGCTTTAGAGAGAAAGTAATGCTAGACCACCTGTTGTGTGAATGAGTAGGACTGTAGTTGTCTCTAACCAAACCTGTACCATGTCTCTCTTTGTCAGCTGATGAGTAAAGAGAACATGGCCCAGTTTGGAGCAGAGCCACCGGGGGATGTAGAATCACAGGTGAGAGGAGGAGATCCGCTGTGTTAGGCCTCTAATAATCTATATACACTGCTCAAAAAAATAAAGGGAACACTAAAATAACACATCCTAGATCTGAATGAATGAAATATTCTTATTAAATACTTTTTTCTTTACATAGTTGAATGTGCTGACAACAAAATCACACAAAAATGATCAATGTAAATCAAATTTATCAACCCATGGAGGTCTGGATTTGGAGTCACACTCAAAATTAAAGTGGAAAACCACACTACAGGCTGATCCAACTTTGATGTAATGTCCTTAAAACAAGTCAAAATGAGGCTCAGTAGTGTGTGTGGCCTCCACGTGCCTGTATGACCTCCCTACAACGCCTGGGCATGCTCCTGATGAGGTGGCGGATGGTCTCCTGAGGGATCTCCTCCCAGACCTGGACTAAAGCATCCGCCAACTCCTGGACAGTCTGTGGTGCAACGTGGCGTTGGTGGATGTAGCGAGACATGATGTCCCAGATGTGCTCAATTGGATTCAGGTCTGGGGAACGGGCGGGCCAGTCCATAGCATCAATGCCTTCCTCTTGCAGGAACTGCTGACACACTCCAGCCACATGAGATCTAGCATTGTCTTGCATTAGGAGGAACCCAGGGCCAATCGCACCAGCATATGGTCTCACAAGGGGTCTGAGGATCTCATCTCGGTACCTAATGGCAGTCAGGCTACCTCTGGCGAGCACATGGAGGGCTGTGCGGCCCCACAAAGAAATGCCACCCCACACCATGACTGACCCACCGCCAAACCGGTCATGCTGGAGGATGTTGCAGGCAGCAGAACGTTCTCCACGGCGTCTCCAGACTCTGTCACGTCTGTCACATGTGCTCAGTGTGAACCTGCTTTCATCTGTGAAGAGCACAGGGCGCCAGTGGCGAATTTGCCAATCTTGGTGTTCTCTGGCAAATGCCAAACGTCCTGCACGGTGTTGGGCTGTAAGCACAACCCCCACCTGTGGACGTCGGGCCCTCATACCACCCTCATGGAGTCTGTTTCTGACCGTTTGAGCAGACACATGCACATTTGTGGCCTGCTGGAGGTCATTTTGCAGGGCTCTGGCAGTGCTCCACCTGCTCCTCCTTGCACAAAGGCGGAGGTAGCGGTCCTGCTGCTGGGTTGTTGCCCTCCTACGGCCTCCTCCACGTCTCCTGATGTACTGGCCTGTCTCCTGGTAGCGCCTCCATGCTCTGGACACTACGCTGACAGACACAGCAAACCTTCTTGCCACAGCTCGCATTGATGTGCCATCCTGGATGAGCTGCACTACCTGAGCCACTTGTGTGGGTTGTAGACTGCGTCTCATGCTACCACTAGAGTGAAAGCACCGCCAGCATTCAAAAGTGACCAAAACATCAGCCAGGAAGCATAGGAACTGAGAAGTGGTCTGTGGTCACCACCTGCAGAACCACTCTTTTATTGAGGGTGTCTTGCTAATTGCCTATAATTTCCACCTTTTGTCTATTCCATTTGCACAACAGCATGTGAAATGTATTGTCAATCAGTGTTGCTTCCTAAGTGGACAGTTTGATTTCACAGAAGTGTGATTGACTTGGAGTTACATTGTGTTGCTTAAGTGTTCCCTTTATTTTTTTGAGCAGTGTATATATTGTTGTTGCTGACTGTGCATGTCCCTCTATAGTTGACACTGGACAACCTGGAACAAGAGGTGAGAGGAGATGCACTGTGTTATAGGGATCTAATAGAATGCTGTTGTCTGTATTATAGTTGTTGTTGATTGCGTGTCTCTCCATAGTTGACCGCTTGTCTTAGACTTGTTAGTACTGTGATATTGCTCGTCTCCCCGGACCTGCTGAAGTAGGCTGGCTGTAGAGAAGCTAGCTATTGTTAAGTGTGTGTGTCTCAGTTGAAGAAGGCTCTTGAGGACCTGGCGGATCTGATGTCAGAGAAGGAGGAACTAGCCCAGCGCTGTCATGAGCTCGACGTACAGGTACACACATACGCAAACCCACTTTCTACAGGCCCCCTAACCGACGCATTGAAGAAGCTCGTTGCACACAGTCAACTAAATGACTTCCATCCAGGTTACTGGAGTGGATATTAGACTTACCACCATTTAGCTGTCACACACACAACCCTGGTATAGTATAAACTAGGATAAACATGATATTAATTTTGGATGATATCCTATCGATATTATTTTTGTTTTTTGTTATTGCTACTGTAGGTAGTATTAGCCAGCGCTAGTCGGCTGTACCTGCGCCAATACTCCAGTATTTTTTATCCTATAGCTTGTTCTCCATCTTTTTAAATAGTGACCCAACATGTTTTCAGCACTTATTTCCCTGGCTTGTCTCTGCAGCAGACATATAGTGAGCAATATGTTTGGAACATCAAATCGCACTATCGAATCTCAATACATATAGAATTGTGAGAATCACAATACATATTGTATTGACACCTAAGTATTGGGATAATATTGTATCGTGAGTTCCCTGGCAATTCCCAGCCCTAGTATAATCTGGGTCTGTTATGTGCTATGATGCCAGAGGCCATTGTCTGTGGCTGGTGTAGCAGAAGGGCTGTGGTTTTACAGACTGGGCCACTCTGCTTTTCCTTTGCCTGCTCTCTGCCATATCCTGCTCTGCCTGGCTGGGGAAAACACAGGACAGAACAGAACCATGCTGCTGGTTACTGATTAGGTCAAGTTCATAATAGTCAAGTCCATGTAAAGGTACTGATGCTGTTGAATGGGTCTATCGTCTCGTGTCTACAGATTGAGTTGTTACAGTAGATCACCATTTTCTCTCTTCACGGACACACAAAGGTAAGTCCACATGGCTGCATGGCTGCTCGTCGTCGAGGCGGACTAAACACATCTAACGGTTGGTTGCCGAGGCTGACTAAAACATCTCTACCCTCTATTGCTCTCTGTCACTAACACGTATCTCCAGGTGCGAAAGTAAGAATATACGGCATTTCGGCAAAACAAATAGAGGGGGTACGCCGTACCAGTAAAACATGAGCCTATCACAATAATGAAAACCAAATGTCAAATCTATAGGCTATTACACCATGATTAATCATTACCACATGTCAGAGGCATGATGAATTAGGGAATGGACTTGAAAACGGGTGGTATAGCCTACGCTCCAAAATGCGATGTGGTTCTATGAGAACACAGAGGTCAGTGGCCGACACGCAGACAGTGGATGCATAAATTCTGGCCTAATGAAAAGATGTCTCTTTCCATTCACCGCTGTTTGATGGCTGGAAATGTGTTAGGAGTAGATGAACGTGCACGGGTAGCCAAGTAAAGGAGCCCTTTTGAAGTGATTGTTTGACAATCGAATGAAAGCGTCATGACTGGATGTGTTTATGCAACAATAAAAGGTGATACATTTTAAAACTAAACGACAAATCTTCGACTAGGCCCACAGAGATCCTATTGAAATTAATAGGGATTCTATATGTAATCCTATGATTAGGTGGCAAATCTAAAGATCAAGTCAACATAAAAAATTGGAGGCCCCTTACACTTCAGTGTAGTGATGCCAAGCTTCTAGCAAAATGTATTGCGCTTAGAATTAAAAAGGTATTGTCAGATATTATTAATCCTAATCAGACAGTTTTTTTTACATGGGAAATAGAATAAGACAAGTATTGGAAACAATAGAACACTGAAAAATCTAGAAACCAGGCCTGGTCTTTATAGCTGATTTTGAAAAGGACTTTGAAGTATGACTAGAATTTATATATAAATGTATGGACTACTTACATTTTGGAGAATCTCTTATACAATGGGTTAAAGTTATGTATACTGTAGTAACCCCAGGTGCAAAATAGTAAATAATTGCTACTTCTCAAAGTATTAAACTGTCAAGAGGAGTAAAACAAGGTTGTCCACTATCTGCATATCTATTAATTATGACTAGATCCAACAGTAATATCAAGGGGCTCGAAATCCAGGGCTTAAAAACAAAAGTGTCATTGTATGCTGACGACTCATGTTTTCTTTTAAATTTGCAATATAGATCCCTACACAACCTCAGAGGATCTAGATCATTTCTCTAACCTCTCTGGATTACAACCGAACTTTGATAAGTGTACTATATTACATATTGGATCACAAAAAATACAACTTTTATATTACCGTGTAGTTTACCAATAAAATGGTCTGACTGAAGTGGACATATTCGGTATTCATATCGCAAAATAAATTATGTCAATACAATACATTTTAATAGAAAGTTAGCAAAAATAGATAAGATCTTGCTACAATGGAAAGGTAAATATGTGTCTATGTGGAAAAATTACCTTGATTCATTATTTAGTCATACCGTTTACCAATTTACTGATGGCCCTGCCTACACCGGACAACTTATTTTTGCTCATAATTTAATAAAACGTTTCCACTTTATTTGGAACGGCAGGACAGCTAAAATTTAAACGGGCCTATTTACAGTACATTCGTAAAGTATTCAGACCCCTTGACTTTTTACACATTTTGTTACATTACAGCCTTATTCTAAAATGGATAAAATAGTTTTTCCCCCCTCATCAATCTACACACAATACCCCATAATGACAAAGCCAAACGTTTTCTTAATTTTTGCAAATGTATTACAAATAAACTGATATCACATTTACATAAGTATTCAGACCCTTTACCCGTGTGTGTACACTATTTCCAGCTATTGTCTCTGGCATAAACCATGACTAATGAACATAGGGGAGAGAGTGCGTGTGAGGGAGGTAAACTAACCAGCCGTTCAACCTATTAACTTTATCATTCTGCATGCATATGTGAACATTTGTGTGGTACCACTGTATTGGATGGACTGTAAAACATGGTGGATTTGATAGTTATGTTGACACTACTAATTTTGGGATTGAGACACAGCCCACCTCTGACCCTGGTTTGACCCTGGTCAGGTGACGGTCCTTCAGGAAGAGCGGAACAGCCTATTAGCTGAGAACGATGTGCTGACGGACCGAGCCAATCAGCTGGACGCGTTTGATGACCCAAGCACGCCCTCCGGACGGAAACACAGCCAGCTACAGATACAGCTAGAGACACTACAGGAGGAGAACTTCAGGTGTGTGTGTGTGTCAGTGAAAACACATTGCACTGGGACGACGCTTAGAGTAATTCAGCACAGCGCTTACAGATATCTCTCTCTCTGTGTGTGTGTGTAGGTTAGAGGCAGCTAAGGATGACTACCGGATCCACTGTGAGGAGTTGGAGAAGCAGCTGATCGAGGTTCAGCATCGTAACGACGAACTTACTAGCCTGGCCGAGGAGTCACGAGCACTTAAAGACGAACTTGACATCCTCAGGTGTGTGTGTTTGGTGGCATTCCAGGTCGTCTTTATTGCAGTTGTGCTGCATGGATGTGAAAAGACAACCTGTAATGACTCCACCATCTCTCTCTTAATCCTATCTGTAGTCTGTGCTGTCTGCATTGGCTAAAAGCTAATCAGAAGACCCTCCCATCAATTGAGTTGATTGAATACTGGTGTATAAGTGGGAGACAGGAAGTGGTTAGTTAGAAGCAAGGGTAGACCAGTGAGAATGTGTTTGTTTTGGTCCTTCGCGGTGCCTGTTTTATTTATTTCTCTTTTTATAAATTGAATTAAATGAAATTCTCTATTTTGTGTGTATTGTGTATAGGAGCTGTTCAGACCGTGCTGTGAAGCTGGAGGCGTCAGTGGAGACATACAGGCGTAAACTGGAGGACCTGGGAGATCTGAGGAGACAAGTCAAACTGCTGGAGGAGAAGAACATGACCTACATGCACAACACTGTCAGTCTGGAGGAGGAGCTACGCAAGGCTAACACTGCCCGCGCACAGCTAGAGACATACAAGAGACAGGTGAGACATGCCTGAGAATATACTGGAGACAGGATCATTCCTGAAGTTGTCCACTCCCTTTTGCACTATAGACCTGACAGCGCTGGGTTGGGGAAAGCATGGCGGAACTCTGAAGCTTTTGCCCTCACCTACCAAGTCGTCTCTGAGGAGATATCATTTTGTAAGGACAAAAAGCCAATCAGGGGGCTTACTAAAGCTATTTCCTGTTTCCTGCCAGGTCCAGGAGCTGCACCGGAAGTTGTCAGAGGAGTCCCGGCGGGCAGATAACCTGGCCTACGAGATGAAGAAGTTTGAGGAGAAATACGACGCTGTGATGAAGGAGAAAGAGGTACGGACTGGATCCCAACACTTTCTACTGCAACCTACCTGGTCCCTCTGATATGCAAACACAGGAGGGGAAGGAGCTAAGGAATGTTTTTGGACAAGGCAATAGTCTAATGCTATTGGCTTATCTCCTCCTCTCTGTCTCCTGATGTTGATGTCATCAGAAGATCATCATTGAGCGAGACTCTCTGAAGGAGACCAATGAGGAGCTACGCTGTAACCAGGCTCAACAAGACCAGCTCCGACAAGCAGGTAGCTCATTGGACCATCGCATTGACAATGTAGACTGGGCTGTTTGGTGCTGTGTGATTGGAAAGTAAAGGTTTCTTTGATAAACGGTGTGGGCGCATTCGACGTTGCCGCTGACTTTAAAGGGGAGTTGAGACTGACTGATCTACAAATCACATTGCTTCATAAATGACTATTAATGTTATTTGTAAATCAGTCAGTCACAATTGACCCATGATACATCACAGTTTTGAAGCTTTCCAACACGGTCTGTGTCTCTCTGAGGCTTACAGATACACATGGTTACTGATCTGATCTCTCACTCTTCACAGGGATGGCAGGGATGCCAGCTGGCAGTCCAAGCCATGATAACCTTGCTGCTGAAATCCTACCTATAGAGTACAGGTAATCATTTAATAATTGTGTTTGTGTGTGAGTCGCTGACTGCACTAACTGTGTGTCCTTGTCCATACAGGGAGAAGTTTATCCGGCTCCAGCATGAGAATAAGATGTTGCGTGTGCAGCAGGAGGGATCAGAGAATGACAAGATCTCTGAACTACAGACACTGCTAGAGGAGGCACACCGAACACGCTCTGAACTGGACACTGAGAACAGGTGTGTAGGTGGCGCTAGCTGGCTCACTTTTTCACTTGTACTGTCTTGGATGTTTTACTTCCTAGTTGATGGTATTCTACTTCCTGTGTGTGTGTGACGTACTTCCAGGTTAAACCGGGAGAGAGTCACTGAGCTGCAACAGCAGGTAGAGGATCTACAGAAAAGCCTACAGGGCCACGGGGCCAAGACTGATGATGTGAGTTACACACTAGACAGTACATGTATAGATTTTACACATACTGCTATGTCAAACATTAACCCTGCATACTGTACAGTAGCAGCTCTAAGGTAACGGTAGCTGTGTTCTCTTCCAACTGCTCTATATTTTCAGTCTCACCTGAAGAGGAAACTGGATGCTCATATGTAAGTATGGTGCATACCGCTTTGTGAGACCTCCATGTTACTCCTAAGAGATCGATGCATAAACTAAGGTGTTTTATTACCCAGGGTGCAACTGAACGAGGCGCAGGATGAGATCATGAAGAAGAAAGAACTGCTGGAGGACCTGCAGCCAGACAACACACAGACCTGTGAGTACAACTGTAACACAACCATAACAATACCACAACATTGGCAGTATAGTTTTCAGAGAGCCCCAGTGAGTGTTATCTGTGTCTGTCCCTTAGCTCTGAGACTGGAGGAGCTGATGGCTGCTCTGAAGAAGAAGGATGATGATATGAGAGCCATGGAGGAGAGATACAAGATGTATCTGGAGAAGGCACGCAACGTGAGTTGTCATTCCTTCCGCTCTTATCCAACTAGCAGCTGGACAAAAAGTGTGGAAAAAGATGTCTCTCTTTGGTTCTGCTCCCACCCGTGATATCTGATGAAGCCCTCGGTCTGTTTCGGTGCTGTAGGTGATCCGTGCGTTGGACCCCAAGCTGAACCCAGCCACAGCAGAGATCCAGGCTCTGAAGAACCAGCTGATGGACAGAGACAAGAGGATCCTCAGTCTGGAGGTAACGCTGACCTTTAACCCCTGGTCTCTCTCCTTAACCCTCAGCCAGGAGGATCTATAGTACTTATCTCAGTTTACTCTCAACCTCTGGTATTGATAGTCTCTTTCACTCTCTGTCTCTCTCTGTAGAGGGAGTGTGAGCAGGCAAAGCTGAGAGAGTATGAGGAGAAGCTGATTGTAACAGCATGGTACAACAAGGTTAGAACATGAAATCTGAATAGACGCACATTGTATTTTAGACCTCATATACCCTTTGAAAATAAATGACAGGAATGTACAGTTTACAAATGATATCTCTCTTCCACTCCCTCCAGAGTCTGAGCTTCCAGAAGTTGGCGATCGAGGCCCGTCTGGGGGGTCGCTCCACCTCTATGGTGCCCCCCGGTCAGTCCTTCCTGTCCCAGCAGCGCCAGGTCACCAACGCCACCCGCAGGACCCTCTCTGTCAGCGTGCCTGCCACCACCGCTAACTAGACCTGGGATGGGTAACTACTGAGGTGGGCCACCGTGTATACAGGCTTAAAGTTAGACCATGATTAGTTTAATAAGGTGTGTTCGTGCTGGGCCGGAACAGAGGCCTGCTGACACGGTGGCCCACTAAGACCAGGGTCTCCCACATCTGAGGTAAACAAACAAATGACTCCTCTCTCACTCCCTTCCACAAGTGCACACAAGTGACCTTAAGCACACTCGCTCTCAGCCCCTGGGGAGGGGACAAGCATGCACTGACTGATGTGAACATGAGTACTTGGTCTAGTCAGGTTCCCTCTTCCTCACTGATACACTGTACTGTAATATACCGCACAGTAGCACACAACAGCACTGTTGCTTATAATCACCTGGAATGAGTTTGGTCTGAGTTGACAACCCTATCCACACGCTTTATTAGCTTTAACCTAGCACAGAACACTGACTGAGCCCTTCAATATACCTGTGTTAGTCTAGATAGCATCAAGCTCTGACTGGAATGCCTATTGAACGAAACTTGATTCTTAATTTCGACATCCTGACACGCTGTATATTGAGTCAGGGATATGTCATTTATTCCGTCTATGAATGAGCAAAAAAATACAATTGGAGCTTGTAAGACACATGTGGTCTTAAATGGCTTATTTGAATGCTATTACCAGCTGGATATAAGTGATATTCTAAAATGTTTTCATACTTTACAAAATGATGAATCAACAACACTATGCAGTTAAAGGATGTAACAAACACCCTATCAACCATTGGACTACAGAGAGTTTGACCTCTGATTTTCCTCCTCTGTGATGTCACAATCACCGGGGATGAATGGAGCACAGATAACTGAGAAATGGGTGTATTTGGTGCTGGCCACCAAACATCCATTACTAGTTTCTTACACAAAAGTAGGAAGTCTATACTGCAGACCTGTGTCAATATCCTGTGATGTCATACTGACATATATCTCTGGTGCGGCAGCCACGAATCAATTAATCAAATCAGAAATCCAGGACATTTGTTATTTATTTTCTATGTATTAACTGTGATCTGTACTAGAATTTACTGCATGCTCTAACGGAATACTGTTGGGCCTTTATATTCTCTGAATGTCTTGTCTAGATGAGTAGTAAGGTTTCAACAGTATAATCTATACAGCACTACTGTTATCAGGGTTCAAACACCAGCTTGGCATTTATGGGCCAGTTTCACAGACCCAGATTAAATTATAGTTAGGTTATGAAATGTGGATTAATTAAACCTTGTCCTGGATGTATTGCATCTGCAATTGTGGACACAGCTCCTAGATTTAAATATTCTTCCTCTCTGATGAAGTGAAAATGCTGTGACAACCTTTTTGAATGTCTTTAAATTTGTTTGGGCACATTGGCCTTCCTCTGTACCCACAATGTATCTGGGCATTGAGTTTGATGCATCTTGGCTTGAGGTGCACTGGGATATCTGAATGAAACAAACGTCTCTTTAAAATAGCTATCCACTGATGTTATGATCCCTACGTGGTTGGATTGCTAGCCTTATAGTGAGGCTTACTTTAGCTCAAGGCAAGCAATTAGCTAGATGTTTGATTTGCTGTTTTGGGAAAATGTGAAATTCTTGTATGTCATGTGCTGCTGCTTACATTTTATACACACACTTCAGCTAAAATGATTTGGCCTCTAGACTCTAGAGCATCGTACAAAGCTGATTTCACAGCTCAGTTTTTTTTTTTTTTTTTTTTGCAGTAGATAGTACTTGTACATCTACTGATTCACATACATACAATGCCATGTATACAGAGATCAGAGCAGTACTAGGAAATGAGATCTGAACAACGCTGTTTGGATAGTAGGCTACTTGTTGATTGTGTTAGTGGGAAAATAAGTGTGAATAATGAAAAATAAGTCTGAAGGCCTTTTCATGTACTGTAAAGAATAAAGTCTTTTCAAAGTGTTGAGTTTGTTATGGGCTGAGAGTAGCTAGTCACATTCTTTGTGGAATTCATATTTCTGTTTTTACTTCTCACTTTCTATTCAAAACCAAAAGAGTGACCCTCCATAACACATGTAGGCATTGCTCACATTTCTTAAAGCATTTCTTGCCTAACTTCTAACTTGCCAGCTATACTTTGTTACTGCTACATTGACACTCAGATACAGTAGGCTATAGGTCTACATTTAAACTATATAGAAAATGTTAATGTAAAGATTGTTTACATTCCTTACTCCTTTCACTATGTACAGTATGTTCATTAGAAACTGATGCTCTCTTTACTCACTGTGTAATCACATTATTTGTCACGTGTAGACCTGACTGAGAAATGTTTCTTACAAGCCCTTAACCAACAATGCAGTTAAGAAAAATAAAAGAGCAACAATAAAATGAGGCTATATACAGGGGGTACCGGTACCGAGTTAATGTGTGGGGGTAATTTCATGTTACATTTCTTTCACCATCATTAGCGTTGTTGATCTGCAATATAGTAGTACCAGCTCTAGCCCAAAGGTAGAGGTGTACCACATTTACCTTTTGTATGTAGATGTTTCTGGTGGGCATTTAATGGTCCTGAAATACTGCTCTGCTTGTCATGGCACATTTCACCACCCAACTGTTACGTAAAAATCAATCATAGATTAGCCTCTGAACTGGACGGACAACCTTTGATGGCTGGATCATGTATAATGGGAGTTAACCATTTCAATATACAGTCGTGGCCAAAAGTTTTGAGATTGACACAAATATACATTTTCACAGAAGTCTGCTGCCTCAGTTTGTATGATGGCAATTTGCATATACTCCAGAATGTTATGAAGAGTGATCAGATGAATTGCAAAGTCCCTCTTTGCCATGCAAATGAACTGAATCCCCCAAAAACATTTCCACTGCATTTCAGCCCTGCCACAAAGGACCAGCTGACATGTCAGTGATTCTCACGTTAACACAGGTGTGAGTGTTGACGAGGACAAGGCTGGAGATCACTCTGTCATGCTGATTGAGTTCGAATAACAGACTGGAAGTTTCAAAAGGAGGGTGGTGCTTGGAATCATTGTTTTTCCTCTGTCAACCATGGTTACCTGCAAGGAAATGTGCCGTCATCATTGCTTTGCACAAAAAGGGCTTCACAGGCAAGGAGATTACTGCCAGTAAGATTGCAACTAAATCAACCATTTATCGGATCATCAAGGAGAGAGGTTCAATTGTTGTGAAGAAGGCTGCAGGGCGCCCAAGAAAGTCCAGCAAGCGCCGGGACCGTCTCCTAAAGTTGATAGCTGCGGGATAGGGGCACCACCAGTACAGAGCTTGCTCAGGAATGGCAGCAAGCAGGTGTGAGTGCATCTGCACGCACAGTGAGACGAAGACTTTTGGCGGATGGCCTGGTGTCAAGAAGGGCAGCAAAGAAGCCAATTCTCTCCAGGAAAAACATCAGGGACAGACTGATATTCTGCAAAAGGTACAGGGATTGGACTGCTGAGGACTGGGGTAAAGTCATTTTCTCTGATGAATCCCCTTTCCGATTGTTTGGGGCACCTGGGAAAAAGCTTGTCCGGAGAAGACAAGGTGAGCGCTACCATCAGTCCTGTGTCATGCCAACAGTAAAGCATCCTGAGACCATTCATGTGTGGGGTTACTTCTCAGCCAAGGGAGTGGGCTCACTCACAATTTTGCCTAAGAACACAGCCATGAATAAAGAATGGTACCAACACATCCTCCGAGAGCAACTTCTCCCAACCATCCAGGAACAGTTTGGTGATGAACAATGCCTTTTCCAGCATGATGGAGTACTTTGCCATAAGGCAAAAGTGATAACTAAGTGGCTCGGGGAACAAAACATTGAAATTTTGGGTCCATGGCCAGGAAACTCCCCAGACCTTAATCCCATTGAGAACTTGTGGTCAATCCTCAAGATGCGGGTGGACAAACAAAAACCCACAAATTCTGACAAACTCCAAGCATTGATTATGCAAAAATGGGCTGCCATCAGTCAGGATGTGGCCCAGAAGTTAATTGACAGCATGCCAGGGCGGATTGCAGAGTTCTTGAAAAAGGAGGGTCAACACTGCAAATATTGACTCTTTGCATCAACATGTAATTGTCAATAAAAGCCTTTGACACTTATGAAATACTTGTAATTATACTTCAGCATTCCATAGTAACATCTGAAAAATATCTAAAGACACTGAGGCAGCAGACTTTGAACATTTATATTTGTGTCATTCTCAAAACTTTTGGCCACGACTGTGCACACAGATGTACAGTATTTGTATTCACTTGACTGACTTGAGTCCTGTTAAAGAGCCCTTTGTGTAAGCCTTTTGTGATGGCCCCTGACCAGCGAGAGAAGGGACAGCTTTGTTTAAACTGGGTGTTATGTCAGTTATGTAACTTGATGTTCTAACTCTGTTTAGATAAATTACTGTCTGAATGAAACAGGGCTGCTCTTCTTGATAAAGACAATGATGAAACATTCACAGGTGTTTATGAAAACAAAATACAAATATTTATATCTATTTTTTGGGGGGGGGGGGACATTTACTTCAGCAGGAAGGTTACATTCATAAGGCACATTATAATAAAGATGCCATTGTGATTAGATGCATAAGGCACATTGTATTTTACATACAGAATGCAGCAGAAATACTGTATATCTTTAGATCTAGAGTGTTCTAACAAACCATGGTGTAGATCTGGAAGGGGTTCTAACAAGCCGTGGTGTAGATCTGGAAGGGGTTCTAACAAACCGTGGCGTAGATCTGCAAGGGGTTCTAACAAGCCGTGGCGTCTATCTAAGTGTTCTAACGAGCCTTGACATACAGTCGATCTTGAAAGGGAGCGAAATCATAATTCCCACGTTTCACTCTAGACTCAGCTAGAGTGAAACGTGGGGAGAAACGGAGCTTCTGGAATGAACCGACGAAGAACAGGAAGAGCTCCATCCTGGCCAGACCCTCCCCAAGCCGCACAAGCTTACCTGGACAGACACACAGAGATGTGATGTGCTGGTGTTTTCAACTGAATCTCTGGCGGCACTGTATAGGAATCCCCTACCTGTGAAGGGTTAGGACCAGTATAGACTAGGTTAGGATTACATGCAGAGAAGGGCAAGAACGCTTACCTCTGGACAAACTTGACGACCTGGTGCAGGAAGTGTCCTTGGTTGAAGGTGTCTGGTGTTTCCCTCTCCGTCTTGTCAAACAGCACCGAGGTCAGAACGTGCATCAACGCTGTTCCCTGTGAACATCACAAACAATATCCTCTGCCCTTGCCTAAATTCAGTACAATGCAAAGAACATTCACCAACAGAGTCTACCGAAATCCATTTATTGTGTCCCTTCACTAATGATCTCAAAGGACTGTATGCTGTGTGAAATGCCGTACCTATTCACTGACAAAATCCTAAGCAGGACAGCACAAAATGAGACGCAGAGACGTGACTTCAATAAAAAGAAGGAAACTGTATTGGGTGTTTCTTTCAACTCTCCCTGGGGAAGTACAAACATAGGCCAGGGTAATAGCTATCCCCAAAAAAACTGTTGGTACTAAACGCAAAACCAACAGCTTGATCTGAACATATAACAGGGAATCATGCTGTTGTGGAATTTGCCGTAACCTCACTCTGCCCCTTCAGTCTGGTCCTTAAGAGAGCACAAACACAATTAGTCAATTGACCTCAGGTGAGCATCATTAGTGGCTGTACTGCAGCCCACCTCCAGGAGAGGGTGCAGTCAGACTGGCTGATCCCTCACACATCCCCCCCTCAAGCCAGAACCAGGGGGGCTCGCTCCAGCCAGACCCACCAGGTCTCGGCGAGAAAGAGCATCCGCGTTACTATGTAGTTTTCCAGGCTTGTGAACCACCTCAAATGTAAACGGCTGTAGTGCTAGGAACCACCTCGTTATCCGGCTATTGCTGTCCCTCTGTCCCGCCATCCACTTGAGGGGGGTGTGGTCAGTGACCAGACGGAAACTTCTCCCCAGGAGGTAGTACCTCAGATGCCCTAGTGCCCACTTAATCGCCAACGCCTCTCTCTCCACCGTAGCATAGTTTTGCTCCCTTGGGGACAGCTTATGGCTGATATACACAACGAGGTGTTCCTCCGCCTGCGACAACACGGCCCCTATCCCCATGTCTGATGCGTCTGTGAATACAGTAAAAGGCATGTTAAAGTCTGGCATTCTCAAAACAGAGTTTGTGCATAGCACAGTCTTAAGTTCATTAAAAGCTTTTTCGGCCCTGTCGGTCCATACCACCCGCACTGGTTCTGATTTTCGGGTAAGGCCGGTCAGTGGCGCTGCTATGGTGGAATAGTTCGGTATGAAGTGCCGAAAGTATCCTGTCAGGCCCAGGAAGGCGCGCACCGCTTTCTTGTTAGCGGGCCTAGGCCACTCCTGCACCACCTGTGTTTTCTCCTTCTGGGGTTTGATGAGGCCACTGCCAATAGTGTACCCCAAGTATTTGGCTTCGTTTAAGCCTAGGTGGCGCTTCTTAGGATTGGCCGTAAGCCCGGCTGCCTCCAGGCTTGCCAACACAGCTCTTACCTTGTTTAGGTGGTCGTCCAAGTCCTCCGTGTGTATGATGACATCGTCAGTATAGGCGGCTGCGTAAGCCTGATGGGGTCTAAGCAGGGTATCCATCAGTCGTTGGAACCTTTCTGCCACTTCATGTAGACCGAACGGCATCCGGACGTATTGGAAAAGCCCCTCCGGCGTGGCAAAGGCGGTCTTGTGGCGATCCTGCGGGGATAAGAGACTTGCCAATAGTTCTTGGTTAGGTCTAAGGTGTAAATGTACTTAGCATTCCCTAGCCGCTCTGAGCTCGTTCGACATGTGGCATCGAATCGGGTGATAGCATTTAGGGCCCTGAAGTCGTTACAACACCGTGTTGACCCATCAGGTTTGGGCACCAGCACGGTCGGGCTAGACCACTCACTTGTGGATGGCTTCACCACTCCTAGTCGTACCATTTCTCCCACTGCGGCATGCGCCACCTCTCTCCTAGCTTCGGGGATTCTATATGGCCTTAAACATACTTTGGCCCCTGGGTCTGTCCTGATATTGTGCTGGATCAGGTTAGTGCTACCTGGAATGAGCGAGAAAACACTCCGGCTCTGTCACCGGCTCTGTTGTGCCGTTAATTTGGTTCCCATAGGGACTTACTGGCGTCGCCTCGTCCTTCCCCTTTCACCCGTATAACACCTGTGCCTCCCTCTCGTGGTACAACTTCAACAGGTTGACATGGTAAATCTGCTCGGCTCGGCGCCACCCGGGCTGCCTAACCCTATAGGTCACCGTGAACACCTGCTCTAACACCTCATAGGGACCCTGCCATTGTGCTAGGAGTTTATGTTGCGGCGTTGTCCCCTGTTTTGAAAGTGTGGGGTTGGGCTGTCCAATTGTAGGACTGTGCCTGCGCAGCCTGGGCTCGCCCCATGTGTTTGTTAACCCCTGGCCATATAGCAGCCATCCTATCCCACATAAGGACTACGTGTTCACTGAACAAGCGGTATGGACATGGTTGGTTCTCCCAGGCTTTTTTTGCTAAATCCAAAATGCCTTTGCATGGTCGCCCGTACAACAATTCGAAGTGGGAGAACCCGGTAGAGGCTTGAGGAACTTAGCGCAGGGCAAACATAAGGTGGGGTAACAGCGTGTCCCCATTTTTTCCATCCTTATCCACTACGCGACTTATTATGCTCTTGATGGTTTTATTCAGCCTCTCTCACAAAATTAAATCTAGAATCGGCTTCCTATTTCGTAACAAAGCATCCTTCACTCATGCTGCCAAACATACCCTCGTAAAACTGACCATCCTACCGTTCCTCGACTTCGGCGACGTCATTTACAAAATAGCATCCAACACTCTACTCAGCAAATTGGATGCAGTCTATCACAGTGCCATCCGTTTTGTCACCAAACCCCCATATACTACCCACCACTGCGACCTGTATGCTCTTGTTGGCTGGCCCTCGCTTCATACTCGTCGCCAAACCCACTGGCTCCAGATCATCTACAAGTCTCTGCTTGGTAAAGCCTCGCCTTATCTCAGCTCACTGGTCACCATAGCAGCACCAACCCGTAGCACGCGCTCCAGCATGTATATCTCACTGGTCACCCCCAAAGTCAATTCTTCCTTTGGCCGCCTCTCCTTCCAGTTCTGTGCTGCCAATGACTGGAACGAACTGCAAAAATGGAGACTCTTACCTCCCTCACTAGCTATTTATTGTATTACAAAAAAACTAGCACCAACTGTCAGAGCAGCTCACAGATCACTGCACCTGTACATAGCTCATCTGTAAATAGCCCATCCAACTACCTCATCCCTATACTGTATTTATTTATTTATCTTGCTCCTTTGCACCCCAGTATCTCTACTTGCACATTCATCTTCTGTACATCTACCATTCCAGTGTTTAATTGCTATATTGTAATTCCTTCGCCACCATGGCCTATTTATTGCCTTACCTCTCTTATCCTATCTCATTTGCACATGCTGTATATAGATTCTACTGTATTATTGATTGTATGTTTGTTTACTCCATGTGTAACTCTGTGTTGTTGTATGTGTCAAACTGCTTTGCTTTTTCTTGGCCAGGTCGCAGTTGCAAATGAGAACTTGTTCTCAACTAGCCTACCTGGTTAAATAAAGGTGAAAATAAAAAACAGTCCGTCCGTCTGGGGGGGATAAATGCTCGTTCTAATCTGCTCTACACTGTATAGTTTACACAGGTCTTTCATGAGCCGAGACATAAAGGGAGTGCCTTGATCTGTCAAAACAGTTAAGGGTAATCCTACTCTCGACAAAAACATGAACAGCTTCTTGGCTATGCCTTTCGTCACTATGGTGCGCAATGGAATAGCCTCAGGATATTTGGTCGCGTAGTCCACTACTACGAGGATGTATTGGTGTCCTCGGGATTATCGTGGCAGTGGCCCCACTAGGTCCATGGCAATACGTTTTTGAATAGTGTTTCTATAATGTGAAGAGGTTTCAGGGGATTGCAAAAATGGGCCTTGGGGGCCGTACATTGACACCTATCGCATGACCTGCAATATTTGGCTACGTCTCTGGTCACCCCTGGCCAGTAGAACCGGGTTAGTACCCTCTCAGCCATTTTCTCCCATCCTAAATGTCCGTCTAAGACATGGGAGTGGGCCAAGTGCAGGACAGTGTCTTGATATGATCAATAGTTCGGACTCGCCCTCCCTTCTCCTACATACCCAATATAATAGGTCGTTCGTATGGCAAAATATGGGAAACGTCCTGTAGACACCCTCATCCTGTAGACTCTTCCCATCAATAACTGCCACTTTGGCCATAAGCCTTAGCACCTCCGGATCAGGACTGATTGATCAAACTCAGCTTTTTGAGTTTGAGGTAGGCCTCCGAGGTAGGCCTCCGTGCTACAGCAAACAAAAGTAGAAGGGGTGCTCCCCAAAAATGACAAAAATCCAGCAAAAGGGCTTACCAAGAAAAACTTCCAAAACGGCAAGATGTTTTTAATATACACTACAGTTCAAAGTTTGGGGTCACTTAGAAATGTCCTTGTTTTCCATGAAAACATACTTGAAATGAGTTGCAAAATGAATAAGAAATATAGTCAAGACGTTGACAAGATTATAAATAATGATTTTTAATTGAAATAATAATTGTGTCCTTCAAACTTTGCTTTCGTCAGAGAATCCCCCATTTGCAGCAATTACAGCCTTGCAGACCTTTGGCATTCTAGTTGTCAATTTGTTGAGGTAATCTGAAAAGATTTCACCCCATGCTTCCCGAAGCACCTCCCACAAGTTGGATTGGCTTGATGGGCACTTCTTACTTACCATATGGTCAAGCTGCTCCCACAACAGCTCAATAGGGTTGAGATCCGGTGACTGTGCTGGCCACTCCATTATAGACAGAATACCAGCTGACTGCTTTTTCCATAAATAGTTCTTGCATAGTTTGGAGCTGTGCTTTGGGTAATTGTCCTGTTGTAGGAGGAAATTGGTTCCAATTTAAGCGCCGTCCACAGGGTATGTCATGGCATTGCAAAATGGAGTGATAGCCTTCCTTCTTCAAGATCCCTTCAAGACTGTCTTGCTGAGCTTAAGTTTAGTCATAACCCACTGGGCACAAACTGGTTTAATCAACGTTATTTCAACGTAATTTGTCAATGTATTGTGACGTGGAATCTACATGAAAAATGCATTGGATTTGAAAAATGTCATGAACATAAACTGTTGTTTTGAGGTTGGAATTTCAACCACAGGATTGTCATCATTGTAACCAATTTTCAACATAGACAAATCTTGTTTAAAATATGTTGAATTTGTACCTTTGAAATGTCAGATCTTCAGTGTTATGTCCACTATTAGAATAAAACAATAGGCTATGCAGCACCTCCTACTGGAGAGTTGATCTGTCTACAGCTATTATTTTGGTCTCCCAACCAGGGTTTTAACCATGCCCAGCTCTGATTAGAATCACTGACTACTACCAATGTGCTATTGTGAGAATGATTATTGAGACATCTCTTAATAACTAAATATAGTCACTGTTGCTATCGAAGGGTAGGTTTAAAAGCGCAAATGAAATGTAACCATACTTTATAAGTCATATACTGTATCATAAATGTTACTATTTAGGCCTACAGTATAAAGCATTTGCAAAGTCATCAACAGCTTTTGTTTCAATTCAATCTAGGGTTCAACTAAAAACATACAAAACATATAGGCCTACGGTTTCAAGCTTCGGTTGATTTCAAATGTCATCTTCAAGTTAATCATTCATATGTTGGATTCACTCCTCAATCATAAGCAAACATCTAAGTTAAAGAATAGGACTAAATCAAATCAAACTTTATTTTAAAGGCACTTAAAGTTTGATTAGATTAGATTTAGTGTTATTCTTAGATTCTTGGTTGAGATGGAGACGTGAATCCAAAATAATAATTATTACTTTGTAGACAAACTGGATATTGAATTGTGTTTGGTTGTCAACGCAACCAAATATCAACATTTGAAGGAGATGAATCTTTTGCTTGGATCGTTCCATCTGTACCACTGACTTAGTCTGGCTTTAATTCTAGTCTCTCTACAAATGAATAATTGAAATCTAAGTTAAAGAATCAAATCAAACTATAAATGCACTTTACATAACGTTTCATTTGATTTAGTTGTATTTTTTTCAACTTTGATTCTTGGTTGAGATGAAGATGTGAATCCAACATATCAATTATTCAATTGTAGACGAACAGGAATTAAAGACAGACTAAGTCAGTAGCACAAAAGATATCTCCTTCAAATGTTAATATTTGGTTGCGTTGACAATCAAACACAATTCAATATCCAGTTTGTCTACAACCAAAAATCAAAGAACAGGACTAAATTGAATCGAATCAAACTTGAAATGCACTTTAAATAAAGTTCAATATCACTTTTGCAATACAATAAATAGCCTATTAACTTGTCGACAAATTAACAAATGATATGTTGGATTCACGTCTCCAACTAAACCAAAAATAAAAGTTCAAGAATAGGATTAAGCCAGTAGCTCAGATGAAACAATACAAGCATTAGATATCCTTTAAATGTTGATATTTGGTTGCGTTGTCAACCAAACACAATTCAATATTATTTTTGTAATACAATAAATAGCCTAACGTTAAGGCTACCTTACAAACTACACTGAACCAAAATATAAATGCAACATGCAACAATTTCTAAGGTTTTACTGAGTTACAGTTCATATAAGGAAATCAGTCAATTGAAATAAATAAATTGGGCCCTAATTTATGGATTTCACATGACTGGGAATACAGATATGCATCTGTTGGTCACAGATACCACCATTTGCCTCATGCAGTGCTACACATCTCCTTTGCATAGAGTTGATCAGGCTGTTGATTGTGGCCTGTAGATAGTTGTCCCACTCCACTTCAATGGCTGTTTGATGTGGCTGGATATTGGCGGAAACTGGAACACACTGTCTTACATGTCGATCCAGAGCATCTAAAACATGCTCAATGGGTGACATCATGGTGAGTATGCAGGTCATGGAAGAACTGGGACATTTTCAGCTTCCAGGAACTGTATACAGATCCTTGCGACATGGGGCTGTGCATTATCATACTGAAACATGAGGTGATGGCGGTGGATGAATGGCACGACAATGGCCCTCAGGATCTCGTCACGGTATCTCTGTGCATTTAAATTGCCATCAATAAAATGCAATCGTGTTCATTGTCCGTGGCATCTGCCTGCCCATACCATAACACCACCGCCACCATGGGGGCACTGGTCACAAGGTAATCCAGTAATTGTAGTAAACAGTGCCACACTCAGGCAGAAAACTGAATGTACTATTCTCAGAAAGGCCCATCTTTTCAAAGAAAACATACTTTAATTATATCTATATTTGAGAAAAATAAGTAGATTTGTTGTGATCACAAGAAAATCCAAATAATTAAGTTAATAGATGACATTCACTGCTATAAACCTGTCTCCAATATAGTCACATAGTTTACACAGATCCGTCGCTGACTTTCGTGTGAAAAGGCATCCCATGGTCTGTTTTGTCAACGAGCCCAATGGACAGTGTGTTCGGAAAGTATTCAGACCCCTTGACTTTTTCAACATTTTGTTATGTTACAGCCTTATTCTAAAGTGGATTAAATAAATACAAATTCTCATCAATCTATACACAATACCCCAGAATGACAAAGTGAGAACATCTTTTTAGAAATGTTTGCAAATGTATTCAAAATAAAAACAGAAATACCTTATTTACATAAGTATTCAGACCCTTTGCTATGAGACTTGAAATTGAGCTCATGTGCATCCTGTTTCCATTGGTCATCCTTGAGATGTTTCTACAACTTAATTGGAGTCCACCTGTGGTAAATTCAATTGACTGGACATGATTTGAAAAGGCACACACCTGTCTATATAAGGTCCCACAGTTGACAGTGCATGTCAGAGCAAAAACCAAGCCACGAGGTCAAAGGAATTGTCCATAGAGCTCTGAAACAGGATTGTGTTGAGGTACAGATCTGGGGAAGGATACCAAAACATTTCTGCAGCATTGTAGGTCCCCAAGAACACAGTGGCCTCCATCATTCTTAAATGGAAGAAGTTTGGGACCACCAACACTCTTCCTAGAGCTGGCAGCTTGGCGAAACTGAGCAATCAGGGGAGAAGGGCCTTGGTCAGGAAGGTGACCAAGAACCCGATGGTCACTCTTACAGAGCTCCAGAGTTCCTCTGTGGAGATGGGAGAACCTTCCAGAAGGACAACCATCTCTGCAGCACTCCACCAATAGGGCCTTTATGGTAGAGTGGCCAGACTGAAGCCATTCCTCAGTAAAAGGCACATGACAGCCCGCTTGGAGTTGCCAAAAGGCACCTAAAGGAATCTCAGACCAAGAGAAACAAGATTCTCTGGTCTGAATGTCAATCGTCACGTCTGGAGGAAACCTGGCACATCCCTATGGGGAAGCATGGTGGTGGCAGCTTCATGCTGTGGGGATATTCTTCAGCGGCAGGAACTGGGAGACTAGTTAGGATATAGGGAAAGATGAACGGAGCAAAGTACAGAGAGATCCTTGATGAAAACCTGCTCCAGAACACTCAGGACCTCAGACTGGGGCGAAGGTTCAACTTCCAACAGGACAAGGACCCTAAGCACACAGCCAAGACAACACAGGAGTGGCTTTGGGACAAGTCTCAATGTTCTCGATTGGCCCAGCTAGACCCAGACTTGAACCCGATTGAACATCTCTGGAGAGACCTGAAAATAGCTTTGCAGCGACGCTCCCCATTCAACCTGACAGAGCTAGAGAGGATCTGCAGAGAATAATGGGAGAAACTCTCCAAATACAGGTGTGCCAGGCTTGTAGTGTTGTACCCAAGAAGACTCGAGGCTGTAATCCCTGACAAAGGTGCTTCAACAAAGTGCTGAGTAAAGGGTTTGAATACTTATGTAAATGTGATATTTCAGTTTTTTTATTAAAACAATTTTGCAAACAATTCTGAAAACCAATTTTTGCTTTGTCATTATGGAGTATTGTGTGTAGATTGATGAGAAAAAATATATTTTTTATCCATTTTAGAATAAGGCTGTGTATTTCAAACACTGGTGGTAACCAAATCAAATCAAATTTATTTATATAGCCCTTCTTACATCAGCTGATATCAAAGTGCTGTACAGAAACCCAGCCTAAAACCCCAAACAGCAAGCAGGTGTCGAAGCACGATGGCTAGGAAAAACTCCCTAGAAAGGCCAAAACCTAGGAAGAAACCTAGAGAGGAACCAGGCTATGAGGGGTAGCCAGTCCTCTTCTGGCTGTGCCGGGTGGAGATTATAACAGAACATGGCCAAGATGTTCAAATGTTCATAAATGACCAGCATGGTCGAATAATAATAATCACAGTAGTTGTCGAGGGTGCAACAAGTCAGCACCTCAGGAGTAAATGTCAGTTGGCTTTTCATAGCCGATCATTGAGAGTATCTCTACCGCTCCTGCTGTCTCTAGAGAGTTGAAAACAGCAGGTCTGGGACAGGTAGCACGTCCGGTGAACAGGTCAGGGTTCCATAGCCGCAGGCAGAACAGTTGAAAATTGGAGCAGCAGCATGGCCAGGTGGACTGGGGACAGCAAGGAGTGTTAATGCCAGGTAATCCTGAGGCATGGGTCTTTCTCTCCCCCGAGAGAGAGAAAGAAAGAAAGAGAGAATTAGAGAGAGCATACTTAAATTCACACAGGACACTGGAGAAATACTCCAGATATAACAGACTGACCCTAGCCCCCCGACACATAAACTACTGCAGCATAAATACTGGAGGCTGAGACAGGAGGGGTCAGGAGACACTGTGGATATAACCCCACCCACTTTGCCAAAGCACAGCCCCCACACCACAAGAGGGATATCTTCAACCACCAACTTACCATCCCGAGACAAGGCCGAGTATAGCCCACAAAGATCTCCACCACGGCACAACCCAAGGGGGGGGACCCAGACAGGAAGACCACGTCAGTAACTCAACCCACTCAAGTGACGCACCCCTCCTAGGGACGGCATGGAAGAGCACCAGTAAGCCAGTGACTCGGCCGCTGTAATAGGGTTAGAAGCAGAGAATCGCAGTGGAGAGAGGGGAACTGGCTATGCAGAGACAGCAAGGGCGGTTCGTTGCTCCAGTGCCTTTCCGTTCACCTTCACACTCCTGGGCCAGACGACACTCAATCATAGGACCTACTGAAGAGATGAGTCTTCAATAAAGACTTAAAGGTTGAGACCGAGTCTGCGTCTCTCACATGGGTAGGCAGACCATTCCATAAAAATGGAGCTCTATAGGAGAAAGCCCTGCCTCCAGCTGTTTGCTTAGAAATTCTAGGGACAATTAGGAGGCCTGCGTTTTGTGACCGTACGTGTAGGTATGTACGGCAGGACCAAATCGGAAAGATAGGTAGGAGCAAGCCCATGTAATGCTTTGTAGGTTAGCAGTAAAACCTTGAAATCAGCCCTTGCCTTAACAGGAAGCCAGAGTAGGGAGGCTAGCATTGGAGTAATATGATCAAATTTTTTGGTTCTAGTCAGGATTCTAGCAGCCGTATTTAGCACTTACTAAAGTTTATTTAGTGCTTTATCCGGGTAGCCGGAAAGTAGAGCATTGCAGTACTATAACCTAGAAGTAACAAAAGCATGGATACATTTTTCTGCATCAATTTTGGACAGAACATTTCTGATCTTTGCAATGTTACGCAGATGGAAAAAAGCTGTCCTTGAAACAGTCTTGATATGTTCGTCAAAAGAGAGATCAGGGTCCAGAGTAATGCCGAGGTCCTTCACAGTTTTATTTGAGACAACTGTACAACCATCAAGATTAATTGTCAGATTCAACAGAAGATCTCTTTGTTTCTTGGGACCTAGAACAAGCATCTTTGTTTTGTCCGAGTTTAAAAGTAGAAAGATGATCCCAATAATTTAGGTAGCCTAGTAAACTATGCCCCCCTCTGGTATGTTCTATTGCGAACTCTCTGGGACTCGTTGTTTCCCTGTTAACTACTCAAAGATATTTAACTTATTAAGTCAAAGACGAAATTAACTGCAATAAACTGGTCTCAAATGTATTTGCATATCTAGGCTACGCAGAACCACGGTGGACCCATTGTGTAAAATTAGAGTATTTTCTCGCTTTGTGCACAGAGCATTGTCATGCCCTGTGCACAATTTTTTTGCCCACTCTGCAGACGGCTCTATAGGTCCGCTAATACAGGACTATTAGGCCCAGTGCACTACTTTTGTGAAAAAAATATTTTTACTTTAAAAATATATTTATTCCGATTTTTCAGGGGGTACAGCAGCACCCCTACTTCCCGCGGTTATGAATACTGAGAAAGAGGCTTTGGAGGAAATTCTTATTGAGTCAGACACAGATGCTGGGAGCGACCTGGAGCAAGATGACTCGGGCAGAGAATTGTTTTTTCTAGAAGGATTGGATTCTGTTTTAGATGTGTAAATAAATTATTTTGTATAACTTTCTATAGTTTACAAAAGTTTACAAAAGTATTTGCTATTTTTTAATATAGTTGTGGTCTGCTTCTTCCAAAGTAGTTACATATTGTATATATTTCACATTAGTTAGCTGGTAAAAGTTGGACATATTCTGTGTAACAGTGGAGAGGCGTTTACCAAATTCTCATGGTCATTGTTACTTTGTCTCTCAAGGTAGGTGACCTGTGTCCCACTGTTTTCATTGTATAGGCTAGTAAATTGCTTTTAAATTACAGTAATGTCGTTTTGTGATATAGTTGTGGTCTGCTTTTTTGTGTTTTGGACTATGTACAGTTGAAGTTGGAAGTTTACATACACCTTAGCCAAATACATTTAAACTCAGTTTTTCACAATTCCTGACATTTAATCCTTGTAAAAATTCCCTGTCTTAGGTCAGTTAGGATCACCACTTTATTTTAAGAATGTGAAATGCTTTGGAAGTATGCTTGCGGTTATTGTCCATTTGGAAGACCCATTTGCGACCAAGCTTTAACTTCCTGACTGATGTCTTGAGATGTTGCTTCAATATATCCACCTCATTTTCCTTCCTCATGATGCCATCTATTTTGTGAAGTGCACCAGGCCCTCCTGTAGCAAAGCACCCCCACAACATGATGCTGCCATCCCCGTGCTTCACGGTTGGGATGGTGTTCTTTGGCTTGCAAGCCTCCCCCTTTTTCCTTCAAACATAACAATGCTCATTATGGCCAAACAGTTCTATTTTTGTTTCATCAGACCAGAGGACTTTTCTCCAAAAAGTACCCTTCTTTGTCCCCATGCGCAGTTGCAAACCGTAGTCTGGCTTTTTTTATGGCACAACAGAGTGAGATGAACCTGAGGACAGATGGCGTACAGTCATTGAAGATTATGTGGAGCCAGTACCACCCAGGTTCAGACCGAAACGACCTGTAGGCCCACAGTTGGACGGTACTCAAACATACCAGCTGTTTCAGCTTTACTTCACCTCTGTGCTGGGGACACTAGTTTCCAATACCAACAAGTATGGGGAGAATAAGCATCAGAGGGGAAAGAAGATGCACTGGTAACATGTCACCATGGGCAACATGCTCTCCTACATTTCCCTGGTCATATACATGGGACTGGCGAAGGTATCAAGACTAGTTGACTTGTGAAAACTGTTTCTTGGCCATCAACTGTACTCTTCACATGAGTGACCCACAAAAGGATGAGGAGAATGACAATAAGAAGAGGACTGCAGGGTATGATCCTCTCGCAAGAGTCAAGCCCATTTACATTAATAATTTATATCTGTTTTCCAAATTTGTCTTGCTAATAGTTCTTCTTAATGTGGGACCAATACCATTTAGGCTTATTCAATGTGTAATAGCAGTCGAATTACCCCATTCTGACACTTTGGAGAGGTTGAAAGGACACTTGGATGCACCTTTTCCATATTATGTCTATCTTTGATTAGCTACCCAGGAAAGGGCGGAAAACAGCCCATATGAATATATATAGCCTTAGAAATAAGGTTCATGAAATCAATAACTTGCTAACATCAGATAACCTTCATATATTAGCAATTTGATGATACAGCAGTGGCAATACAAGGTTATAACATCTATAGAAGAGACAGAAATGCTTATGGAGGAGGTGTGTCTGTATACACTACCGTTCAAAAGTTTGGTGTCACTTAGAAATATCCTTGTTTTTGAAAGAAAAGCTAATTTTTTGTCCATTAAAATAACATCAAATTATTCAGAAAAACAGTGTAGACATTGTTAATGTTGTAAATGACTATTGTAGCTGGAAATGACAGATTTTTAATGGAATATCTACATAGGCGTGCAGAGGCCCATTATCAGCAACCATCACTCCTGTGTTCCAATGGCACGTTGTGTTAGCTAATCCAAGTTTATCATTTTAAAAGGCTAATTGATCATTAGAAAACCCTTTTGCAATTATGTTAGCACAGCTGAAAACTGTTGTTCTGATTAAAGAAGCAATAAAACTTTAGACTAGTTGAGTATCTGGAGCATCAGCATTTGTGGGTTCGATTACAGGCTCAAAATGACCAGAAACAAAGAACTTTCTTCTGAAACTTGTCAGTCTATTCTTGTTCTGAGAAATGAAGGCTATTCCATGGGAGAAATTGCCAAGAAACTTAAGATCTCGTACAATGCGGTGTACTACTCCTTTCACAGAACAGTGCAAACTGTCTCTAACCAGAATAGAACTGAGCAAGAGGACAAGTACATTAGAGTGTCTAGTTTGAGAAACAGATGCCTCACAAGTCCTCAACTGGCAGCTTCATTCACTTCTTATGGCTGCAGGGGCAGTATTGAGTAGCTTGGATGAACGGTGCACAGAGGTGCCCAGAGTAAATAGCCTGTGTCGTGGAAAATCATTTCAAATACAACGCTTATCAGAACTTGTAAAATCAAACATGCTTTTTTATTACAATTGTATAGCCAACTGGCATGTCCCCGCGGAACACACCCCGCGGAACACACACCGCTTCTCAACCCCGGTTCCAACATTTATACATAAATAGCATATGGGTCCACCCCATATGCAAATAAGCATACTTCCCCTAATTCTTCCTGCCATCATTATCTTTTTAGTTCAGGCTTCCTGCTTGTTCACGCCTACTAACGCCCATTATCTGCTTTCAGTTAAATTATAATAGTGGCCAGACCCGTGCTTGTCTTAAAAATAATATATGTCCATCTATCCTATAGGCCTATATTTAACTCAATGCCCCAGCATGTTCTCTGGTATGTCCTTATTGGAATTGGCAGACTCTATGTCTCTTCTTATCATTAGTGTCCAGTTGCCTTAGGCATATTTCTCTGGTATGTGTCTTATTGGAATTGTCAGACTATATGTCTCTTCTACCATTAGCATCCAGTTGCCTTAGGCATATTTCTCTGGTATGTGTCTGGTCAGTCTGTCAGCACAATGGAGAAAATAAGAGGGCCAGAACGTCCCTTAGTATATCTCCATTACCACAGTCTCATGATCAATGTGAACATGTGGTTCGTTACTTTAATGTTCAGCTGTCTTATGTTACTACTACAATCCCCCCTCTGGGGCTATTTAGCCACATAAATGATACAAATAAGACTTTGGGATAGTAAATGAAAATACCTATGATAAACAAGAAAATACAAAAAATAAAAACAAAGTGAAGCAGTTAAACCAACTAGACCAAACATCTCCAATGTGAAATAGGAGTAAAAGATCCAATCAGAAACATTAAAGAAAACCTAACTAGACCAAACATCTCCAATTGTCATAAGAGTAAAATATCAAATTTGGAATAAAAAATAAAAGATAATACAAGGAATATAAGAATAAATTGAATATGAGAAAATCAAAGACCTACATGCAGGTACAAAAGAAAATTGACACACCATCATTCTAAATTTAAGCATTTCAACATGATCCTCCCTCGCAGACACCTCTCTAATAAAGTGATATCAATGATACCAACCTTTGTTAAGAAGATTAAGGACATGGTCCATAGACACTTGTAACCGGAATACCCTCTGTTACCTAACATGTTTTTGAAAGTAACCTAGTTTTTTAGAAGGCATAACTAGCTTTAATTAAAGGAAACCAAATATATTCATTGATATACATATCTAAAAATTCAACCAAACATACAAAAACACAAGGCCTTAAACAAAAAGAGATATACTAAAATCCTTACATAGGAGCACAGTCCTCATCCTGACAGATTCTACAATCTCCTCTTTGACATTTTGCGCAAAACACGGGGTCTCCATGATGGTCATGGCCTTCCACATTAAATTTTGTGCACCACTTGCACTTACGGCGCAAATGTCCCTTTTTGTGGACATGTATAAGTAAACATTCACCTGAACTGGGTAATTTAACATATACATGGAAACCATCCTTACGAAAATCATGACACGCATGACCACCCCCCCCCCAATCACTTCATAGAGACAGTTAGGGTTACCAAAGGGGCAGTCAAGAGGTCCTCCAACCGCATTGCAAGGCTTTCCATACTTATTGGTATAATTGCCTGGGCTTCCCGGTACAGGATCAAACACCACAGGAGAGTCATCTCTCATTACAGACATCTGTTTAACTGTTGTCTGAACCACAATTAACTTTACCAGGGGTATAACACAACAAACTGCAATACCCAGAGCCAATAACATCCTCCCAACATGATGGCCATCCTAGCAAACATGGCTCCCCACTTTCCTAACGCTAGGTCCAACCAATCCCATACATGAAAGTCTAAACCAGCATTAGCCTTTACTCCTGCTCATAATCCTTTGAGTTTGTCCATATCAATATTGGGAATAAAGGTGCAACAGTCATCCCCAAACATGACACAAACTCCACCCTTCTCCGCTAAGAGCCAATTGAGAGCCTGTCTATTTTGCCAAGTCATTTTACTGGTAGCCTGTACCTGTACCCCCAACGCCGTTGGAGCCGAGTCAGTATAGTTAATGAATCTCTGTTGGTTATAATATATATAATTAATCCACTCTAAGTTTTTATTTGGTATTATCCACAAAAATATAGATTCAAATCCTGATTTAACTTCATCTCTTGCCTTGAACTCTCGAAGTACACCTCTAGGTTGTCCAATTGTATCAAGGTATACCTCAGGGTTTTTCTCATACTTCCTTTTAACTCTAGAATTAACATAGTCATCGTGGGGTGATTTACTAATGGTAACCTGTTGAATTGTTCTAACTAAGGCACAAAGAACAATCCATTCATTATGCAATACATTCAACAATTTGTTTTTTCCACACATCCAGAAACTATTCATTATCAACCCTTTATCATTATTTCTACGAACTCCCGCAGTCTCTAGCACCCAAATAATATCACATTCTACAGTGGTGTTTCCTACATCAATTCCTTCGGTGTTATGGCTGTAAAAACATTCATATTTTCCTTTAACCACAGTACTTCTGTCTAATTGAGGTCCATTTGATTCAGTTCTAATGATATAGGCAGCACAATCATTATCTCCCAGCATGATCTTATTCAACATAGTTTTACCCCTAGTGCTTACCCAGAGCAATCCTATATTCTATGTCACACAAGGGAATAGAATACTTTCTATTGGTACAATGGTCATTTTTCCAACTTACACAGTTTTTAAATGATGACAGTTCAGAGACTATTAAAAGATCAGACAAATGTGATTTTCTACACAAAATACAATTGTCCATTCTGTGTTTGTTTGCCATATACTTAGCCCATTTGTACCACTCGTTCTTCACTACTTCTTCTCGTGTGCTGTCCTTGAGTGGTTCTAATATATCTAATTCTGTCGCTTTTTCAATGTTCTTATCTTGAGGTAGATCATTAGAGTTTATCAGAAAGTTCCAAATGTCAGTAAAAAAAAACTCTCCTGACTCTGATGTCTCAGGATGCTTTGTGGGTACAGTGAACTGCTTGGTAAGGGAGGTCGATGTCATCTTAGTGGTAGCTACTGTGGTCGTCACAGCAGCCGCCACCCTTGTTGTTGTCACAGGTTCTTCCTGTTCAGGTGCAGGGGTAGGATCAATCTTAATGACCGTGGTGCTACTCCCTTCGGTCACTGTTGTTCTTGCTATTTCAACTATTAATTCTTCACCTTCAACTGGTTCAATCTGATACATGATGAGCACCCTCTCATCTTTTTCTTTGATTAATGTCAGGTCACATCCTTTCGGATCCCAAACAACTTGTCCCTTTGTTTGGTGATGTGTCCATCCACAGAGTGCCATCTCCGGTAAGGGTTTGATCCTTATGATTGAGATAGACTTCAGTTCTCCTGCTTCTGTTATAAGTTGAGGTGGAACAGAGATTCTAACCTTGTCAGTCTTTTTGGATTGTTCGGCTGATTCCTTTCTTCTCTTCCTGCTTCCACCATACATCTTGATTGTGCATTAGTCTGTTGTTTCTATACTAGCATTCACTGTTACTTCTGTTATGTCAATGTCATTATTCTTTTGTTGTTCTAACATCAATTGTCTGTAAAGAAGACCATTCAAGAGTTTAAAAGTCAATTGTGGGGAAATCCCCATTTTCTTCAGCTTGCGGGACTTTTCCTTCTCTTTCTTCACCTGAGGCTCCCTCCTCAGGCCGGACTTAGCTTCCATCTGGAAGGGTTTCAATTTTAGGGAAGAAATGTTCTCATTCTGTTCCTTGTGAGGCCTCTCCTCCTCTTCTGGGTGCATTAGTCGGTGCACTTGTCGTATTTTTGCTTTCACTTGATTTGCTGTTTTCTTGGCTCCTCCCTGGCGTCTCAATCGTTTCTGCTGCTCCTGCTCCCTCCGGGCTCCCTCCTGGTGAATCAGCATCCTCTGTGTCCTCATCTCTATGTGGTTGTATCCTTCTCTCTGTTGGGACTCGTGTGCAGTGGTTTAGATGATACCACGTCTTGCTTCCTTTCACCTGGACTGCTGTTTTTGTGGCTGTTGCCACCTCGTAGGGTCCTTCTCTCCTTGGCTGATCCCACTTCCTTCGGAACACTCGAACGTAGACCAGATCTCCTGGTATCACTGGAAGAGGTCCTTCTGGTCCCCTTGGATCATCAGACGCAGAACCTCTCGTCCTGGTTCAGGTTTCTGCCTACTTTCTGTGAGGCATTCATACTTAGAGACTTATGGCCTCTGTTCTATGATTGCACCATACATCCTCTTACTTCCATCACTCATCACACAACAAACTGACATTCCAGCTGAAGCTGGCGAACCCCTCTCCTTCTGTTTTCCTAGACATAAGACTTGGAAAACAACAGACAAAACATAACAGCATTGACAATGTTATGTGTTATGCATAAATATATTCATGCAAACTGAAATCTGAGACCATGACAATTCCCACTCTCTCTTTACCTGACTCTATGCCTCCAGGATACTTTTCTGCTGGACTCCACAAAAATAAAAGCCCTAAAAAGCTTCCTCATGCTTCCACCCAGTCTTCCCCTTTCGGCCCCAGGTTCTGAGAGGTGTTCCCAAATCATGTCAATTTTTACTTAGTTTCCCATCTGCTCCATTTCAACTGATAATCATGTGCATAACCTACAATTAACATTATCTCTTCTTGAATTAATTCAACACTGTTTATGCTTTCATATCAATCCCTTTAACATGTTTGTTTAGAGTATAATATCCTATCATCTATTCTTTTTCACATGATGTATTAAAAAATGAAACAAGTAACCTCCAAACTCAACCCAGTATGTCTAAAGTAGCCCCCAAACTCAACCCAGTATGTCTATAGTGGAATCTAATCTCTCTCTCTCTCTCTCTCTCTGATTCCACGTCCTCTGTCATGGTGTTTTCAAGCTCACCCATTATTCAGCTGGACCTCACTTCTCGTGAGACTTATGCACCCACCAAAGAGAGACATGAAGATCTTTACCACTGCAGTGCTGTAAGAAGTATACCACCAGCCTGGTGTATCTTGATGTACACTCAGTCTCCAGAATGCAGCCCAAGCCCTTCCATTTCTGGCTGTTTTTTCCTGAGGACATACACACTAACACATGGGTTATTCCCTGACAACAGACTTCCTTCTTATAGCAAGATCACTAAATCTTAATTTTTAATAACAGCCCTATGTAACCATTCTGCCTCAAATACCTGGC
Organism: Salvelinus namaycush; assembly: GCF_016432855.1. NCBI lineage: Eukaryota > Metazoa > Chordata > Actinopteri > Salmoniformes > Salmonidae > Salvelinus > Salvelinus namaycush. The sequence continues at coordinate 25,273,506 of NC_052316.1, read as the reverse complement.
CTCCTGCCACAGAAATATTCATAATGATAGTCAAATGATTGTCCCTACAGCAACTGCTGTAAAATAACATATAATCATTCAAGCGTCTTCCAGTTGGATTAATATCCAATCCTAACAAAACTAAGTCATAAGTTTCTTAAACTTTTGCTCTAATGTTCAAAATGCCACCACTTATTCTTTTTACCATATCTTTAGATATGTGAATTGTTCTATTTACTTTTAGAATTGTCCCTATATTTTACACAGCCAGCTGTCTTTCCTTTTCTGTGAATTATCTCTATTTTTATACATAGTTTCTAGAAATAACACCCCTTCACTACCATTACCTTCATTTATGAGTCCCCTAACCCATAACAGCCATTGTTTGATACATACTTAAAACATCCTTAAGTCAATTTATATATCATTTATATCAGTATCAGTCCCTCCTCAGGAACATATACACAACCTTATGTTCCTCAAAACAAAAATAAATTGACCAAACGAGAAAAAGAGAAAAAAAATTATAATAATTGCACATTTGCAATATTACCACTACTTGTAATGTAATTAAACCTGGAGAAAACGTCCATCTGTTTCATTCTATGCCCATGTTATTATTGGTCTCTTTCTTCTTCATTCATGGGTATCTTCGCACAACAGACTACCTTTTTATTCAATTAAACATTACATTTTATCATTACAATTCCAATGACATTATAAAACAAAAGAAACAAAAAACCTGTAATCTAATATTCTGTAAGTTTTGTCAACCTCCTTGTCTCAGGAGTATTTTCCAGAGCTACCCTAGGCCAATTAAATTTAAACAGTTCTATATCTAAATAACTAAACAGTTCTTTTTTAAATACATCTTCCAACCCAATATTCAGAATAACAGTCCTTAGTGTTTACTTTAACTCAAATTTGACCTTATCTATTCAATACACATCATCCCTTTAATAATTAACATTTATACTAAACACTTTTATTACCAGTATTATCTATTTTCCCAATAGCCCTTTTGTCTCAGTTTTCCTCTCATGAGTGGCCTGGTAATAAAAGTTCAATACCCCAATTCCTTTAATTCATAATACACCCTGGCCCATATCATTTCAGCATGTCTATTTTTTGATACAGTTCACAGGTCATCAGACACAGTTGTCCCTCACTATTCAGTCGATTAGTGTGGGTTTGAGCTCCACACCCACTTGTGGTGATATTCTCTCCCATGCCGTAAAGCATTCTAACGTCACCTTTTATGATAACTCCCTTATTCTACTGGTGATCTCTCAGATGAATTACAGATGATGTATTTATCAACAAAACCCTCACAGAAACCCACACTCCAATAAACCCTTTGGAGTAACTTACATCACTTTTTATATGCAGAATGAACAAAGCACATTTGTGTATTTACCCAAAGACCATAACCCCAAGGAACTGATAATTTTACCTATGAACACATGTTATATCAAAAAACAAAAATAAAAAATAAACCTATCTGAATAACTTATTCAATTTAAGGGTACAACTCTTCATAATTTTCCCAGGGACATAATAGATTTTCAAAGTAATTATACATTTTGAATAGAGTCTTGTGTCTTTTAATCATTTTAAAATTAAATCCCACCTGTTCCAACAATTTCTAGTAAAAGGTGATCAGTCTTTCACAGGAAATTCTTAGGAATCAGGGCATTTTGACACCATTAAAATGTTTCCACTCCCCTTTCTTTAGGAACAACTTAAATACATTTTTCAAAAAACAATTCCATCATTCTGCATACCCAAATTGAAACTGAAGTGGAAAAAGCCCTTCCAATAAATCCACTAATGTATATTCATTCCCAGTACATGGTGCACTTACTAGTAAACCATAGCCAATAGCACACAGGGACTGGACTCACTTATCCAGAACTCCAATGTTGTAGCCTTATCCAGATATTTTTATAGCAGCTGACTTTAACTAACTGCTTTCCACAGTAATACAGTCTCCAATGATATTTTGACCAGAGAAGATTAAACCCTTTTTTTCTGGAAAAGAAAGTATACATATCGTTAATTTCACAACGTCAGCTTTTAATCTGCAAATAGTTTTTATTCCATAAACGTCTTAACATTTTTCAGAGAATGACGGTATAGAATGTCTAACAATTAAAATTCCATCTGTACTCTACTATATGTCAAGTCAAACGTGATCTAATACTTCTTCTTGACCACATATAAACTGTAATCTCTATGAACCACTCATTGTTCGCTCAGAGACAATACACCGCCAAGTAAAAATTCCATTCTCACTAACCTCAAACCGATTAGTTGTTTGTTATTTTGACAAGGAAATAAACTCTCGTATATCGGCATTTCCTGCTACCGCACTAAGTTCTAGTGTCACCTTACACTAATTTTCCCCATATTCGCTATAACCATATTCAAAACAGGGAGCTATTTTCTTATTTGTTTTTAGATATTGTCAATAGTTCTACTAATCACCCGCACGTCTGCGAGGACGAGTGGAACCACATTTGTCTTTTATAGTAATGTATTTTCTGATGATAGAATGTTACCGGGTAATGGCGTCCCCCATTATCCAGTTTTTTCATATTCAATCCGAAGTCGGTAGAACTAATGTGCGCGTCTTTCAGTGACTCCATGGCTTTTTAAAATCCCTCTATGCTAGGGAGAAACAATCATTTTTGTTTTCATGCCACTATTTATTCATTTATTTTTCCTAAATACTCCCATGTATTATACACCTTTTATTTATTATTTTTCCGAGGTAGAGCTAATCTCCTTTCCAATTAATAATTCATTTGTCACATCACTTAATTTCTCTTATCAAAGCCTACTCTTTATAGTACAGACATTATTTCTGAATACTACAGATGACTTAATGTCTTATTCTAGTACAGTACTTCAAATATCACTGTGTTTTTCCCTTTACAGATATCATTATTAATTCATTTTATCCGTTTGGTTTATTCTATTCTTATAGCTCTAATCAATTTTATGATTACATTTACATTACATTTAAGTCATTTAGCAGACTCTCTTATCCAGAGCGACTTACAAATTGGAAAGTTCATACATATTCATCCTGGTCCCCCCGTGGGAATTGAACCCTCAACCCAGGCGTTGCAAGCACCATGCTCTACCAACTGAGCCACACAGGTCCACTGCCCGCTCCGTTAAGATCTCTATCTAACGTCTTACTTTTACCTTTATTTATTTATTTTGTCTATACTTTCTTATCTCTTCTCTATATTCTTATTGTTTGATCCTATGGTCAATTTACTAGTGAGTCAAGCCTCAGTATTTTTTATACCCCTCTCTGCCCTTCAGACTATTTTTTAGACCGTAGCTTCTGTAGACACAGAGTGTCTGACGGCCTGTTTTTTCCTCTTTCTTTGTTTCACCGTACGCGAATTCTTAATGTGTCCTGGATTCCACTATTTATCTTAACCAACTTAGATTCGTTTTAACGTTATAGTACAATTTCAGTTTATTGGCGATTCTGTTTTCTCTTTTGTTACCCACTTCCTATTCGTATTATACTATTCGGTTAACGCCTTTTTAAGTATTTTTATTTATTATTTGTTTTGACACCTTTTTGTTATTCTTACCGCGGTCTCTTACCATTTTATCACATCAGTGTTTTTATCCTTGCTTATAACTTATTTTACTTCGATGTTTCTTAACTTCTTTCCCTCTGCCTAATAGCAGTTAACGGCACCCTTCATCAACTCTACTCTGTCACAGGAGAGCTGCGCGCTCCCTTTTCTGGACGTTCTGCCTACACACACACAACTTGTCTTTCCTTCCTAATGTTCTATTTTTACACAGATCCACTCATTTCTTACAACATTCTCATTCATCCTTTTTATTTTTCATCTGTTCATTCAATCCCTTTGTTTTTACCTCAAAACAACTTAGTCTTTCTTTATTGACTTAATTCACTTCCTCCTACATAAGCCTAGACTGCTAAGATTTCTACAATATGACGAGACTACTGTCTAATCGGATCAGCTTGTCTTCATATCCTATTCACCCCCCCAATACTGATCTTTTCTTCTATTATTAGAGTAGTATTGTGGCGTGACCTACTGAATTACAAAACCCTGTTAGCTAGACAGAGCGGTTTTTTATTCGCAGGATTTCTTTTGCATTTGAACGCCGCACAATCGGGCTAACGTTCTTCCTGCCTTCTAAATATTCATCCGTTCAGTCCCCCGTTCTGGGGCGGTAACCATGAAATATTTATTTAACTACTAAATATTCACCAACAGACCCTTCTGCCGTGACGTGAATATCCCACCCAAGCAGACCTCTTTAAAAATGTTCCTTTTTTAAAGAGCGGTATCGTGGCTTCCTAACTACTTATTTATGCAGTTCTCTGTTATCTTTAGAGCCGTTATTCATAAGTAACCTGTCCAAGCATTCCTTCTACTAATTTTATTGAAGAGGTATCACATGATTTTCTACCTACATTATCTGTTTTGACCGTATGAGCTGTCCCTTATTATAACCAGCCATCTCAGCCAGATGCGCAAACAACCGCATCATTTAAGCTACACATTCGAACGGTCTGATCTGAACGAGCGCATGCATGCTCACTCTACATCTAACACAAGCAAAGTTCACAGCACCTATTCACTCAGTCTCTATACATGCGCATACATTTATATTTAATACAATTCCCCAAATTACACATACATGCAAATTCATTGAATTTAAAAGTTCTTTTGTATTTACTGGTTTCATTTTAGGAAATTTGAAAGAGAGACTTACGTGGCGCCCCTCTCGCTGAGACAGTATCTCTGAAGCAATCTTACACAAACATTTCAACTATTGTAAGAACTTGCTTACCTTCTTATAGTTGGGCGGCCACCCTTGTTTGTCAGATTGTCCAAAGAAACTATCTCCAGCCCTGAACGCCATTCCTCAGTCCCTGTCCCTCCTGGCAAGCTCGCCAAATATGTCGTGGAAAATCATTTCAAATACAACGCTTATCAGAACTTGTAAAATCAAACATGCTTTTTTATTACAATTGTATAGCCAACTGGCATGTCCCCGCGGAACACACCCCGCGGAACACACACCGCTTCTCAACCCCGGTTCCAACATTTATACATAAATAGCATATGGGTCCACCCCATATGCAAATAAGCATACTTCCCCTAATTCTTCCTGCCATCATTATCTTTTTAGTTCAGGCTTCCTGCTTGTTCACGCCTACTAACGCCCATTATCTGCTTTCAGTTAAATTATAATAGTGGCCAGACCCGTGCTTGTCTTAAAAATAATATATGTCCATCTATCCTATAGGCCTATATTTAACTCAATGCCCCAGCATGTTCTCTGGTATGTCCTTATTGGAATTGGCAGACTCTATGTCTCTTCTTATCATTAGTGTCCAGTTGCCTTAGGCATATTTCTCTGGTATGTGTCTTATTGGAATTGTCAGACTATATGTCTCTTCTACCATTAGCATCCAGTTGCCTTAGGCATATTTCTCTGGTATGTGTCTGGTCAGTCTGTCAGCACAATGGAGAAAATAAGAGGGCCAGAACGTCCCTTAGTATATCTCCATTACCACAGTCTCATGATCAATGTGAACATGTGGTTCGTTACTTTAATGTTCAGCTGTCTTATGTTACTACTACACCTGCTCCTCAGTCATAGTTGCTAATATATGCAAATTATTATTAGTATTGGATAGAAAACACTCGGAAGTTTCTAAAACTGTTTGAATTATGTCTGTGAGTATAACAGAACTCATATGGCAGGCAAAAACCTGAGAAGAAATCCAACCAGGAAGTGAGAAATCTGAGGTTGGTCGATTTTCAACTCATCGCCTATTGAAAACACTGTATGATATGGGTCTGTTTGCACTTCCTACGGCTTCCACTCGATGTCAACAGTCTGTAGAACGTTGAATGAAGCTTCCACTGTGAAGTTGAGCCGGATGGGAGGTGTTTGAGTCAGTGGTCTGGCAGAGAGCCAGGTCCTGGTCATGCGCATTCCACATGATATCGACTTGCGTTCCATTACTTCTATAGACACAAAGGAATTCTCCGGTTGGAACGTTATTGAATATTTATGATAACAACATCCTAAAGATTGATTCTATACTTAGTTTGACAAGTTTATTCGACCTCTAATATAACTTTTTGAAGTTTTCGTCCGACGTTCGCCTGGACCTGCACGAGCGTTTGGATATGCGTAACGGATGTGAAATGGCTAGCTAGTTAGCGGGTACGCGCTAGTAGCGTTTCAATCAGTTACGTCACTTGCTCTGAAACCTAGAAGTAGTGTTGCACCTTGCTCTGCAAGGGCCGCGGCTTTTGTGGAGTGATGGGTAACGACGCTTCGTGGGTGTCAGTTGTTGATGTGTGCAGAGGGTCCCTGGTTCGCGCCCGTGTCGGGGCGAGGGGACGTACTAAAGTTATACTGTTACATTGATGCTGTTGACCCGGATCACTGGTTGCTGCGGAAAAGGAGGAGGTTGAAAGGGGGGTGAGTGTAACGGATGTGAAATGGCTAGCTAGTTAGCGGGTACGCGCTAGTAGCGTTTCAATCAGTTACGTCACTTGCTCTGAAACCTAGAAGTAGTGTTGCACCTTGCTCTGCAAGGGCCGCGGCTTTTGTGGAGCGATGGGTAACGACGCTTCGTGGGTGTCAGTTGTTGATGTGTGCAGAGGGTCCCTGGTTCGCGCCCGTGTCGGGGCGAGGGGACGTACTAAAGTTATACTGTTACATATGTGTACTATACGCGCTAACAAAAGTAGCTACTTGGACATAAATGATGTACATTACCGAACAAAATGAACATTTCTTGTGGAAGTGGGAGTCCTGGGAGTGCATTCCGACGAAGATCAGCAAAGGTAAGTGAAGATTTATAATGCTTTTTATGAGTTTTGTTGACTGCACAATATGGCGGGTGACTGTATGGCTTACTTTTGTGGCTGAACGCTGTTCTCAGATGATTGAATATTGTGCTTTTGCCGTAAAGAATTTTGAAATCTGACACAGCGCTTGCATTAAGAACAAGTGTATCTTTAATTCTATGTAAAACATGTATCTTTCATCAAAGTTTATGATGAGTATTTATGTTATTTGACGTGGCTCTCTGCAATTTCTCCGGATATTTGTGATTCTGTGATTTTGCGGTGACCTAACATAATCGTTTGTGGTGCTTTCGCTGAAAAGCCTATTTGAAATTGGACACTTTGGTGGGATTAACAACAAGATTACCTTTAAAATGGTATAAGATACATGTATGTTTGAGGAATTTTAATTATGAGATTTCTGTTTGAATTTGGCACCCTGCACTTTCACTGGCTGTTAACGGGATTGCAGCTTTAAGAAGTTTTAAATAGTCCCCGCAAAACACTAGTCTCAACATCAACAGTGAAGAGGCAACTCCGGGATGCTGGCCTTCTAGGCAGAGTTGCAAAGAAAAAAACATATCTCAGACTGGCCAATAAAAATAAAATATTAAGATGGGCAAAAGAACACACACACTAGACAGAGGAACTCTGCCTAGAAGGCCAGCATCCCGGAGTCGCCTCTTCATTGGTGACGTTGAGACTGCAATGTAGCAGCCACATGGCAAAGTTGCCACATTATGACTACCTGTACAAATCATCCATGGCTTTTGGTAGCTATTGTTAGGTTTGTGCTAATGTTTGCCTTGAGCGCTGAATGTCACAAAAGTTTAGGGATAACAAGTATCATTCACTTGATACATGGAGGGACTGTTGTTAATGCTGTAGCTAATGTCTATCACCTTGGGTATGAAGTATCCCCCCAGTGTTGCGTCTTTGCTAGCCATCTTGGGGAAACCCAGCGGCACAATGTTGCCCATCCCCTGTGTCTCATGGATGACAGTGTCAGTGTAGGACATGTTGGGCTGGCGGGACTGGCTTGTCACTGTTTATCTCAGCCTGGACCTTCCCTGGAGGGAAAAGGTGAAGGGATCAATCAATTGATCAATAGATCAATCAAATAATCAACCAATCAATCAATCACGCGGGTGCTGTGGAAGAGTCGACTCCCCCTGTATCTCTGGGTAGTTCATCATGTAGACCAGGGCCTAGCATAAAGGGGTGGCAACGGTCTTCATCCCAGCCTCGATCAGGTCCAGGGTACTTACCACTAGGGTCTCTGTATTGAACACTGACATACTGAGTTTCATAATTCAAAGAGCCAACCAAAGAGGGGGGAAGTCTGTCATATGAAAATCAGTGCTCCCTCCTTTCCATTACAAAGACATGGTTCCCACACCCTGCTGAACACGGGGTTTCAAATACCACCGACACCAACATCTTCACATTATGAAATGACTCCACTGACAACTATAGGGCAAAATGTCAGAAACGTCATTGCTTATGACCTTTTTAATCTGAACATGGACTGTTTGAAGAGTTTTATCTCAAGTTTTTTGTGATCTGTTCTGGTTGGATTTCCCCTCCAGCCCTTTGATGATGGAGATGGAAACTGACTGGGGTAAAGAAATCAGAAATCTAGAGCAACACGACCGAGCTTCCAGCTCTGACACACGTACACTTTTCATTCACACTCTTCTCAACACACACACATGCTCGTCACAATGGAAGAGGCACATGTATAGCTTCCTAATCAATATCTGTTATATTTGGAAGCCTCACACACACACACACACACACACACACACACACACACACACACACACACACACACACACACACACACACACACACACACACACACACACACACACACACACACACACACACACACGTATACTGTAGTATAGTATAGTACATTTTCGATCTATGGTCTTTATAGAATGCATTAGGGACACCATGTGTGGAGTAGGCACCTCTGATGAGGAGATGGGACTGTGAGTAGTGCATTGGATTTAACTTGACCGGCAAGCAGGGTTGGTGGGGTTTTCACTTTTTAATTGATTCCATTGTAGCAAACAAACTAGATCAAAGACACCATTAAACACACCATAAAATTGCATAACATGGCAGCACTTAATTATTGCAGCCATACCAAAAATGATATGCAGGAAAGTAGTCTACTTTGTAATCTGCTAACAACACATTTAGTGAAAACAGTTATTGAGGACACCGACCTCTGAGTTAGCTGAGTTAACAGAACCGCTGTGGTTCCTTAAGTGGGGCAAAGTAACATAGAAAGTTTCTGCTAAAATACCTCAGATCTAGGTCATTGCCTCCTTTAAAGAAGTTTCATCACCAAGTATAAGAACAAAGATGACAAAAACATCTTGCAAGCAAGTCGTCAGCAAATGAAGGTTTAGTAATACCTGGATTATGCTGAATGTTAATCTTTATTTTACTATTTGACATAATCCACAGATGGGTTATCAGTCCTCTTCAAAGAAGGGATGTGGACACTTTAACATGCTGGTGAGTAACAGTCATCCAAATGTTTTTATCTTGACATTATACCGATATAAAAAACTAGAGAGATCTGGGCAAATAGAAGACTGAAGGAAGTAGACAGACGAAGTGTTATTGTATTACTATTTCAACATGTTACTTTCTTATTATGTACTTCATGACTTATCCTAGGTGACTTTAAGAATGTGTTAGGATTTATTTTCTAAAAGAATGTGTATACAAAGGTGAAGTTTAATAAGGTCACATATCTCATGTGTGCAGTTCATGTGCAGACACTATGATAAATAAAGTTGAAGTCTGAAGTTTACATACACCTTAGCCAAATACATTTAAATTCAGTTTTTCACAATTCCTGACATTTAATCCTTGTAAAAGTTCCCTGTCTTAGGTCAGTCAGGATCACCACTTTATTTTAAGAATGTGAAATGTCAGAAAAATAGCAGAGAGAATGATTTATTTCAGCTTTTATTTATTTCATCACATTCCCAGTGGGTCAGAAGTTTACATACACTCAATTAGTATTTGGTAGCATTGCCTTTAAATGGTTTAACTTGGGTCAAACGTTTTGGGTAGCCTTCCACAAGCTTCCCACAATAAGTTGGGTGAATTTTGGCCCATTCCTCCTGACAGAGCTGGTGTAACTGAGTCAGGTTTGTAGGCCTCTTTGCTTGCACACACTTTTTCAGTTCTGCCCACAAATTTTCTATAGGATTGAGGTCAGGGCTTTGTGATGGCCACTCCAATACTTTGACTTTGTTGTTCTTAAGCCATTTTGCCGCAACTTTGGAAGTATGCTTGGGGTCATAGTCCATTTGGAAGATATACAGTGGGGCAAAAAAGTATTTAGTCAGCCACCAATTGTGCAAGTTCTCCCACTTAAAAAGATGAGAGAGACCTGTAATTTTCATCATAGGTACACTTCAACTATGACAGACAAAATGAGAAAAAAAAATCCAGAAAATCACATTGTAGGATTTTTAATGAATTTATTTGCAAATTATGGTGGAAAATAAGTATTTGGTCAATAACAAAAGTTTATCTCAATACTTTGTTGTATACCCTTTGTTGGCAATGACAGAGGTCAAACGTTTTCTGTAAGTCTTCACAAGGTTTTCACACACTGTTGCTGGTATTTTGGCCCATTCCTCCATGCAGATCTCCTCTAGAGCAGTGATGTTTTGGGGCTGTTGCTGGGCAACACGGACTTTCAACTCCCTCCAAAGATTTTCTATGGGGTTGAGATCTGGAGACTGGCTAGGCCACTCCAGGACCTTGAAATGCTTCTTGCGAAGCCACTCCTTCGTTGCCCGGGCGGTGTGTTTGGGATTATTGTCATGCTGAAAGACCCAGCCACGTTTCATCTTCAATGCCCTTGCTGATGGAAGGAGGTTTTCACTCAAAATCTCACGATACATGGCCCCATTCATTCTGTCCTTTACACGGATCAGTCGTCCTGGTCCCTTTGCAGAAAAAAAGCCCCAAAGCATGATGTTTCCACCCCCATGCTTCACAGTAGGTATGGTGTTCTTTGGATGCAACTCAGCATTCTTTGTCCTCCAAACACGACGAGTTGAGTTTTTACCAAAAAGTTATATTTTGGTTTCATCTGACCATATGACATTCTCCCAATCTTCTTCTGGATCATCCAAATGCTCTCTAGCAAACTTCAGACGGGCCTGGACATGTACTGGCTTAAGCAGGGGGACACGTCTGGCACTGCAGGATTTGAGTCCCTGGCGGCGTAGTGTGTTACTGATGGTAGGCTTTGTTACTTTGGTCCCAGCTCTCTGCAGGTCATTCACTAGGTCCCCCCGTGTGGTTCTGGGATTTTTGCTCACCGTTCTTGTGATCATTTTGACCCCACGGGGTGAGATCTTGCGTGGAGCCCCAGATCGAGGGAGATTATCAGTGGTCTTGTATGTCTTCCATTTCCTAATAATTGCTCCCACAGTTGATTTCTTCAAACCAAGCTGCTTACCTATTGCAGATTCAGTCTTCCCAGCCTGGTGCAAGTCTACAATTTTGTTTCTGGTGTCCTTTGACAGCTCTTTGGTCTTGGCCATAGTGGAGTTTGGAGTGTGACTGTTTGAGGTTGTGGACAGGTGTCTTTTATACTGATAACAAGTTCAAACAGGTGCCATTAATACAGGTAACGAGTGGAGGACAGAGGAGCCTCTTAAAGAAGAAGTTACAGGTCTGTGAGAGCCAGAAATCTTGCTTGTTTGTAGGTGACCAAATACTTATTTTCCACCATAATTTGCAAATAAATTCATTAAAAATCCTACAATGTGATTTTCTGGATTTATTTTTCTCATTTTGTCTGTCATAGTTGAAGTGTTACAGGCCTCTCTCATCTTTTTAAGTGGGAGAACTTGCACAATTGGTGGCTGACTAAATACTTTTTTGCCCCACTGTAGATACTTTAGTACCTGTTCCTCCAGCATCTTCACAAGGTCATTCGCTGTTGTTCTGGATTTGTGATACAGTGAATTATAAGTTAAATAATCTGTCTGGAAAAATGACTTGTGTCATGCATAAAGTAGATCTCCTAACTGACTTGCCAAAACTATAGTTTGTTAAGAAGAAATTTGTGGAGTGGTTGAAAAACGAGGTTTAATGACTCCAACCTTTGTATGTAAACTTCCGACTTCAACTGTATATATCTGTCATGTATCCTATTCCACTCACTTAGCTATCACGATTTCAACTGCCTCTACTTCGGTTAATTCATGTTAACTGCTGTATACAGACATTTCTAAGAGGAAGAGCATGGTCAGATCTAGTCTCTCTCTTGGCAAAAACATATCTAGTGCTAAAATGAGCTGAACCATATCAACCAATATGTTCAGTACTCTAAATGTCATTGCTCCTATTAATGATGTATAATTCTGGCATTGAGATCAGGAAGGTTATTTTGATATGAGGCTACAGTTGTGGCCAATTTGATCTGTCATTACAATCAAGATCAATTGTTCAGCTGAAAAGTATTTGTGCTAATGTGTCTGTAGACACAGAAAGCCAGAGAACAGGTGAGATGAGTCTCTTCAGAACCATTTGGAGGACTACCGTCATATTTCTCTTGTACAGATGTAAGTGATTCCTGTATTTTTGTAATATGGAAATAAATAATGTTGTGCATTACATTTTACATTCCAATAAATGTTTAGTTTAACATGGTTTAGTATTGCTTAATAACATTCCAGAGTTGGTTCATTCCTCTCTAGAGCGAACTGCCCGTGACATCACAACACAGTGCATTCGGAAAGTATCCAGACCCCTTGTATTTTTCCACATTTTGTTACATTACAGCCTTATTCTAACGTGATTAAATAGTTTTCCCCCCCCTCATCAATCTACACAAAATACCCCATAATGACAAAACTCTTTTGAAATGTTTTGCTAAATTATTTTTAAAAAACTGACATTTACACATTTACATCACATTTACATAAGTATTCAGACCCTTTTACTCAGTACTTTGTTGAAGAACTTTTGCCAGTGATTGCAGCCTTGAGTCTTCTTGGGTATGACAAGCTTGGCACACCTGATTTGGGGAGTTTCTCCCATTCTTCTCTGCAGATCCTCTCAAGCTCTGTCAGGTTGGATGGGGAGCGTTGCTGCACAGCTATTTCAGGTCTTTCCAGAGATGTTTGATCGGGTTCAAGTCCGGGCTCTGGCTGGGCCACTCAAGGACATTCAGAGACTTGTCCCGAAGCCACTCCTGCGTTGTCTTGGCTGTGTGCTTATGGTCATTGTCCTGTTGGAAGTTGAACCTTCGCCCCAGTCTGAGGTCCTGAGCGCTCTAGAGCAGGTTTTTATCAAGGATCTCTCCGTACTTTGCTCCATTCTTCTTTCCCTCAATCCTGACTAGTCTCCCAGTCCCTGCCGCTGAAAAACATGCCCACAGCATGATGCCACCACCATGCTTCACCGTAGGAACAGTGCATTCAGGCCAAAGAGTTCAATCTTGATGTTATCAGACCATTGAATCTTGTTTCTCATGGTCTGAAAATCCTTTAGGTGCCTTTTGGCAACTCCAAGCGGGCTGTCATGTGCCTTTTACTGAGGAGTGGCTTCCGTCTGGACACTACCATAGAGGCCTGATTGGTGGAGTGCTGCACAGATGGTTGTCCTTCTGGAATGTTTTCCCATCTCCACAGAGGAACTCTGGAGCTCTGTAAGAGTGACCATTCAGCTATTGGTCACCTCCCTGACCAAGGCCCTTCCCCCCCGATTGCTCAGTTTGGCTGAGCGGCCAGCTCTAGGAAGAGTGTTGGTGGTTCCAAGCTTCTTCCATCTAAGAATTATGGAGGCCACTGTGTTCTTGGGGACCTTCAATGCTGCAGACATTTTTTGGTACCCTTCCCCAGATCTGTGCCTCGACACAATCCTGTCTCGGAGCTCTACAGCCAATTCCTTTGACCTCATGGCTTGGGTTTTGCTCTGAAATGAACTGTGGAACCTTATGTAGACAGGTGTGTGCTCAATTTTGAGTCTCATAGCAAAGGGTCTGAATACTTATGTAAAAAAAAATTGGGGGGGGGGGGGGTATTGTGTGTAGATTGATGAGGAGAAAATAGTATTTAATCCATTGTAGGATAAGGCTGTAACGTAACAAAATGTGGAAAAGTCAAGGGGTCTGAATACTTTCCGAATGCACTGTATGTAACACTGTGTTATGTTGTGTTTGTGGACAGGTACATTCCAGGTTCCAGCCAGCCCCTCAGGTCCGAGAATGGGTATCATCTGTCAGGGGTCTGTGACTGTAGAACCTGGGCCACTCTTTCGCATGGGTTCCAACCTTACAGTGTACTGCACAACCACAAAGCCCCACTGTGGCCAGAGGTCTGTATGTCGGTCGGTCGGTAGATAGATAGGTGTCGATCGGTTGGTGTTTGTCTGCCTGCCTGCCTATATGTTTGTCTGTCTGTCTGTATATAGAGAGGAAGGAGAGTGGCATAATGAAGAGAAGGGAACAGAGAGAGACGTTTTGTAGTATTGAAACCTCTTTGTGTTGTCAGTTTATCTGTGGAACTGAATGGGCAGGACCAGACGGCACTAGAGATCTTGAACTGTTCCACTGTCCGGCTGAGACTGACTAACCTCCGCACACCAAACTCCATTCTGGTCTGTAGGCTGCGGCAAACAGACGGACGCATACAGACTGTTTGTGGGCTAGACCTACACACTGGATGTACGTCTACTGTCTTTAGATTCTGGATGTTATCTTTGCGGTGTTGTTGCCTCTCTGGCTGGTTGATGTTGCTGCAAATTAGCATTAGTTCTTACTTGACCAATTCTGGACTCTTATGAAATAGTAAAACAAATATTTTAGATAAGTTATTCAGAGCAATTGCTAGACCCTGTAAGGGTGTGCTGTATACTATTGCTCTCCTTCCCTGCAGACCCTCCTGATGAGCCCAGTGGTATAGCCTGCCAGGCTTCCAGGGACTCAGAGGAGATCACCTGTAGCTGGAGCAGAGGACGGGAAACACACCTGGTCACAACCTACTATGTCTCAGTCAGGAGGTGAGCTGGGTGATGGGCCCTGTAGTGTGGTAAAGTCTGCTCACTGTCTTTTTCTCCACCCTGGGCTAGGGTTACCACATCAAAAATATATTGTGAATAGATGTGTAGCTACACTCTTAGACAAAAGGGTTCCAAAAGGATTATTCAGCTGTCCCCATAGGATAACCCTTTTTGGTTCCAGGTAAGAACCCTTTATGGTTCCAGGTAGAACCCTCTGAGGAAAGAATTCTACATGGAACCCAAAACGGTTCTACTTGGAACCAAAAGGGTTCTAGCTGGAACCAACACGTGTTCTTCAAATAATTATCTTATGGGGACAGCCGAAGAACCTTTTTAGGTTCTAGATAGCACCTTTTTTTCTCAACCTTTTATATACGTGGCTTGAGCACTTAAACAGAATAATTAACAGATTCAAGGCAAGGAAAGCTTTTTCCCATTTGTCCTTCTCTGGAAAAGTAATGTGACTTGCTTATCCACAGTGTGAACAGAGCCCAGGTGTTTCACCGTGAAATCCAGGGTACTGGTGTGTTCAGTATTCCACGGTTGGAGCTGGATGAGAATGAACAGTACCAGCTGAGTATAAGAGCTCACAACCACCTGGGAACATCACTGTCCCAACCCTTCAACTTCTCTGTCAATGATGTAGGTAAGTTCATGTCTCTGAAGACAAACGCATACATACATACCAGTTTTTTTATATCTTCATATATGTTGTTACCATAAAGGATGTGCACACGCCACTACCACCAAATTGCATCTCACTCTGGTGCTGGGAATAATACAAATAAAATCTATTTTAGAAATCCTTGTAAATATATACATAATGTTCTCTCATATTTGAAAATGTTTATGTGTTTTGCATGTGAAGTAATTTCTCATCCTGTAACTTGTTCCTTTTAAGGACATCTTGCTGTGAAATCCTCTGATATGGTTTGAGTTTGACATTGTTTTCAAAGGATCGGCTTCCTGCATGTATTGTCTCTGTGTGCTGATTAATACCAGGACTGTCAATGTTAATAAACCGTAAATGAAAAGGACATTGGGGCATAACAACTATTAAATAATGAGAACATCCCACTAAGCCCCTCTAGGTTTGTAATTTACCTGATGTGTCTCTTGGCATTGCAGTGATACCAGACACCCCTCAGATCATGAAGCTGGAGTTTTGGAGTGGCTCCAGGGCGGCTGTATTGCACTGGAACTGCTCTGAATACCCAAAACCTTTAAGACCCCACGTCAGGCTCAGAACAGGCAATGGCTCCTGGGTGAGTAATATTATATTGTCGTCATCAACATCCCCATTCCTCACCTTGGTAGCATCTAAATGTTCCAATACTGTACATGCACTCTAACAGTTGGACTAATACAAGAATAAAGAGAAGAAGTATGAGTGAATGCCATTGTCTGTTGGTGTTTTTGTGCAGGTGGAGCTACACTTGGATCTGAGCAGAGGCCTGGTCAAGGTGGAGGGCCTGAAGCCCATGACACAGTATGAGTTCCAGATCAGAGTCTGTTTCTCCATAGAGAGGCCAACCTCTGCACAGAGGTCCACCCCTGCGCTCAGGAACTCCTCCACCCAAAGGCCCCTCTGCAGTAGATGGAGCCCATCAGCTAGTAAAACAAGCCCAGGCATAGGTAAGCCCAGAGCCCAGCATGGTTTTTAAATAATGCACGTTTCAGAGAGAGCTTGTTCACACATTGCAGTGAGGGTTGGAAGTCACTGACAACAGATTATTTTGACAGTGTTGTGGAAGTTGTCTTAAGATAAAGTCCAAATGTAGATATTTTTACTAACCTGTAAAGTGTTGTCATCAGAGTAACTTGTTCTCCTTTATGTTTTCAGCCCCCACTAGAGAGCTGGATGTTTGGAGAGTGTTTGGTATCCCTGGGGTGGATGGGGTTCAGGATGTGACAGTACTGTGGAAGGTATCTGCAGAAACACTATCAGTTTTGATCGGTTGGTTTGCACGCTTAGCAACTAAAAGCTGTTCTTTGACCCCAAGAACTTTAAAGAAGATCAAATAGCATACTATGGTGGACTGTTGGTGGTAATTGTATTGTTTGAGGTTGTGATTTTTCAATGTTGTTCTGTAGAGCTTTAATCCTTAAATTTTGTTTGGATGATAAACTTGGATAATACTACATGGAAAGGAGATCATTATCTATTTATCTCTCTGTCTCACCTCTCTCTGTCTCACCTCTCTGTCTCACCTCTCTGTCTCACCTCTCTCTTTCTCACCTCTCGCTGTCTCACCTCTCTCTGTCTCACCTCTCTCTGTCTCACCTCTCTCTGTCTCATCTCTCTCTGTCTCACCTCTCTGTCTCACCTCTCTCTGTCTCACCTCTCTCTGTCTCATCTCTCTCTGTCTCACCTCTCTGTCTCACCTCTCTCTGTCTCACCTCTCTCTGTCTCACCTCTCTCTGTCTCACCTCTCTGTCTCACCTGTCTCTTTCTCACCTCTCTCTGTCTCACCTCTCTCTGTCTCACCTCTCTCTGTCTCACCTCTCTGTCTCATCTCTCTCTGTCTCACCTCTCTCTGTCTCATCTCTCTCTGTCTCACCTCTCTCTGTCTCACCTTTCCTCTTTTCTTCACTCTCTCCATCTGTTCCCCCCTCTCTCTCCTCAGCCCCTGTCTCCAGGTGACTATAGTGGTCATGTGTTGAGGTATGATCTGGTCTACCTGCATGAGGGTCAGAGACAGGAGGAGATCACCTATCCTGCTGGTGTCACCCAGTGTTCTGTCCAGGTGTCACCTGGGGTTCAGGAGTTGTTTGTAAGGGCTGTCACCTCCTACGGGACATCTCCACCTGCTACCATACAGCTCAAACACACAGGTGAGAAGATATACTTGCTACCATACAGCTCACACACACAGGTGAGAAGATATACTTGCTACCATACAGCTCACACACACAGGTGAGAAGATATACTTGCTACTACACACCTCACAGACACAGGTTTACTTGTTTTTCACTTAAGTAATTGTGATATGATGAACACCAACCATATTCTTTGTATTACAGGTGTGTCTGGGCCTGTTCTGAGAAGCCTCAGTCCGGCAAACGTAGAAGGAGGGGATGCAGTTGCCCTGTCCTGGTCGTGGGATGGATCTAGTGGGGCTGAAGCGGAGGTACTGTTGGGCTTTTTGGTGGAGTGGAAGAGTGGACGTCAGGAACTGGGCTGGCAGAGAGTGGCCAGGAAGAGAAACACAACACTCATCACAGGTAAGTACATAAGTCAGAACCACAGACACATTTCTGACCGTGTCTTTGTCTACAAACTGCTGCTGATTCTGACAAAGCATGTGATAGGGCAATGCTCATCATCAACCACAAGAGGTAGCTAGTGGAGAGAATTGACTATTTTGGACTACTGAGATAGACTCATCAAATCAAATGTTATTAGTTACATGCGCCGAATACAACAGGTGTAGACCTTACTTACGAGCCCCTAACCAACAATGCAGTTAAAACGAATACGAAATAAAAGTAACAAGTAATTAAAGAGCAGCAGTAAAATAACAATAGTGAGACTATATACAGGGGGGTACCGGTACAGAGTCAATGTGCAGGGGCACTGGTTAGTTGAGGTTATTAGGGTAATATGTACATGTAGGTAGAGTTATTAAAGTGACTATGCATAGATGATAAAAACAGAGAGTAGCAGCGGTGTAAAAGAGAGGGGGGGGGTTGGGCAATGCAAATAGTCTGGGTAGCCATTTGATTAGATGTTGAGGAGTCTTATGGCTTGGGGGTAGAAGCTGTTTAGAAGCCTCTAGTACCTAGACTTGCTTGCCATGCGGTAGCAGAGAGAACAGTCTATGACTAGGGTGGCTGGAGTCTTTGACAATTTTTAGTTCCTTCCTCTGACACCGCCTGGTATAGAGGTCCTGGATGGCAGGAAGCCACAGGGAGAGGTTGAAAATGTCAGTGAAGACACTTGCTGCGCATGCTCGCAGTAATCCATCTGGCCCTGCGGGCTTGTGAATATTGACCTGTTTAAAGGTCTTACTCACATTGGTTGCGGAGAGCGTGATCACACAGTCTTCCGGAACAGCTGGTGTTCTCATGCATGTTTCAGTGTTATTTGCCTCGAAGCAAGCATAGAAGTAGTTTAGCTCGTCTGATATGCTCGTGTCACTGGGCAGCTCTCAGCTGTGATTCCCTTTGTAGTCTGTAATGGTTTGCAAGCCCTGCCACATCTGACGAGCATCAGAGCCGGTGTAGTACGATTCGATCTTAGTCCTGTATTGACGCTTTACCTGTTTTATGGTTCATCGGAGGGTATAGTGGGATTTATTATAAGCTTCCGGGTTATAGTCCCGCTCCTTGAAAGTGGCAGCTCTAGCCTTTAGCTCAGTGCGGATGTTGCCTGTAATCCATGGCTTCTGGTTGGGGTATGTACGTTCAGTCACTGTGGGGACAACGTCATTGATGCACTTATTGATGAAGCCAGTGACTGATGTGGTGTACTCCTCAATGCCATCGGAAGAATCCCGGAACATATTCCAGTCTGTGCTAGCAAAACAGTCCTGTAGTTTAGCATCTGCTTCATCTGACCACTTTTTTATTGACCGAGTCACTGGTGTTTCCTGCTTTAATTTTTGGTTGTAAGCGCGAATCAGGAGGATATAATTATGGTCAGATTTGCCAAATGGAGGGCGAGGGAGAGCTTTGTATACGTCTCTGTGTGTGGAGTGAAGGTGGTCCAGAGTTTTTTCCCTCTGGTTGCACATTTAACGTGCTGATAGAAATTTGGTAAGACGGATTTAAGTTTCCCTGCATTAAAGTCCTCAGCCACTAGGAGCGTTGCCTCTGGGTGAGTGTTTTCCTGTTTGCTTATGGCAGAATACAACTCATTGAGTGTGGTCTTAGTGCCTGCATCGGTCTGTGGTTGTATGTAGACAGGTAGATAGTGTAGTAGATAGTGTGGTCTACAGCTTATCATGAGATACTCTACCTCAGGCGAGCAAAACCTCGAGACTTTTAGATATCGTGCACCAGCTGTTATTTACAAAAATATATAGTCCGCCGCCCCTTGTCTTACCAGACGCCACTGTTCTATCCTGCCAGTGCAGCGTATAACCAGCCAGCTGTATGTTGATAATGTCGTCGTTCAGCCACGACTCCGTGAAGCATAAGATATTACAGTATTTAATGTTCTGTTGGTAGTTTAATCTTCCGCGCAGGTCATCGATTTTATTTTCCAAAGATTGCACGTTTGCTAGCAGAACGGAAGGCAGTGGGGGTTTATTCGATCGCCTACGAATTCTCAGAAGGCAGCCCGACCTCCGGCCCCTTTTTCTCCGCCTTCTCTTCACATAAATGACGGGGATCTAGGCCTGTTCCCGGGAAAGCAGTATGTCATTCACGTCGGGCTCGTCCGACTCGTTAAAGGAACAATTGATTCTGCCAGTTCGTGGTGAGTAATCGCTGTTCTGATGTCCAGAAGTTATTTTCAGTCATAAGAGACAGTAGCAGCAACATTATGTACAAAATAAGTTTAAAAAACAAGTTACAAACAATGCAAATAAACAAACAAATACAATTGGTTAGGAACACGTAAAACGTCAGCCTTCTCTGGCGCCATCTTATTCATGTATTAAATGGTGTGTTTTGTTTCAGGTCTGACGCCGGGAGTGAGGTATAATGTGTCTCTGTATGCTGACACTACATGGGGTGTGTCCAACCCCTCATCTGGCCTGGTCTATTCCAGAGAAGATAGTAGGTTTACATGATTAGGAATTTGTGAAATTATCCCTTATGTAAAATAACACATTGTGTTTTTGTTTGCTACTTTATGGTATTACTTTGCACTGCTGTTTCGTTGCTATCCCATTATATAAAGTACACATAATGAGCTGTGGATTGTTCTTATTCTCCAGTGACAGTGTTCCCTGACTCCTTGTCTGTACTTAAGAACCTGTGTCGGTACCGAAGGTGTCAGTGTTGGCCCATGAAACCAGCCGGGTTCTGATCCAATGGGAGGAGCTACCAGTGGACAAACAGAGAGGCTTCCTAACACACTACAACATCTACCTCAAGAGACTGGACTCTGACACAGATCAGAATCAGAGGGGTGAGAGGATAGGAATGTGTGTGTTGTAGTGTATGCATTATCAATATGCATGTGTGTGCATTTTCGGTATGTCTAAGGTGTTCTGCGCATACTCCAGTATTACAATGGAAAAAACATGTCACCTAAAAATGAATCTCGCCCACCAGCCGGCTCTCTCTCTGTCGCCAGCAATTCGAGCCTGGGGACGGGGTTACCTAGAAATCAACCTAGTGTCATTTCTTTGATTCGCACGCCTCACAAACCCACAGCTGAGAGAGCTGACACAGAGCTGACACAGAGCTGAGACAGGGCTGAGACAGGGCTTTCCACCCTTTCACCACACAGAGAAAACCAACACCCCTCTCCTTAGTTCCAGTAACCTGTCTCTCTGAATCATACTGAATTCAGCTGTACTGTACATCAGATGTAGAGGGATTAGACTGTGATATTATAAAGTACATCTCAAGAATCTTCAGGAAGTATACTCTGGGAGCCAAATGGAACTCCTCCCAGTCAATGGAAGAGAATGGATGTCTTGTTTGTTTGTTTGTATTAGTTAGTCTCAGTTAGCTACAGTGTGCAGTTTCAGGGCTTGGAGATTCAGAGAATCAAAAGCTATTCTTAAACACCACAGCAGGATGTGGTTGTGTGCACATGCATATCTGAAGCTAAAGTCAGACCTGAGTTGTTACCCAACATGCACCACTCCCCTTTGTGGACCTCTATACTGGTGCGGAAAGCAGCTAGAACAGCTACGTTTTCACCCTGTCCCTGTAGTGTAATGACTTGGTGCGATGAAAGCTGTGTGCAATACTGTAGTTTAACTGTTGTTGTCCTGGCTGTAACAACATGTTGTAGGGAATCTACAGTACCAGGCAAAAGTTTGGACACACCAACTCATTCAACGGGTTTTCTTTATTTTCACAATTTTCTACATTGTAGAATAGTAGTGAAGACATCAAAACTATGAAATAACACGATCATGTTGTAACCAAAAAAGTGTTAAACAAATCAAAATACATTTTAGATTTTAGATTCTTCAAAGTAGCCACTCTTTGCCTTGATGACAGCTTTGCACACTCTTGGCATTCTATCAACAAGCTTCAACTGGAATGAGTTCCCACATATGTTGAGCACTTGTTGGCTACTTTTCCTTCACTCTGCGGTCCAACTCATCCCAAACCACAGCAATTGAGTTGAGGTCGGGTGATTGGGGAGGCCAGGTCATCTGATGCAGCACTCCATCACTCTTCTTCTTGGTAAAATAGCCCTTACACAGCCTGGAGGTGTGTTGGGTCATTGTCCTGTTGAAAAACAAATGATAGTCCCACAAAGCGCAAACCAGATGGGATGGCATATTGCTGCAGAATGTTGTGGTAGCCATGCTGGTTAAGTGTGCCTTGAATTCTAAATAAATCACTTACAATGTCACCAGCAAAGCACCCCCACACCATCACACCTCCTCTTCCATGCTTCAAGGTGGGAACCACACATGCCGAGATCATCCGTTCACCTAATCTGCTTCTCACAAAGACACGGCGGTTGGAACCAAAAATTGTGACTTTTCCTCTTATTGGTGTCCATTAGAAGTGGTTTCTTTGCAGCAATTCGACCATGAAAGCCTGATTCATGCAGTCTCCTCTGAACAGTTGATGTTGAGATGTGTCTGTTACTTGAACTCTGTGAAGCATTTTTTTGGGCTGCAATTTCTGAGGCTGGTAACTTATTCTCTGCAGCAGAGGTAACTCTGGGTCTTCCTTTCCTGTGGCGGTCCTAGTGAGAGCCAGTTTCATCATAGCGCTTGATGGTTTTTGCGACTATACTTGAAGAAACTTTTAATATCTTGAATTTTAGGTGACTACCTCATGAAGCTGGTTGAGATAATGCCAATAGTGTGCAAAGCTGTCATCAATGGGAAGGGTGGCTACTTTGGAGACTCTCAAATATATTTTGATTTGTTTAACACTTTCTTGGTTACTACATGTGTTATTTCATAGTTTTGATGTCTTCAGTATTATTCTACAATGTAGAAAATAGTAACAATAAATAAAAACCCTGGAATCAGTAGGTGTGTCCCAACTTTTGACTGGTACTGTATGTTAGGGGGTCATCTTGTCTGCTCTTTTTTGGATATACAGTACTTATACTTACCTACACTTTGTGATAAATGCATTTGTAAAAACATTACATTTAAAGTCGGAATCAGCAGTTGAAACAATAACAAAGTGTTCTCCCGCCGTTTTCAGAAAAAAAGTTGAGAAATGGGGCTGGAGAAGTTTAACCAAATTCATAGACAGAGCTATGGATGCAAGGACTGACCATCCATGATATCATATTTATAGTTATAACCATGTTTTCAGGCTATATAGTGTTTATTTCCATTTACTTTGTTTACAAACATTGGAGTAAACCAAGCATATATTTTGGGTTCTGATGGGGTACGACAGTTGAACTGGGATCATGAGGCATTTATAAGTTATATTCTTCAGGAATTAATGGGTACAAATCTTTTTTTATTAAAAAAATGGATGAAGTATCTACTGATTGCCCCTTTAATTGAGCTGTTGTTTGATTCATTGATTCATTGATTGTGTGCATGGTCAAATACTATATATCTCTGGTCCGCCGTCTTCTCTCCAGTGACTGTATCAGGGTCCATTACAGTGTCAGGGCCCAGTCAGAGGTGGCTGGAATGTCCTGAGGGGGCCGTGGCCCTCAGAGTGTCTGCCTCCACGGCTGCAGGGGAAGGACCACAGGGGGAGTGGCTACTCTCGCACTCTCCAGTCACTGCAGGTCAGTCACATTCACTACCATGGCCATGTTCCAAACTTACTCACAACAACTCACTTCCTCCCTCAGCTCTGCAGGTCAGAAACATTCACAACTAGCCTTGTACGGACATCCTGATCTTGCGAGATTGCATTCTGTTTTGCTAGAATGTAAGCTTGCAAGATCAGGATTGTCGAAGAGGCTAATTCACAACCATGGCCACATTCCAAACCAATCACGCCTTCTCTTCACTCTGTTCCAAACACACTATGATTGCCTCTCTGATGTCTTAACCTGTTCTTACAGTGTGCTGTCATTTACTAACATGTACCCTGTTCTTCTCTAGTTGGGCTGGTGGCTGGCATGTCGCTCCTGGCAACCATTATCATGGTGATAATGGCGAACCTGATGTGTTGGAGCTGTGTGAGGAAAAGGTACCAAGCTGACAGAGATGTTGGCCTGGTGGCGCTTGCATTTATAATCCTGTTACAGCTGTTTACGCTTTAGTTGACGTGGTAACAGACAGTGTATACTTTCTGGTACTTACTTTCCAAAGAAGTACTGTACTCTTTCTGTTTTTAAGTTTACCGTGTTACTGAGGTTGACAGTTTTTTTTGACTGTGGTGAGCAATGTGGTTAACACATCTGTTTGCATGCGATATTTACTGCATGCACTGTAATGCACCGTATTGCCTAAAGAGCTGAGCAAAACTGGTCACAACAACACTATCACATAACAATACAACCCCAATATGAGACTAAGTGATCAACAGCAAACAAGCAGTAAACAACCCAGCTCATTATGAGACTTCCATTCCCTGCAGGATCAAACAGACATGTTTATCCCTGGGTCCTGTCTGGCTTTCTGAGAACCTCCCCAAGCCTGGAAACAGCAATGCTATCAGACTACTGAAGGTAATCTACTAACAGAAAAATTGTGTCTTCACCTCCCTATCTACATTTTCAGAATGCAATATAAATGCATCTATATATTTCAGAATGCAATATAAACACTTCTACCTCTTCCAGAATGTGGTATAAATACGTCTACATCTTTCAGAATGCAATATAAATAGTTCTACATCTTTCAGAATGCAATATAAATGCAGTGCAACCTTTGATGTTATTGATCATACGTTTTTATTAAAAAAATTCACTTTTTATGGCTTCACATCACCTGACATCACATGGTTGGAGAGTTATTTATCCAACAGAAACCAGAGACTGTTCTTCAATGGATGCTTCTCTAACATCAGATATGTACAGTTCGGTGTCCCTCAGGGCAGTTGCCTTGGGCCGTTACTCTTTTCTATTTTTACAAATTATTTGCCACTGGTCTTACACAAAGGTAAAATAACTATGTTTGTGGAGGATTCCACAATCTACATGCCAGCACCTAAAGCTAGTGAGTTTGCAGGAGTTACAGTCAGTATTTTTTTCCCACCTTTATTTAACCAGGTAGGAAAGTTGAGAACAAGTTCTCATTTACAATTGCGACCTGGCCAAGATAAAGCAAAGCAGTTCGACACATACAACAACACAGAGTTACACATGGAGTAAAACAAACATACAGTCAATAATACAGTAGAAAAATAAGTCTGTATACAATGTGAGCAAGTGAGGTGAGATAAGGGAGGTGAAGGCAAAAAAAAGGCCATGGTGGTATCCGAATGGGTGATTAATAATAAATTGGTCTTAAATACATCTAAAACTAAAAGCGTTGTATTTGGTTCAAAATATTCTCTAAGACCTAAACCTCAACTGGAGTTGTACATAAAGGTGACCATTGAGGAAGTTGAGGAAGCTAACATTGGATGGTTAATTATCATGGTCAAGTCATATTGACAAAGTTGTTGTGAAGATGTGGAGGGGAATGTCTGTTAAAAAAATATGTGTTCTGCGTTTTTGACAAATCAATTGTAGTAGTTGTTCAGGCTCTGGTCTTATTACTGTCTGGTAATATGGTCAAGTGCAGCAAAGAAATACCTAGCAAAGCTGTAGCTGGTAAAGCTGCACATGTGCGTCAATCTAATTAACATGATAAACAATTCCCCATCAAAATCTGCCAGTTTAAGTTAGAGATATCTATCTTTTGCATGGGCTGCATCTCAATCCACCACATCCGACTATGTCGGCCTTCTGCATCTGCGGTGGAAAGTGGCAGAGCTATAGCGCTGTTTGTCAGACCAGGAGACATCCAGAAAATCAGTATCCTCACGAAAACGTCTGTAGCATTCAAACGGTTTGGCCAATCTAAGGAAAGATGAGACTCTCACGATCGTGTTGAATGGAAGTATGGAGGTATGGAGGTACAGTGCCTTCAGAAAGTATTCAAGCCCCTTGACTTATTCCACATTTTGTTGTGTTACAGCCTGAATTCAAAATGGATTAAATATTTTTTTCTTTCTCATCCATCTATACACAATAGCCCGTATTGACAAAGTGAAAACATGTTTAAAAATATATATCTCATTTACATAAGTATTCACGCCCCTGAGTCAATACTTTGTAGAAGCACCTTTGGCGGCGATTACAGCTTTGAGTCGTCTTGGGTATGTCTGTATCAGCTTTGCACATCTGGATTTTGGGATTTCACCCATTCTTCCTTGCAGATTTTCTCAAGCTATGTTAAGTTAGATGGAGTGGCGGTGAACAGCAATCTTCAAGTCTTTACACAGTGGCACGTTCCTGACCTGTTTTTCCTTTTTCTTGTATTTATTTAGTTGGTCAGGGCGTGAGTTGGGGTGGGCTGTCTATGTGTGATTTTCTATGTTGGGGTTTTGTGTTCGGCCTGGTATGATTCTCAATCAGAGGCAGCTGTCAATCGTTGTCCCTGATTGAGAATCATACTGAGGCAGCCGGGGTTTCACGTGTGTTTTGTGGGTGTTTGTTCTTGTGTTAGTGTTCCGCCACACAGGACTGTCACGGTAGTTATTTTGTATCGCATATTGTTTTTGTTAATTATTAAATCACTATGGAAACTAGCCACTCTGCGTATTGGTCCGATCCTTCTCGCCTCTCCTCGTCCGAGGAAGAGGATTACGACTGCCGTTACACACAGATTTTCAAATGGGATTCATGTCTGGGCTTAGGTTGGGCCACTCAAGGACTTTCACATTCTTGTTCTGAAGCCATTTCAGCATTGCTTGGCTATATGCTTGGGGTCATTGTCCTGTTGGAACGTAAATCTTCACCTCAGTCTAAGGTCGTTTGCACTCTGAAGCAGGTTCTCATCACAGATTTGCCTGTATTTGGATCCATTCATTGTTCCCTCTGTCCTTACCAGTTTCCCAGTCCTTGCCAATGAAAAGTATCTCCATAGCATGATGCTGCCACCACCGTGCTTCACGTAGGGATGTTAGACGGGTGCTGAGCTGTTACTCATTTTCTCGAGACATAGTGCTTTGCATTCAGGTCAAAGAGTTAAATTTTTGTCACATCAGATCACAAAATCTTTTGCTTTTATCTCTCAGTCTTCACGTGACTTCTCAGGACTGGCTTCTGTTTGGCCACTTTACCATAGAGGCCTGATTGGTGGAGTGCTGCAGAGATGGTTGTCCGTCTGGAAGGTTCTCCCATCTCCACAGAAGAATTCTAGAGCTCTGTCAGAGTGACCATTGTCCTTTCTCCCCTGATTGCTCAGTTTGGCTGGGCGGTCAGCTCATGAAAGACTCTTGGTGTTTCCAAACTTCTTCCATTTAAGAATGATGGAGGCCACTGTGTTCTAGGGGATCTTCAATGCTTCAGAAATGTTTTGGTACCCTTCCCCAGATCTGTGCCTCGACACAATCCTGTCTCGGAGCTCTACGGACAATTCCTTCGACCTCATGGCTTGGGTTTTTGCTCTGACGTGCACTGTCAACTGTTGGAACTTAAATAGACATGTGTGTGCCTTTCCAAATAATGTCCAATCAATTGAATTTACCACAGGTGGACTTCAATCAAGTTGTAGAAACATCTCAAGGATAATCAATGGAAACAGGATGCACCTGAGCTCAATTTTGAGTCTCAGAGCAAAGGGTCTGAATACTTATGTAAATAAGGTATTTCTGTTTTTTTATTTTTAATACATTTGCAAAAAATTCGAAAAGCATATTTTCACTTTCACATTATGGAGTATTGTGTGTAGATGGGTGAGAAAATCAATCCATGTAATCTATTTTGAATTGAGGCTTTAACACAACAAAATGTGTAATAAGTCAAGGGGTATGAATATGCGCACAGTTTTATAAAGAGCCATGGAACTCCCTTCTATCTCCAATTACTCAAGTAAACAGCAAAATGACCTTTAAAAAACAGATTAAACAGCAACTCATGGAACTGCGGCAACAGTGAGGGGAACACCTTCTTATTTGTAGTTTATTGTTTATATAAAAAACATTTTTATTTTTATTTTTTTTACCCCAATCTCATGATATCCAATTGGTAGTTACAGTCTTGTCCCATCACTGCAACTCCCCTACGGACTCGGGAGAGGCAAAGGTCAAGAGCCATGCGTCCTCTAAAACATGACCTTGCCAAGCCACACTGCTTCTTGACACACAGCTCGCTCATCCCGGAAGTCAGCCGCACCAATGTGTTGGAGGAAACAACTTCCAGCTGGCAACCGAAGTCACCTTGCAGGCACCCAGCCCACCACAAGGAGTTGTGTGAGCGCAATGAAATCCCGGCCCGCCAAACCCTCCCCTAACCCGGACGACGCTGAACCAATTGTGCACCGCCTCCAGGTCACGGCTGGCTATGACACAGCCTGTGAAACCAGGGTCTGTAGTGACGCCTCAAACATGCGATGTAGTGAGTTAGACCTCTGCGCCACTCGGGAGGCCGTTCTTTTTAAGTTGTATTGTTTGTATCTTTTTGTTGTTGTATTGTTTGTATATCATTATATAAATGTGTGTGACTGTTCTTGTCTGTCAGTGTATCAGTGTTTTGTTACTTGTCATGTTTTGTGTTTCTTGTGGACCCCAGGAAGAGTAGCTGCTGCTTCTGCAAAAGCGAATGGGGATCGAAATAAACAAATAGAGCCATGTTATCTAAACCAGGCCTACTAGCTTTCTAAGGCCTTGACTTCTTCACTATAACCTCTGTGTTTGTATTGTCCTCCTATAGCATGAAGAGCCAGTGGTCCCAGCTTCGTCCTGGTTGTTCACCGTCAGTGACCCACCACTGTCCCCCATTGAGGAGATCCCTCCTGGGGAGAGGGAGGAACTGTACCCCATCATCCACATCGTGCGGCTCCAGGGTGGGGCCAGGGCCGGGGGAGGAGAGGGGACAGGAGAAAGGACAGCAGCACCTCTGGAGAATATTGGATACAAACCCCAGATTACAATCACAGCTCCACGAGACAAGACAGAGAAGGAGGAATACAGGGGACACATTCCCAGCTGTGAGAGTACAGACAGATGCCCTGAGGAGTCTGGAGGACTGCTAGGAGGCTGGCTGTGTGATATAACAGTAGATTTCTCTGGCATTTCTCCAGCACTGGATCTGAGCTCAATGGGGCGGAACACCTCCCCAAGCCCTCCCAAGATAACAAGCCTCTTCTCTGGGGACACGTGGCTGGATGAGAAGGGGTTGGAGGTGGGCCTTGGCTCTCTGGACTCAGCACAGGGACAGAAAGTGGCTCTGGAAGACCCAGTTGGCTGTCTGGCTAAGACACTGACCACCGGTTACTTCCCCCAGGCTGCTGACCTCAACACCACTACCTACAACCACTGACAGAGACATCTTTAAAGCATTATCTTCTCCATCCTTCAGTGATGAGAGGAAAGGCATTTGTCTGACCAACTGAACAAGAGTTCCAATGAATGGACTTTTATACCATTCTAGCAAAATTTACAGTCATACTAGTGTTTCAGAATGATGAACGGACTGAAAGGACACATTCCTCAATTACATAATATACTATAACAGTGGATTTATAACAATTTCTGCTCGCTGCTATATAAAGATTATGGTTCACTATAAAGAGTCTTTCAGTTGATAAATGAGTGTGAACCCATTACACCCCTTTGTTTATCTGAATATGCAGGTTTTACCCACCAGCCAAGCTTCTGGGAGAGCACGCTGGTTCTCTTTTGATTTGTTGATAAATGTTTCCCTGTCAATCCCTGTTTGTCTATTGATGTATACTGTACCACACAATGGGTTTCGTGCCCAAAGAAGACAGATGTTGAGAACATGTTAAGTTTACAACATAGTTATATTCTGCATCTGAGAAGTGAGGGATACAGTATTTGCACGCCACTGTGTAACATGGTATAATAGTAATGGTATAGTAATGCAGGGTAAACTGACCCTAGATCTGTGCCAGGGCTGTGTTCTCTTCATAGAGCCACCTGCTGTACCAGGCAGTTATAGTGACTTCCTGAAACAGACTTCTCACTTCCTCCCTGAGAGCTCATAAAACTGAGGGTGCATCTCAATAGTTTACGATGCCTCCTCTCACCCCCTTGTCTCCTTGTATCTTCATCTCCTTTCCTTCATTTGCTCTTATCAAAAATGTCTGGACTAATGAAATCAAATTTCCCAGGAGGCCTCTGCAATATTGCTTTCATTTGTCCTGTGTTTTAAAATAAGTGCAGATGAAGAACAGGAGAGGATTAGAGAAGATATTAGACATCCATTCTTGTGAGTGGAGAACATCTGTAAAAAGTGTTAATCTCCAAATTCAGTGTGAGAGGGGGATCCCCTACAACTGGCAAATATCACTCACCTGGTATGTCACTACGGTTGCATTTAGAGAGGCAGACCAATTCTGATCTTTTTCCCCCAAAATGGTCTTTTGACCAATCACATCAGCTCTGAAAAATAACTGATGTGGAAATATCTGATGTGATTGGTCAAAAAAACAATTAGTGGGATTTTTTTAAATCAGAATTGGGTTGCCTGTGTGCACACAGCCATTTTAGGATTGGGCTCAGATGTGTAGGCTACTTGTCGTGCTCTGTTGAACCCGCAGAGGACATAGCAGAGGAACTGAGATGAGGGTTGGTCTAGTCAAATGTCAACTGACACGCATCTCAACCAAAACAGGCTCGCACGCTTTCAGCCAAACCACTGACACACACTGCACTGGACTAAGAAGATATTCAGAAATGTAAAGGAAAAATATCAAATGAGTGTAAGTAAATTCATAGGGAGCCCGTTGTGTATAATTAACGAATGCTGTTCGGTAGGGAATTATCAACTGTATGATGTCGGAGCTGGGTGAGTGGTGCTTTCTGTTTTTATACAGGCTACATTCACATGGTCTATTTTACTAAATTTCTGCAGTTGATTATTGTAGTACAGGATCAACCATTTGAGTTATCAGAATAATCTCAATCAATAATCTGTTATGGTGTCATAGTGAACATTGAGCAATGTTCGACATGCATGGGAAGATGTGCAGTCATTTATTTTTCTTTTCTTAAAAATAAAATAAAAATATTGTTGTCCAAAAGATGGTGTATTTACTAAATAAAAAATACAGTGACATTCTCATGGGGATACATTACATTACTTGTATATTATACATGTTTATTTCTGTAGTGATACTGAAAGACTCCATGGACCTTCAGCTATGATACACAAATGGAATGCAGCTCACCACTGGTAGTGAACAACCCAGAGGTCCAATGGCTTATTCACCCCATGGTTGGTGGTCTATCCTCATTGGCATCACTTTGCTGTGTGCCATAGGGTCTAGTAGAGGTAAGTGGTCTATTCACCAATCATGTAGGCTACCTACGTAATAAGAGTTATGTCAAGAACACTTGATATTCTTCCTTAGTGATACTTCAAAGCATTTGTCCAAGATAGATTCATACAATGTCCAAGACATTCTCCCTGTCCACAGACTGTGTACTCTGCAAGTCTGCGTATGCCTTGAACTGTTCTCATATGCTATAGGAGTATGCTTGATCTTTTAATAAACACCCTCTGAATATGTCTTTAATAGTATGAGTTGATTTCCTCTTGCTGTCTCACTTCTCTGTGTGCCAATAGTCACCAAACCTCAGTACAGGCTGTATTGAGCGCAGGCTTTTATTCCAGCCCAGCACAAACACACCTGATTCTACAAATATAGAATATATATGGTGTGTTATTGCAGGGCTAGAACAAAAGCCTGCACACCCTGTAGCTTACCAGAACCAGTGCTGGAGACCCTTGTTCTGTTGTGTTTTCTGTGCTGCTAAATGCTGCTAAAACAAGTATTTTTAACTTCCAGTTTACTCCTCTGTCATTCCCCAGTGAGATAGCAACAGTTTTCTTTGTCGTTTTGTTGTGCCTCCAGCTGATAAGCCATGTACTGCATCATCCAGCATTGGGGACCTGGTCCTTCTGGGTTCCAGCTTCCAGGTGTTCTGTACCTATCAGGCCAGCTGCAGAGCTTCCAAATCAATGCACATCGACAAGAAGAAAATAGACAAAATACAGCACTACAACTCTACAACTCTATTCCTCAACGTGACAAACATAAGTAAAAACACAACGTACACCTGCCTGTGTGAAGGAGAACCTGAGCCTTGTGGACTCGACATTGATACTGGATGTAAGTATGGAACAGTATACTCTGCAATATAGCACTCCACAATACCAGAGCACTCTGCAATACAAAACAAGGTGTCGACAGTGACCAGAATAACTATAGGGCTGGGGGTGTGAAACCAAACTGAATGGGACAGATGGAGAAAAACAACTTGTGCCTTTTGACACTCATGAAGGCGAACACCGCTCACTAAATTAGCCAGTCAGATATGCAGTGTGACATATTTTCATCAAGTAGTCTTTAAGTACAACGTGGTGGAGGAGTTGCATTATAAAGTTTGCTCTATACCTCTTGGACCATCTAGTCTGACTACTAACTAGTTCAACCCATGTCAGTGTCAGCACTTCTAACAGGTGTGTCAGAGGTGCAAGTTTAAATGATACACATTTAACTCTCATGTCAGTGGTCTTTAAAGGAACAATACCATCACATGCTGGTTACTGGTCCAAAGCACAATGAGAAAAACACTTTGTACCAGACCACGTCCATTTGTGTTGTTGATGTATTGTCATGGTTACCTTGCAGACCCACCTGACCTGCCAGAAAATGTAACCTGTGTCCAGAAAGGTGAATTTGGAGAGGTGATGTGTACATGGAGAAGAGGAAGGGAAACTCACCTGACAACCACTTCAGAGCTCTGGTGAGTTTGAAAGAGAAAGGGACAGACAGTACTGTGTCATGTGCCATATCATAGCTTAATAGGGATCTGAGCTGAGGAACCGCAGGGTTGGTGGTCTCTCTCACATGTTGGATCAGAGCAGCCTTGGTGGTCAAGCATACTTCTGCTACCAACAACCCAATATGGTTTCTATGGCAAGACAACGACAAGTTTAAGTAAAAACAGACTTGTCAATGTTATGTTTTGCCCAGTATAGTTTTTTCACCATACAGACTCAAATACGGAGAATAAAAGAAAAAGAGAAAAGAAGAAAAGGAAAATGCATGAGATAGAAAAGCCAGTTGGTATGGATGAGGTGTACTGTATAGTAAGTCGTGGATGACTTGTATGTGTTTCATGTGTTTCAGGGTGAGAGCTGTGTTTGGTAACAGAACAGCAGGATCTGTATCCTACCCTGGTTCTGGTTCCAGGTCTGATCCTGGTCTAGTCTCAGCTAATTTCCCTGTGTCTGGTTCTGTCCAGACTGAATACTCCGTATGGGCCAGCTCCTCCAACAAGCTGGGCTCTGCTGTGTCCACCACCCTCAACTTCACACTCGACCACATTGGTATGGCAGCTGCAAAAAACAAAAAAGAATATAACACTGATTATGCAATTTTGATCATTCTGCACCTGTATGAGCAAATGTGCACCTACAATTGAAGTCGGAAGTTTACATACACCTTAGCCAAATACATTTAAACTCAGTTTTTCACAATTCCTGACATTTAATCCTTGTAAAAATTCCCTGTCTTAGGTCAGTTAGGATCACCACTTTATTTTAAGAATGTGAAATGTCAGAATAATATTAGAGAGAATGATTTATTTCAGCTTTTATTTCTTTCATCACATTCCCAGTGGGTCAGAAGTTTTCATACACTCAATTAGTAGTTGGTAGCATTGCCTTTAAATTGTTTAACTTGGGTCAAACGTTTCGGGTAGCCTTCCACAAGCTTACCACAATAAGTTGGGTGAAATTTGGTCCATTCCTCCTGACAGAGCTGGTGTAACTGAGTCAGGTTTGTAGGCCTCTTTGCTTGCACACACTTTTTCAGTTCTGCCCACAAATTTTCTATGGGATTGAGGTCAGGGCTTTGTGATGGCCACTCCAATACCTTGACTTTGTTGTCCTTAAGCCATTTTGCCACAACTTTTGAAGTATGCTTGGGTCATAGTCCATTTGGAAGACCCATTTGCGACCAAGCTTTAACTTCCTGACTGATGTCTTGAGATGTTGCTTCAATATATCCACATAATTTTCCTCCTCATGATGCCATCTATTTTGTGAAGTGCACCAGTCCTTCCTGCAGCAAAGCACCCCCACAACATGATGCTGCCATCCCCGTGCTTCACGGTTGGGATGGTGTTCTTCAGCTTGCAAGCGTCCCCCTTTTTCCTACGAACATAAAGATGGGCATCATGGCCAAACAGTTCTATTTTTGTTTCATCAGACCAGAGGACATTTCTCCAAAAAGTACGATCTTTGTCCCCATGTGCAGTTGCAAACCGTAGTCTGGCTTTTTTTATGGCGGTTTTGGAGCATTGGCTTCTTCCTTGCTGAGTGGCCTTTCAGGTTATGTCGATATAGGACTTGTTTTACTGTGGATATAGATACTTTTGTACCTGTTTCCTCCAGCATCTTCACAAGGTCCTTTGCTGTTGTTCTGGGATTGATTTGCATTTTCGCACCATTGTAGGTTCATCTCTATGAGACAGAACGCATCTCGTTCCTGAGCGGTATGACGGCTGCGTGGCCCCATGGTGTTTATACTTGTGTACTATTGTTTGTACAGATGAACGTGGTACCTTCAGGAGTTTGGAAATTGCTCCCAAGGATGAACCAGACTTGTGGAGATCTACAATTTTTTTGGCTGATTTCTTTTGATTTTCCCATGATGTCAAGTAAAGAGGCACTGAGTTTGAAGGTAGGCCTTGAAATACATCCACAGGTACCCCTACAATTGACTTAAATTATGTCAATTAGCCTAACAGAAGCTTCTAAAGCCATGACATCATTTTCTGGAATTTCCCGAGCTGTTTAAAGGCACAGTCAACTTAGTGTATGTAAACTTCTGAACCACTGGAATTGTGATACAGTGAATTTTAAGTGAAATAATCTGTCTGTAAACAATTGTTGGAAAAATGACTTGTGTCATGCACAAAGTAGATGTCCTAACCGACTTTCCAAAACTATAGTTTTTTAACAAGAAATTTTTGGAGTGGTTGAAAAACGAGTTTTAATGACTCCAACCTAAGTGTATGTAAACTTCCGACTTCAACTGTATCTATGCATTTAGCAATCATTGCTTTATTTTAGATTTTTTTGTGCAATTACACTTTAATTCATGCACTATTTTAACCTTTTACAGCAGTGAGCTAAATCAGGACTGAAACATAACAGAACCGTTTCGACATACAAACACTGAAGTTTTGTCTTTAAAAACAAAACATTAATTTAAATTTTTTTATTATGAGTAATATGAATAACATTCCACCACGAGGCCACTAGAGGGCGCTTTGGTCATTTGACTACTAGGCTATGTTATCTACCTAACGTTTGTTTTAGAAATGACCAATGTAGCAGTTATGATGCATTCTAGAAGAGTACTAGATGTTTGTCAGGTTTGGGTGAGTAATATCACTGGTGCTCTCTGCACTCTAACCACAAGCATCCACTACTGTACTCTCTCAGTCCGTACTAACTGTCCTATGTGTATCCCTGTCCATATTGACTGCTCTCTCTCTCTCTCTGTCTCTTTCTTTCTCTCTCTCTATAGTGCAGCCCTTTCCCCCTGCTGTGTCCCAGGTAGAGTGCTGGTCGCTGGGCTGTAATGTCAGGGTGGAGGGAGCTCAGTTCCTGGAGGTCCAGCAGAGAACCGCCCAGGGACCAGGACCATGGATATTACACCCACACACCGTAAGAACCACTGTCACACATTCACCCACGCACTGTAAACATCACCTGCCATATAGGGAACTGACTGGGTATTGACCATTATACACATACAATCCAATGCTGCTTTGCTAGATTTTGAGTTGCAGAACCGTTGCAAGACGCAACCTCACATGTAAGATTTGTACCTAAATCACAAGACCTCTCGGCTGAGTCAGAAGCTGAGGCAGATTTGACTGGGGTTTGCAGATGCCTGCCTCCTGCTGTTCCGAGATGCTAGACTGCCAAAGCCAGTCAAGCATCTACATGTCTTCACTTTTTAGTAGTCCTCCACATGCAAGTCTTATGATTGTGTAATAATTGTTTAATAAATGTGTGATACATGTCTTATAAAAGTAATACTGTGTTCTGACTGCTGTGCCTCACAGGCAGGTTCAGTGTGGAACCAGTCCATTGTGTCTCTGCAGCCCTACACGAAGTATGAGTTCCAGGCCAGGGTCAAACTGAGCCATAGGAGAGGCATCTGGAGTGACTGGAGCCAACCCGTCTCTAACTGGACACAGGAGGAGGGTAAGAACACTAATACTGCACTGTGTGGGTGATTTGTTGGTCCTGCAGATGGCCTTTATAGACGGGCTGGTTGTTTAGCAACAAAGCTGAACGTGCGCAACTATTGGGCAAAACATACAGGGTTGGTTTAGATTGTTGACAACATGTTAACTATACTTTGTCTCCAATGTTTATTGAAAGCATGAATAAAGTTTCACAATATGCACTTGTTGTCTAACAAACTATACTGAACAAAAATATAAATGCAACATGCAACAATTTCAACGATTTTACTGAGTTACAGTTCATATAAGGAAATCATTCAATTGAAATAAATTTATTAGGACCTAATCTATGGATTTCACGACTGGGCAGGGGCACAGCAATGGGTGGGCCTCGGCATAGGCCCACCTACTTTGGATCCAGGCCCAACCACTGGGGATCCAGGCCCAGCCAATCAGAATGAGTTCTTCCCCACAAAAGGGCTTTATTACAGAAATAAATACTTCTCAGTTTCATCAGCTGTCCAAGTGGCTGGTCTCAGACAATCCCACAGGTGAAGAAGCTGGATGTGGACGTCCTGGCATGGTTACACGTGGTCTGCGGTTGTGAGGCCGGTTGGACTTACTGCCAAAATCTCTAAAACGATGTTTGGTAGCTTATGGTAGTGAAATTAACATTCAATTCTCTGGCAACAGCTCTGGTGGACATTCCTGCAGAAAGTCAAAACTTGAGACATCTGTGGCATTCTGTTGTTTGACAAAACTAAACACTTTGGAGTGGCCTTTTATTGTCCCCAGCACAAGGTGAACCTGTGTAATGCTCATGTTGTTTAATCAGCTTCTTGATATGCCACACATGTAAAGTGGATGGATTACCTTGGCAAAGGAGAAATGCTCACTAACAGGGATGTAAACAAATGTGCGCAATTTTCTTTTTAGCAGTAAGCTTTTTTGTGCCTATGGAACATTTCTGGGATCTTTTATTTCAGCTCATGAAACATGGGACCAACATTTTACATGTTGTGTGTATATTTTTGTTCAGTATACATTGTTACAGTTGCTGGCTAGATACATAGAGAATTTTAGCAATATTAGCGTAGACGTGACAAGACATGGTATCCATGGTATCCAGAACAAGATAAAACTAACAAACGAGCCACTTACGATTCCCCACATGGCAGTTTCTTGTCATTGTGGCTAGCTATCTGGCCATCCAGAATCACAACAACACACATCCTTCTGTTCCACTGAAGTGTGCGGATCGTTTTCGTGACGTTCTCAGCTAACCCATCTATAGCAGAACCAGGGATGTTATATACGCCTGGTAACTGGTGTTTTATCATATATCTCTATCAGTAACAGATTCAGTTGACATGTGTCACTTTATTAATGATGCCCTTTAGCATACTGTACTGGTTGGTTGTGACTAAGTTATTGTGCAGTTTTGTGCCACAGAGTATGAAAGAGAGACAGTAGAAATCGGTTTGAACATGATGAGGGGGAAAAGAGGATGCTCAGGGAAAGTTTCAGTCTAGTTTAGATATAGTTTATCCCTCCACACACCTGCATATAGAGCACAATCAAAGGTGAACCCTGTCTACAAGTCAACCGTTTCCTGTGTGTAGAAACCATGATTTATATTAAACTGAGTTGTATCACAGAGATGTTGTCAGATAAGCTTGTCCCTCTCCATACCTACACATACACCTACACTCACGTAGAGCATTGTGAAAAGTGCATCTAAGGTTTAATCTGATCCCAGGCCAGCAGATTTCAGGTGTTTCTGGAAACACCTCATAACATAGTGTTCATCATCATACTGAGAGGAACAACAAAGTCTCCTTATGGTCAATACTAAGCAGGATCATATCGTATAATGATTGGTATCACACATATTAGAATTGACCTGTACTGGATAATTTATCATCTGGCAAAATATGGTAACACTTCCTTCATTCAGTGAAATGACTTCATTCATTTACTGTGAAACAACACTGTTCTTCATTTCATGCGTTGTTTTACCGACCAGTACTTATCATGTAGAAGTAGAAGATGAGAAAATGATGTCGCTCGGGAGTATTGAGACAGTCTTTAACTTTGAGAGTGTCTCTGCACCTCTGAGCACTATCAACCACACAATCACCCTGTAGGAGAGATAGTCACAGTGTGGTAGCCTCACTATAACCTCACCTCCCTTCTCTGTCATCACTCATCTGCTCTGTAAGCCACATGCCCCACTGCTGTGCGTATTTGTGTTGGTGTGTGTGTGTGTGTGCACGCCGCAACCAAAATTCCCCCTCTCTCACTTCCTGATCATCAAGGGAGGAGTTTATTTTTCATTGAAGAAAAAGTAAGATATGGAACGATATGGAAAAACATTGAACGACACACATTTTGAAACTTAACAAGACTAGGCATGACAGGTCAACATGTATCATATAGGACGATGAAACATAAAACTCTTAACTCCCCATTTTGTAATTATGAGGATGAGCAGCTACCCACTAATCTTGATGACATTATTCTGGTGAAATACATGAGAGATACATGAGAGAAATACATGAGAGATACATGAGAGAAATACATGAGAGATACATGAGAGAGATACATGAGAGAAATACATGAGAGAAATACATGAGAGAAATACATGAGACATTGTTTGCTTCTTGGAGGTGGACACCTCATTTTTGCCATAATTTATGGGAGATGCTATCAGCTCTTTTGGAATACCAAGAATTTGACATAACCCAGATAAGCACCTCATGCCAGAGAAGCCTTTTAGTAGCACATCTTAATTATACTTGATGATGCTGTGTTTGTCCTGTCTGCTGATTTACAGGATGCAGATCACATCAGTCTGGAGCTATATGTCACTTTGGGTGGCAGTGTATTATTTGACGCAAAAACTAAAAAATAATTGTTTCCAGGAAATATTAGTCATGTCTGAGACACATCCTTGTTCTGAGGAAAACATAATGAAGGTTGTCAGACGGTTATCAAAACACAAAATAGACTGAAGGCTGATGGCTATCATAATGACCTTGTACATACAAGCTATGTACTTAATGGATAGAATAGGACTTTATTGATGCCAAACCCCCAGACATCACACAAATACACAGAAAACATTTTGGGAGTATACATACATTTTGGGAGGACACGGGGTCAGCCACAGCTAACTGTTGCAATGAATAAACGGTTTGTATGCTGTGCTCTTTTACAGCACCTGCCAAGGCCCTGGATGTGTGGTACACAACCTCCAACTCTCCCAACAACTCCATCACTTTACACTGGAAGGTGCGCATTCAAAGAGATGTCTTAATATTGTCAGACTCTCTCTCTCTCCCATATGGGAAAAAAATACTTTAGTATACTGTAGTATTACTATATTTATCTACTATAGTATTCACTGTGGTGTTTTTGCAGACTTTACTTTGTTTTTGTGTAAAAACACTACAGTTAATACTGTAGTATTTACAGTAGTGTTTTTGTGGACATGACTGTTCTGTGATATTTATGATGGGACATTGATACCGGTACTCCAATGCTTCAATGCAGTTTTCAAAGCACTACTAATCCAACACAATGTACCGATGCTCATTTCAAAGTATCATTATCGCTTGATCAATGACGCCCGAAGCTTTGTTTGATCACATGGTTTTTCAAACTGTGGTTTGCAAAATGAGAGATCCCACAGATTTCGTCATGGTTACGGTGCTTTCTTCGATTCCAAGTTGCTTTCAAACCCCAACCTCTACTGGAAACCATACTTATAATGTACAGGATTTTGTGATGCTGTGTCATCTGAATGGCAAATAAGCAGGTAGAGTCGGGGACCATAGAACAAGGAATGGGGCCGAGTCCAGGCAAAGGCTTATTATTTAGAAAATTGTTTTTATATGACACCACACTCGGCACATTATTGTTCAAACTATTTGTTTTATTTAGTATGGTATAAGCGTATGTCTTAAGCATCCTAAATAATGCGATACTTTAAGTTTTTGACAGCAACTTGTAATGCTAAATTATAGCTAGTAGGCTTTTAACACCCGCAATGAAAATCTGTGTCAAGGAGATTTTATGAATATTGTGGGAAAAACTTCCATATGGACATCCTCGCTGCTTTATATTGCTAATCAGCAAATGTCACTTCTAAGTAATGAATTGGTGAAAGCCCCAAAGGCTTCAGAAAGCCTCGGTTTCCCATCACTAGTATTTACTGTAGTGTTTTTGTTTTGTACATATACACTGAGTGTACAAAACATTATGAACACCCGCTCTTTCCATGACACAGACTGACCAGGTGAATCCATGTGAAAGCTATGATCCCTTATTGATGCCACCTGTTAGATCCACTTCAATCAGTGTAGATGAAGGGGAGGAGACAAGTTAATTAAGGATTTTTAAGCATTGAGACAATTGAGACATGGATTGTGTATGTGTGCCATTCAGAATGTTGAATGGGCAAGAAGACAAAAGATTTAAGTGCTTTTTAACGAAGTAGTGTCAGGTGCACCGGTTTGTGTTAAGAACTGCAACCCTGCTAGGTTTTTCACGCTCAACAGTTTCCCATGTGTATCAAGAATAGTCCATCGCCAAAAGGACATCGAGCCAACTTTACACAACTGTGGGAAGTGTTGGAGTCAACATGGGCCAGCATCCCTGTGGAACGCTTTCAACACCTTGTAGAGTCCATGCCCCGACGGATTGAGGCTGTTTCTGAGGGCAAAAGGCGGGGGGATGCAACTCAATATTAGGAAGGTGTTCTTAATGTTTTGTACACTCAGTGTATATGTTGTTCGTCATAAAATATGGTGTCTCTAGTTCTATCTGAGTAATTAGGGAAAAAAGTGTTACTTTCGTCCTGTTTCTGTCCTAAACTGTAGCCTTTTTTCATGTGAGTGTGTAAAACTTTCTTAGCCGTAGCTGCAGCTTGTGGTCTAGTTACTCCGCTAGCTCCGCTACATTAGGTAAAGGTCAAACTCAGACCACTTCCGAGAGGGGACATCCCCCCCCCCCCCCTAACCTCACGCCATAGGTGTGAGAGGCTCCCTCCCCAATGATGTGTGAGACTGAAACCTGGGCCAGACACGTGACAGTTTCAGTTTACAAGAAACAGAAACGACGAGCAGTTTAAAAGAAATGATAGATCCCTTACACACCTCTCATCTCTCATAGCATGCCTTCTTAGCTGCTCCTGGGCAATACAATAAAGTTGAATTAAATGTTAAGCTAACACAAGGGTAGGGGCATGTTGATATAGAAACAGTCAGACTCTAGGGGAGAATCTCAATTGCATACTCCTCTCTCGTTGCCTCGTTCTCGAAACCCATTGAATGAGAAAGCCAGAGGTCTCTCTCCTCTGACCTTCTCCTCCAATGGATTTTGAGAAGGAGAAAGGAGACACGAGGAGTATGCAATTGAGATTCTCCCTTGCTTTAGGATTCTATGCTGGGAAACAGAAGTGGGATGAAAACACTGATAGCCAATCCTATCACTGCATCATTTGTGATTGTTGCCCATGGAGTGGGCCTGTGTTTTATATGTGGTTCTGAATCTGATTGCAGATGCTGAGTCACACAGAGGCCAGAGGGAAGATCAGGGGTTACAAGGTGATAGTTAACGACACCCTGGCAGGGAAATCTGAGAGCAACACCTCCATTAATCATATTTCAGGCCTGTCCTGCTCTCGCTGTGATGTCACTGTCTACGCCCTGAACTCCAGAGGTTCCTCACCCCCTGCCCATGTCACCATTCCCCTCAGAGCAGGTAAGGCATCTCCATTTCCTCTCCGTTTTCCCCCCTTTTCCTCCATCTTCCTATTCAAGATTCAGACTCTCCAGAAAAGTGAAAACTATAAATGCAATAATTTATTCCACTTCTTTGAGTTAAAAGACAATTAACATTTAAAAACCACATAGATATAAATGTAACATCCAATTGACCATAGTTGACAGGGAAGGGTGACTGCTCTACTGACAGTGTCACACACTCCTCTCCCTTCACAGCCCAGCCCCCTCAGAATGTGATGTGTAGAAATCACAGTAACAACAGCGTCACCATCTCCTGGCGGAGGCCTGTTACTGCAGGAGCAGCCAGTGGGACAGGGGATGGGGCAGTAAGTGGCTACCTGCTGGAATGGTTCCCTGTTGGAAGACAGGTGGAGAAGCTCAGGTGGAAGAGACTGGGTCCTAATGAAACCCATACTGTCATTAGAGGTACGTGTAGCGGATGGATGGCCAA
Source organism: Salvelinus namaycush (assembly GCF_016432855.1). Taxonomy (NCBI): domain Eukaryota; kingdom Metazoa; phylum Chordata; class Actinopteri; order Salmoniformes; family Salmonidae; genus Salvelinus; species Salvelinus namaycush. The sequence goes on along the minus strand of NC_052316.1, from coordinate 25,230,886 downwards.
CTTAGCATTGCATTAGATCTTATTGGATCCCTGAGTGATGACACAGCCAGTTGATCCCTCCTCTTGCTCTCATTCCCTCTCTCTCTCGATCTCCACCCCACCCACTGTCTCTCTTGTGTGTAGATAACATTAAGCCGTTTGAGTGCTATGAGGGAGCAGTTTATGCTCTGTATGAGCAGGCAGTGGGCAGGGCCCAGTTTGAAGACTTCTACACCTTGGAATTAGGTAAGGAGACAGGAGATCACCATTTTTTCGAAGGTTTCACATCAATGGAACAGTGCCAGAGTTCGATTCCTATTTGTGGTATGACTGTGTCCTCTAGTGCCTTCCGCGGGTCCGTCTGTCCATCAGCCGGTGGTGGAGGGGGACAAAGTGACAGTTTCCTGGTCAGAGGTCCCTCAGGAACACAGGGGTGGCTGTGTCATCAACTACACCATCTATGTGGAAAACTCAGAGGGAAAAGACGTCGGAAACTACGGTATGGGGAAGAACTATTAAACACAAAGTGCATTGTGTGTGTGTGTATACTGTGTTCATGACCTGTGGTTTTGTTCTAGTCTGCAGAGCATCAGAGAGGTCCTTCACCATCAGGGACCTTCCCCCTGACTACTACCGTCTATGGGTGGCCGCATCGACTGCCTCAGGACAGGGCCCCAGAGCCAAACACTCCTTCTTCATCAAACCTCAAAGTGAGTATAACGAGAGAAAGAGTGAAAATAATCTGTTTCTCAGAATAATCTGTCTGAAACACTCTCAGTATTATCATTCCAGTTATGTGAAGTGTTACAATAAATACAGAATGCTTATGTTTATACTGTATAATGTTTACACTGTGTGCTTATTATGTACCAATGTAGGTTTGCTTTCAGACAGCTGGCTTTATACCATGGTCCTGGTAGGGATCACCTCCTTCCTGGTGTTCTTTGTCCTGCTGTGCCTGTACCAGGTCTCCTCGCTACGACGACGGTAATACATTAGGAACAGGAACAGCCTCTAGTCCTAATGGGGAGTCACTAGACAGCAATACTGGAATGAAATGGAAATATTGATTGACCGTGTTATTAACTGTGTGCTCTGTTCCTGACTCACTGTGGTTCTTTTCCATGTTCTCTCCTCCTCAGAGTCTCAACACTCGTCCACTGCCTCATGCCAGATATCGTCCCTGATCCTGCCAACAGCAAATGGGCAAAGGAGTGTGCCAAAGAGAAGGTACGTGCACGCAGACGCCCAAGTGCACACATGCAAGCACGCACACACAAACAAACACACTCTGAATACTTCATTTGGATCCACAGTGATACATTAGTCTGACCCCTTCCTGTCTTCCCCCAGGGTGAGTTGACCCTACACCTCTACCTCAGTGAGTCTAGTGTCAGTGAAGAGGAGGAGCCAGACACTGTGGAGGTCCAGGAGCTGCCTGAGGGCAGTTGGAGCTCATGGAACCCAGCACAGCGCACTGATATCTCCGGAACTCCAGAGGGTGCTATTCACCCCTCCTTACACCTCCTCTTCATGCCCCAGCAGATCCCTGCGACAGACCCGTCAACAACAGCCTACTTCCAGAGCTCCTACCTCAAGAGCTTCTCCCAGGAGTCAGGCTCCTCAGGCCAGACACAGGATTCCCAGGGAACAGATATGACTGTAGACTACATCTCAACACACGTCCTAGAGGGCAGAGAGGAGAAGGAAGAGGAAGGTCTGGATGTGATGGGATTCTTCTCCTGTCCGCAGAACCCCCTGAGTCCGTTCATGAACCCTTTGGTGTCTTTCGGAGGGAAGCTGACTCTGGATGCGGTCAGGATCGACTGCAGTGAGTTCTTAGACTGATGGGTTAGACTGATGGGTTAGACTGATAGCCATATAAAATAACCCAAGGAGCAGGCTGTGTGAAGAACCTGTGTAATCTCAGTGTATCATGACTTTGATTCTCACTAACCAACAATCATTATAAACAGTTATATTGCATTACAGTACAATAGTACACTATCTATCAGAGATGGGAGACTACAGACCTCGGGGTCCATAGTGGTGTAACACTTTTTCACCATAGCAAACACTAATTGCATTCTAAACTGAAGATGTTGATTTTTGGAGTCAGGTGTAAGCTGGGGCAAAAGTGTGTCATCAATCCGGCCCTCGAGGACTGGAGTTGCCCATCCTAGATCTATGTCTTGGATAACACAAAAGGTCAATACAATACAACTCACCTGTCACATTTCCCCCAGTTTACAGGGACTGTAAGCAATGAGCTTTTGTGAAATAAACCATGGGAGTTATGTAAAGTGCACTATGAGTTCATATCTGGAAGTGTATTTATTTTTTTCACAAAGAGATAGTACTGGGATATGCAGGGTCAGCCTTAGCATAGAGTCATGGATCCTTGCAGAGAGTACAGGTGCTCTATAGTGTACATTTAATATTGGGGATTATTAAACCCTAGTGAAAGTTTAATACATTTAATATAGGGGATTATTGTGATGAGAAAAAAGGAGACTGGAGATGCTAGAGAGGTTAGACTTTTATTAGTTATTTGGGGTCTTTGAATCAGTTACATTTCGTTATCAACAAATCTGCCTGCATCTCAAATCGACAGTTAATCAGAGAGCAGCAAGAAGCAGAAAACACAACCAACCTGCGGTGAGCAAACAGGCATGTATTCTGAGAAGAATAAGAGATAGATATTAGGATACAGATTACAGATGCATCAATGTTTTCAAATAGTTGTCTCCTATTTAGCTTTCAAACATGATTTATAATATTGTTTAACAGTGGTTTGTTATACACAAAAAGATATGGGAACTCTTTAGAATTAGCTGGATTTCTGCATAAATTGGTTTTAAAATTGTATCTGATCTTCATCTAGCTGGATTTCTGCATAAATTGGTTTTAAAATTGTATCTGATCTTCATCTAAGTCACAGCAATAGACAAACACAGTCTGCTTAAACTAATAACACACAAACAATTATAATTTTGATGTTTTTAATGAACACACCGTGTAAACATTGACAGTGCAGGTTGGAAAAATTATGTGAACCCTTAGATTTAATAACAGGCTGACCCTCCTTTGGCAGCAATAACCTCAACCAAATGTTTTCTGTAGTTGCGGATCAGACCTGCACAACGGTCAAGAGGAATTTGGACCATTCCTCTTTACAAAACTGTTTCAGTTTCACAATATTCTTGGGATGTCTGGAGTGAATCGCTCTCTTGAGGTCATGCCACAGCATCTCAATCGGGTTGAGGTCAGGACTGACAGGGCCACTCCAGAAGGTGTATTTTCTTCTGTTCAAGCCAATCTGTTGTAGATTTACTTTTGTCTTTTGGGTAGTTGTCCTGTTGCATCACCGAACTTCTGTTGAGCTTCAATTGGCCGACAGATATCCTTACATTCTACTGTAAAATGTCTTGATAAACTTGGGAATACATTTTTCCGTCGATGATAGCAAGCTGTCTAGGCCCTGAGACAGCAAAGCAGACCCAAACCATAATGCTCCCTCCACCATACTTTACAGTTGGGATGAGGGTTTGATGTTGGTGTGCTGTGCCTTTTTATCTCCACACATAGTGTTGTGTGTTCATTCCTTCCTTCCAAACAACACAACTTTAGTTTCATCCGTCCACAGAATATTTTGCCAGTAGCGCTGTGGAATATCCAGGTGCTCTTTTGAAAACTTCAGATGTGCAGCAATGTTTTTTTTGGACAGCAGTGGCTTCTTCCATGGTGTCCTCCCATGAACACCATTCTTGTTTAGTGTTTTACGTATTGTAGACTCGTCAACAGAGATGTTAGCGTCTTCCAGAGATTTCTGTAAGTCTTTAGCTGACACTCTAGGATTCTTCTTAACCTCACCCATTTTTATGGAATGGTCTGCCTACCCATGTGAGAGACGCAGACTCGGTCTCAACCTTTAAGTCATTACTGAAGACTCATCTCTTCAGTAGGTCATATGATTGAGTGTAGTCTGGCCCAGGAGTGTGAAGGTGAACGGAAAGGCACTGGAGCAACGAACCGCCCTTGCTGTCTCTGCCTGGCCTGGTTCCCCTCTCTCCACTGAGATTCTCTGCCTCTAACCCTATTACAGCGGCTGTGTCACTGGCTTACTGGTGCTCTTCCATGCCATACCTAAGAGGGGTGCGTCACTTGAGTGGGTTGAGTCGCTGACGTGGTCTTCCTGTCTGGGTTGGTGCCCCCCCCTTGGGTTGTGCAGTGGCGGAGATCTTTGTGGGCTATACTCTGCCTTGTCTCAGGATGGTAAGCTGGTGGTTGAAGATATACCTCTAGTGGTGTGGGGGCTGTGCTTTGGCAAAGTGGGTGGGGTTATATCCTGCCTGTTTGGCCCTGTCCGGGGGTATCATCGGATGGGGCCACAGTGTCTCCTGACCCCTCCTGTCTCAGCCTCCAGTATTTATGCTGCAGTAGTTTATGTGTCGGAGGGCTAGGGTCAGTCTGTTATATCTGGAGTATTTCTCCTGTCTTATCCGGTGTCCTGTGTGAATTTAAGTATGCTCTCTCTAATTCTCTCTTTCTCTCTTTCTTTCTCTCTCTCTCTCTCTCGGAAGACCTGAGCCCTAGGACCATGCCTCAGGACTACCTGGCATGATGACTCCTTGCTGTCCCCAGTCCACCTGGCCGTGCTGCTTCTCCAGTTTCAACTGTTCTGCCTGCGGCTATGGAACCCTGACCTGTTCACCGGACGTGCTACCTGTCCCAGACCTGCTGTTATCAACTCTCTAGAGACAGCAGGAGTGGTAGAGATACTTTCAATGATCGGCTATGAAAAGCCAACTGACATTTACTCCTGAGGTGCTGACTTGTTGCACCCTCGACAACTACTGTGATTATTATTATTTGACCATGCTGGTCATTTATGAACATTTGAACATCTTGGCCATGGTCTGTTATAATCTCCACCCGGCACAGCCAGAAGAGGACTGGCCACCCCTCATAGCCTGGTTCCTCTCTAGGTTTCTTCCTAGGTTTTGGCCTTTCTAGGGAGTTTTTCCTAGCCACCGTGCTTCTACACCTGCATTACTTGCTGTTTGGGGTTTTAGGCTGGGTTTCTGTACAGCACTTTGATATATCAGCTGATGTAAGAAGGGCTATATAAATCAATTTGATTTGATTGTGCATTCTGCGCTGTGCTCTTGCAGTCATCTTTTCAGGACGGCCACTCCTAGGGAGAGTAGCAACCGTGCTAAAATTTCTCAATTTATAGACAATTTGTCTTACCATGGACTGACTTTTAGAGATACTTTTGTAACCCTTTCCAGCTTCTGACATCTCTTTTGTTTGAGGCATGGTTCACATCAGGCAATGCTTCTTGTGAATAGCAAACTCAAATTTTGTGAGTGTTTTTTATGGGGCAGGGCAGCTCAAATGAATATCTCCAATCTCGTCTCATTGACTCGACTCCAGGTTAGTTGACTCCTGACTCCAATTAGCTTTTGGAGAAGTCATTAGCCTAGGGGTTCACATACTTTTTCCAACCTACACTGTGAATGTTTAAATGATGTATTCAATATAGACAAGACAAATACAAAAATGTGTGTGTTATTAGTTTAAGCACACTGTGTTTGTCTATTGTCGTGACTTAGATGAAGATCAGATCAAATGGTATGTAAAATCTATGCAGAAATCCAGATATTTCCAAAGGGTTCACCTACTTTTTCTTGCCACTATATACAAAATGGATGTATTCGTTAGCAAAACACACTAGCATTCGCACCATCAAATTAAAATCAATTTAATTATTGTATCTTCAGTTCAAGATCTTTTAAAGACCTCAATATCCAAAAATAATCTGCAGTAGTGAGTTAAGCAAGAAAATATAGCCTAATAATGAAATACACCAGAGTTAGGGAAGGTATATGGCTCTTTAGTTGATGTGAAAGTGGTTTAGGTGCATTGAAGTAAAATCACTTAATTTATGAGTACATTTATACAAAGCAAAGAGTATAATCAGAGATGAGAAGATAATGAGAACCGCCAGAAACGTAACAAGAGTTTTGTAATTGCCTGAAGATAAGTAAATATATTATGCTGCACAGGAGGTTTGTCTAGTGATCAAGACAGCCACCTCCAGATTATACATGCCTCCCAACAGTGGGTTCACGTCTAGTTTGTATTAATTCAAAAGCTTATCATTCTCTAACTTTAGTTTAAAACCGGGCTGAGTTTCCAGCTAACATATGGAATAGTCTTACGATGGTCATAACAAGGATAATTTAGCTATTTGATTTTGAATTTTAGAACTCCTGTAGGTATATATACAGTGGGGAGAACAAGTATTTGATACACTGCTGATTTTTTCAGGTTTTCCTACTTACAAAGCATGTAGAGGTCTGTAATTTTTATCATAGGTACACTTCAACTGTGAGAGACGGAATCTAAAATAAAAATCCAGAAAATCACATTGTATGATTTTTAAGTAATTAATTTGCATTTTATTGCATGACATAAGTATTTGATCACCTACCAACCAGTAAGAATTCCGGCTCTCACAGACCTGTTAGTTTTTCTTTAAGAAGCCCTCCTGTTCTCCACTCATTACTTGTATTAACTGCACCTGTTTGAACTCGTTACCTGTATAAAAGACACCTGTCCACACACTCAATCAAACAGACTCCAACCTCTCCACAATGGCCAAGACCAGAGAGCTGTGTAAGGACATCGGGGATAAAATTGTAGACCTGCACAAGGCTGGGATGGGCTACAGGACAATAGGCAAGCAGCTTGGTGAGAAGGCAACAACTGTTGGCGCAATTATTAGAAAATGGAAGAAGTTCAAGATGACGGTGAATCACCCTCGGTCTGGGGCTCCATGCAAGATCTCACCTCGTGGGGCATCAATGATCAAGGTGAGGGATCAGCCCAGAACTACACGGCAGGACCTGGTCAATGACCTGAAGAGAGCTGGGACCACAGTCTCAAAGAAAACCATTAGTAACACACTACGCCGTCATGGATTAAAATCCTGCAGCGCACGCAAGGTCCCCCTGCTCAAGCCAGCGCATGTCCAGGCCCGTCTGAAGTTTGCCAGTACAACCCCAAGAACACCATCCCAACCGTGAAGCATGGAGGTGGAAACATCATTCTTTGGGGATGCTTTTCTGCAAAGGGGACAGGACGACTGCACCGTATTGAGGGGAGGATGGATGGGGCCATGTATCGCGAGATCTTTGCCAACAACCTCCTTCCCTCAGTAAGAGCATTGAAGATGGGTCGTGGCTGGGTCTTCCACCATGACAACGACCCGAAACACACAGCCAGGGCAACTAAGGAGTGGCTCCGTAAGAAGCATCTCAAGGTCCTGGAGTGGCCTAGCCAGTCTCCAGACCTGAACCCAATAGAAAATATTTGGAGGGAGCTGAAAGTCCGTATTGCCCAGCGACAGCCCCGAAACCTGAAGGATCTGGAGAAGGTCTGTATGGAGGAGTGGGCCAAAATCCCTGCTGCAGTGTTTGCAAACCTGGTCAAGAACTGTAATCTGTAATTGCAAAGGTTTCTGTACCAAATATTAAAGTTCTGCTTTTCTGATGTATCAAATACGTATGTCATGCAATAAAATGCAAATTAATTACTTAAAAATCATACAATGTGATTTTCTGGATTTTTGTTTTTGTAACGCTCGTCTTCCTCCTCGTCTGAAGAGGAGCAAGGATCGGACCAAAACGCAGCGTGGGTTGAATAATAATTTTAATAATAATAACGAAGACGAAAAAAACACTTGAACAAACTACAAAATAATAAACGACGTTAACAGACCTGAACTTGAGAACACATAAAACATGAACGCACGAACAGGTAGGAACAAACGAACGAACGAAACGAAACAGTACCGTGTGGTGAAACAAACACAGACACAGCAACAATCACCCACAAACAAACAGTGAGAACAGCCTACCTTAATATGGTTCTCAATCAGAGAAAACGTAAAACACCTGCCCCTGATTGAGAACCATATCAGGCTAATACAATGAACCCAACATAGAAACACATAACATAGAAGTCCCACCCAGCTCACGTCCTGACCAACTAAACAAGGCTAAACAAAGGAAATAAGGTCAGGAACGTGACAGTACCCCCTCCCCCCCCCCCCCCCCAAGGTGAAAAACCTGAACCTATAGGGGAGGGTCTGGGTGGGCATCTGTCCACGGTGGCGGCTCTGGCTCTGGACGTGGCCCCCACCCCACCATAGTTAATCCCCGCTTCCGTGGCCTCCTTTTAATGGCGTCCCTCCATATCAACCCCACTGGACCGAGGGGCAGCACCGGACTGAGGGGCAGCACCGGACTGAGGGGCAGCTCCGGACTGAGGGGCAGCTCCGGACTGAGGGGCAGCTCCGGACTGAGTGACGGCTCTTGCAGGTCATTGCTGGCTGACGGCTCTGGCAGCTCCGGACTGAGTGACGGCTCTGGCAGGTCATGGCTGGCTGACGGCTCTTGCAGGTCATGGCTGGCTGACGGCTCTGGCAGGTCATGGCTGGCTGACGGCTCTGGCAGGTCATGGCTGGCTGAGGGCTCTGGCAGGTCATGGCTGGCTGAGGGCTCTGGCAGGTCATGGCTGGCTGAGGGCTCTGGCAGGTCATGGCTGGCTGGCGGCTCTGGCAGGTCATGGCTGGCTGGCGGCTCTGGCAGGTCATGGCTGGCTGGCGGCTCTGGCAGGTCATGGCTGGCTGGCGGCTCTGGCAGGTCATGGCTGGCTGGCGGCTCTGGCAGGTCATGGCTGGCTGACGGCTCTGGCAGGTCATGGCTGGCTGGCGGCTCTGGCAGGTCATGGCTGGCGGGCGGCTCTGGCAGGTCATGGCTGGCGGGCGGCTCTGGCAGGTCATGGCTGGCTGGCGGCTCTGGCAGGTCATGGCTGGCGGGCGGCTCTGGCAGGTCATGGCTGACGGGCGGCTCTGGCAGCTCCTGGCTGGCGGGCGGCTCTGGCAGCTCCTGGCTGGCGGGCGGCTCTGGCAGCTCCTGGCTGGCGGGCGGCTCTGGCAGCTCCTGGCTGGCGGGCGGCTCTGGCAACTCCTGGCTGGCGGGCGGCTCTGGCAGCTCCTGCCTGGCGGGCGGCTCTGGCAGCTCCTGTCTGGCGGGCGGCTCCTGACTGACGGACGGCTCTAGCGGCTCCTGACTGACGGACGGCTCTAGCGGCTCCTGACTGACGGACGGCTCTGAAGGTTCAGGACAGACGGGCGGCTTTGAAGGCTCAGGACAGACGGGCGGCTCAGGCGGCGCTGGGCAGACGGGCAGTGCAGGCGGCGCTGGGCAGATGGACACACCTTTAGGGAGGAGACGGAGAGACAGCCTGGTGCGTGGGGCTGCCACAGGACCCACCAGGCTGGGGAGACCTACAGGAGGCTTGGTGTTAGGAGGAGGCACCTGAAGGACCGGGCTGTGGGGAAGCACTGGAGCTCTGGTGCGCAGCCTTGGCACCACTCCCCCAGGCTGGAATACTACTCCAGCCCGGACCCTCCAGAGTGCAGGCACAGGTTGAACCGGGCTGTGGGTGAGCACTGGAGATCTAGTGCCTACTACGCGCACCTCTCCCTTAGGCTCCACTCCCACATTTGCCCGGTACGAGCGGAGCGCAGGCATAGGACGCACTGCACCCTCCCAGCGCCCCGGAGACACAGCACGCAGAGCCGGCGCAGGATACCCTGGACCGAAACTGCGTACCGGAGACCAGACGTGCTTAGCAGGCACAATACGCCCTGGCTGGATGCCCACACTCACATGACACTTTCGGGGGGCTGCCCTATAGCGCACCGGGCTATGGGCACGCACTGGCGACACCGTGCGCTTAACCGCATAACACGGTGCCTGACCAGTAACGCGCTGCTTATGATAAGCACGAGGAGTGAGCTCAGGTCTGCTACCTGGCTTAGCCACACTCCTCTTTAGCCCCCCCCCCCCAAAATTTTTTTTTATCTGAGGCTGCCTCTCGTACCTGTCGCGCTGCCGTGCTGCCTCCTCATATCGCCGCCGCTCAGCTTTCGCTCCCTCCAGCTCAGCTTTCGGGCGACGATATTCCCCAGCCTGTGCCCAGGGTCCTTCTCCGTTTAAAATCTCCGCCCATGTCCAGGAGTCCTGAGATTTTGGCCGCTGCTGCTGCTGCTGTTGTTGCCCGTTACCACGTTGCTTGGTCCTTTTGGGGTGGGTGATTCTGTAATGCTCGTCTTCCTCCTCGTCTGAAGAGGAGCAAGGATCGGACCAAAACGCAGCGTGGGTTGAATACATAATAATTTTAATAATAATAACGAAGACGAAAAAAACACTTGAACAAACTACAAAATAATAAGCGACGTTAACAGACCTGAACTTGAGAACACATAAAACATGAACGCACGAACAGGTAGGTAGGAACGAACGAAACAAAACAGTACCGTGTGGTGAAACAAACACAGACACAGCAACAATCACCCACAAACAAACAGTGAGAACAGCCTACCTTAATATGGTTCTCAATCAGAGGAAACGTAAAACACCTGCCCCTTATTGAGAACCATATCAGGCTAATACAATGAACCCAACATAGAAACACATAACATAGAATGCCCACCCAGCTCACGTCCTGACCAACTAAACAAGGCTAAACAAAGGAAATAAGGTCAGGAACGTGACAGTTTTAGATTCCGTCTCTCACAGTTGAAGTGTACCTATGATAAAAATTACAGACCTCTACATGCTTTGTAAGTAGGAAAACCTGCAAAATCGGCAGTGTATCAAATACTTGTTCTCCCCACTGTATATAAAAAGAATTACTTGATGAAATATTGTTTTTGGTCTTACTGCTATTAGCCCATAGAAACGCATTGAATAACATATTCATATATGGCAAAACTGATAGTCAAAAAATAAATCAAAAGGAAGTATGTTTTGAAGTGTCTGTCCTATATCTTGGAGATTTAAGAAAGCTCTGGAAACATACTGTACTGTACTTCCATATCATAGAGAATGATAGGGTCTCTATTGGCCAAAAGTGTGATAATGTAACAGATTTAGTTATGTTTCCACCTGCTAGTGCAGAAATTTGTATTTAATGTTTATGTATTCTAATTGGTTGGTTCAAGTCAGATATCAATAATGTGTCATTGGTTACGCTTACAGATAGAGGGAAATTGCAAACTTAAATTCTTCCCAGTCTGATATTGATATTGTCAGGTTTTGGCCAGGATTGTTCAGGTTTTGGTCACTAGATGCCCCCATTGCGCCTTTTTGAACCTTTTGTTTTTCCCTTGTTCTAGTTATTATTTGCACCTGTGCCTCATTTCCTTGTAGGTATTTAAACCCTTAGTGTTCCTCAGTTCTTTGCTCTGTGTTTGTATGTTAGCACCCAGCCCCAGCCATAGCCATGCTGTGAACATTTATTTCTCTAGTTGGATTTTCCTGAGGTACTCTGGTTTTGTTCTTGTTTATTTTTTGATTATTCTTTTGAGGTTTGTTTTTCCCTGCTGTTCTTACCACTTTGTGGATTTTCATTGTATCTTGGAGGATATTCATTTTTTCTCTTGGCATTACTTTTGACATTGTGGATTTATATTTTTTGCCTGAAGATCTTTTTCCTTTATTAAACCACCGTCTCTAGTACTGCTGTGTCTGCCTCATCTTCTGGGTTCTGCCGACTATTAGTGACTGTTTCTCACACCGGGTCCTGACAGAAACACAGAGCCATTAAAATGAACCCAGAGGCAGCCAGTACCCAGGATTTTTTTTCCATGCTGTCCCACCACGAGGGGACTGTCCAACGCCACGAAGCTGCTCTGGTTCAGCAAGAGGCCTTAATGGCTAGACATTCTCAACTTCTGTCGGAGATGCTGACTTCCATAAAGCAGATTTCTGATCGACTTTCCCCGGCAACCGCTTCTGCCCCAGTACATCAGATTCAAGTGCCCGTGGCAGTTAACCCCCTGGCTGAACCTCGTCTGCCGCCTCCCCAACGGTTCTCAGGTGATCCGAGTGTTTGTAAGGGGTTTTTCACCCAATGTTCTCTCTCCTTCGAGCTGCAACCCTCGTCGTTTCCCACCGACCGGTCCAAGATAGCATATATCATCACCCTGCTGTCGGAAAAAGTCCTAGCCTGGGCTACTGCTGTGTGGGATGCCCAAAGTCCCTGCTGTGCCAGCTACTCTACCTTTGCTGAAGAATTCAAGCGAGTGTTTCAAGGTCCTACCAGCGGCCCGGACTCAGCCAAACAGCTCCTGACTCTCCGCCAAGGTCGGCGCAGCGTGACGGACTATGCCATCCAGTTCCGCACGGTGGCAGTAGCGAGTGGCTGGAACGACGAGGCGCTCACAGTGTGCTTTTTGAAGGGTCTTTCCGACACCATCCAAGATGAACTGGCCACTCGAGAACCACCGGACAACCTCGAGTCCCTGATCAAGTTGGCCTCGCGCATAGACCAGCGTCTGAGAGAGAGAGAACTCAACCGTAGACCTCTCACCCTAGCTCCTATCGGTCCCAGCTCCGAGTCTCCACCTTTATCCTCGCTGGCTCCACCGGAACCCATGCAGGTTGGACGCATCTCCCAGGCTGAGAGAGACCGCCGGATGAGGGAGCGATGCTGTCTATATTGCGGCAAACCGGGCCATTTCCGCTCCACGTGTCCCGGGCTCCAGGGAAACGCACTCTCCCGTGCAGGCCTGGGAGGACTGTAACGGGAAACATAACCTCCTCCCATCCATCCAACTCCCGCCTGCTCATTCCAGTCACCCTTTCCTGGGACAACCACGAGCTTCCCCTTCAAGCCTTGGTAGACTCTGGAGCCGCAGGTAACTTCATGGATGGTGTCTGGGCGAAGGAGAATGGCGTTCCCTCTGAACCTCTAAGTGACCCCATGAGGGTTACTACGTTGGATGGAAGCCCTTTGGGATCTGGACTTGTCACTTGTGTCACTACCCCCTTGCGACTTTCAGTTTCCCAACACCAGGAAGTGATGAACTTTCATCTGATCTCCTGTTCCGAGTTCCCTCTCGTCCTTGGATACCCCTGGCTTCACAGCCATAACCCTCACACCGACTGGTCTGTGGGCACTATCAAGCAGTGGGGTCCTACGTGCCAAGCCACTTGTATCTTCCCGAGTTCCCCTCCCGAGTCTCTAGAATCCATCGACCTGTCCCGAGTTCCCGAGTGTTACCATGACCTCAAACAGGTATTTAGCAAACAGAGGGCCACCAGACTACCACCCCATAGACCTTACGATTGCCCAAACGACCTGTTTCCGGGCACATGCCCCCCAAGGGGTCGGATCTTTTCCCTATCTCATCCCGAACGAACTGCTATGGATACCTACATCAAGGACGCTCTGGCAGCAGGCCTCATGCGTCCATCCACCTCGCCGGCGGGAGCAGGGTTTTTCAAAAAAGACGGTGGATTACGTCCTTGCATCGACTACCGGGGACTCAATGCCATAACCGTCCGTAACCGCTACCCGCTACCCCTTATGGCCACAGCCTTTGAGCTGCTCCAGGAAGCAGTTGTCTTCACTAAGCTTGACCTGCGGAACGCATACCATCTTGTGCGGATCAGACCCGGAGACGAGTGGAAGACCGCTTTCAACACGCCTACTGGTCACTACGAATACTTGGTGATGCCCTTCGGCCTGACCAACGCCCCGGCTGTGTTCCAAGCGCTCATAAACGATGTGCTTAGGGATATGCTTAACATCTTCGTGTTTGTTTACTTGGATGACATCCTCATCTTTTCGAGCTCCCTTCAAGAACACAGTAAGCATCAGACAAGTACTCAAACGCCTCCTAGCCTGTCTGGCTCTGGCATTCCGCTAGCGGAACGTTTCACAAAAAATTGGCGAAATGACATTATTATAAATATTTAACTTCAATTAAATCAGAAGTGTTATACACCAAATCAAAGCTATACCTCTTGTTAATCTAGCCACCATGTCCGATTTCGAAAAGCTTCACTGCAAAAGCGATTATCGATCAGTAAACAACACATTAGGTACAGTTACAGCAAAGTAGATTAGTCACGAAAGTCAGAAATTGCAATAATATTCATCAATTACCTTAGGAAATTTTCTTCTTTTGGCAATCCTAAAGGTCACGACGAAACAATAAAGTGGCGTTTTGTTCAATATAATCCATTTGTATAGCCTAACACGAAACATTTTGTAAACGGCTTGTGTGGAAAATTCAGCGTCCTTCAACTTTGGACGTAACATTCATTGTAATTACTCACTCTAAACGGACGTTTATCCAGTCATGTGCGGTTTCATTACAATCCTCTGTTTGTTAGTAAAACAACCAAACTTCATGGTTCTTTTCCCGGGACATATTGACCGAAAGGAACTGATTTGAACACACCAAACAACGACCTCATTACGCGCAAATCAAATGACCTGTCCTTCGTTGATTGACTGTATTTCGGACCAATGACCACTGATCTTCTTGAAATCTAGCTGGATAGATAGCCAATGAACTGAGGTAAATGGGAACATGTAATGGTTCGACCCGGGAAGAATATCCTTTGTCCTAAACTCATGCGTACACACAGCCATTCGCCATTGAAAATTCTACAAGAAGCTGACACGCCGTTTACGCACCGCAACAGTTTATTTTAGAGCATTTTCAAGACATAATAATGGCAAATAAATCAGTCAAATCAAAGACGAAGACAAAGTACACGGACCTAAACGATATAATTGAGGAAATAGACAGAGATAGTGGAAGTGAACACCAAAATGAATCTAGTGAGTCTAATCAATCTTTTGATTCTGAATTTGAGGAGATGTTCCTCTACGGGGAAGACGCAGTTTTGGATCGGTAAGTAACGTTGTTTGAAATTAATAATATCAAATATTATTCATTTGAGTTGTTTGAGATATTTGTATTTTATTTGCCTTATATAAAAATAGGACTAGGACATGAAATATAAAGTACACAAGTATATTGAAATGTAGAAAGTACATATTGCTCTACATTGTGGGTGTATGTCTGTGTGTCTGTGTGTCTGTATAATTATTACCTAATTGTTTACATGTATTTTATATCTAAAATGGAATGGACAACCTCACCATAGGCACTATTTGTATATATAATATGTGTGTCTGTGTCTGTATAATTATTACCTAATTGTTTACATGTATTTTCTATCTAAAATGGAATGGACAAAACCTCACCATAGGCACTATTTGTATATATAATATGTGTGTCTGTGTCTGTATAATTATTACCTAATTGTTTACATGTATTTTCTATCTAAAATGGAATGGACAAAACCTCACCATAGGCACTATTTGTATATATAATATGTGTCTGTGTCTTTATTTCACAGTCCCAGCGATTCTGATTGGGAGCCAAGGTGCAAATCCCCCACTGAAGCTGGTCCATCCAGCTGGACCCCTGCTGTTTCCGGCACCACACCTACCCCCGCCCGGCCATCAAGGGGTGGTAAGCCAGCGGCAAAGAAGCGGAGGAAGGGCAGCGTGGAACCGTCCAGAGCGTCCAGCGTGGAACCTGCCAGAGCGGAGGAGGACCGTTGGCACTCTGTTCTGGAGGAGGATGTGGCCCCACCATCTCCACTTTTCCGCCCAAAACGCCCAGTAGGCCCTCAATTGGACCTGACTTCCAAATACACCCCCATGCAACTTTTCCAGTTGTTTTTCACCTCGGCAGTTGTTGATACCCTGGTGATGAACACAAATAAATATGGCGCTAAGAAACAGGAAGGCAAGACAGAGACATGGAAGGACATTTCCATTTCAGATCTGTTTTGCTACCTGTCTATGGTCATCTACATGGGGGTGGTGAAGTTGAAAACCCTGAAAGACTACTGGAAAACTGCACCCCTCTATCAACTGCCTTTCCCCTCAACGGTCATGTCTAGGAAAAGGTTTCTGACAATTTCATGGGCGCTTCACATCAGTGACCCAGAAGTTGATAAGGACAACGAGACGAAACGAGGCACGGCAGGGTTTGATAAGCTCTGCAAGATCAAACCTCTCTACCACGATATCGTTGAGGCCTGCAAGACTTATTTTCAGCCCGCCCAGAACATATCCATAGATGAGAGAATGGTAGCCTCAAAGGCCAGAATTGGCCTAAAACAGTACATGCGCAACAAACCGACAAAATGGGGTTACAAGCTGTTTGTTTTGACCGATTCTGTGTGTGCATACACGTGCAATTTTTTTGTCTATGAGGGGAAGAACACTTGTGCGAGCGGTAAGGGACTCAGTTATGACTCTGTGATGCAGTTATTAGATGTCCAGCTGCTGGGGAAGGGCTACAAACTATTTGTAGACAACTTCTACACAAGCCCTACCCTGTTCACAGACCTGAGGAAGCTGGAGATGTGGGCCTGTGGCACCATTCGGACCAACAGAGTGGGCTTTCCAAAAACCAGGGTGAACGACATGCCTAAGCGGGCTGAGCGGGGTACCATGAGATGGATCCGTGAAGATGGGCTGCTCTTTGTGAAGTGGATGGACACTCGAGAGGTAGTCATGTGCTCCACTATTCACAAGTCCTTCGGTGGGGATCACGTTGTTCGACGTTTGAAAGGTCCTACAGGCGCTTGGACCGCCAGAAATGTCCCCATTCCAGCTGCTGTGAAGGATTACAATAAGAGCATGGGAGGTGTAGACCTATCGGATGCGCTGATAGGATACTATAATGTTCTTCACAAAACCATGAAATGGTACAAAACTTTGTTTTATCATTTTATTGACATTGCTGTGGTGAATTCCTTCATCCTCCAGAAGGAAATGGCCAAGAACTGTGGACAGCCCCCAATCTCACAGCTAGCCTTTAGGGAGCTGCTCATCCAGGAGCTTGCTAACTACAGCAAGAACACTGTAGCACCTTCTGTCCCCTCTACCTCTGTCCCTTCTGCTCCAACCAGCGGTACGCACATGCTGAAATTCATCATTGCAGGCAGGGATGTGCCTCAGGGAAAAAAAGGCTCAGTAGGGCGGCTTCGTTGTGCCCTGTGCCATAAGAAGTCCCCTGTCACCTGCACCACCTGTGCTGTGACCCTCTGTTTCACACCAGAGAGAGACTGCTATGGGATATGGCATCAGGAGCGCAACATTGTGTAGAGGACTGAGAGTCTTCACATGATTGAACATTGAAGTGTAAATAGTTACCCTTGTTAATTATTATTATTTTTTTTATATTCATTTTTTTTTTTCTTGAATTTTTCAAATATATATTTTTTGGGGTATGTTAGAATAATTGTTTTGTATTTTGTATATAGTTATTTGTATCATTGTATCATTGTACCAATTCGGCCACTTGGGTACATTTGGGAAACTTGTGAGGGACACCTGGTTGACTTCATGCTCAATGGCATGTACCTCACTCATTTCTGAAGGTATCCATCTGAAACTTTGGTCAAATACTGTTGCCTACTTATGTTCTGATTTGAAATGATCCCCAGTATCATAACTGAATGTTTGGCCTTTCTTGTTGATTTTTAAAGATGCAACAACAGTAAAAGAACAAAAAACGTCTGTTGATTTCCTTGTATTTTCTTCTACCAGATCTATTGTGTTATATTCTCCTACATTCAATTCACATTTACACAAACTTCAGAATGTTTCCTTTCAAATGATACCAAGAATATGCATATCCTTCCTTCTAGGCCTGAGCTACAAGCAGTTAGATTAGGGTATGTTTTCAGGCGGAAATTGAGGAAAGGGGGGGCAGTCACAAACAGGCTAGACAGCCATTTGTACGTTAAGCCGGAAAAATGTGAATTCCATTCCTCCCGAGTAAAATTCCTGGGATTTTTAGTGGAACCCGGTCGAGTCCAGATGGACCCCAGGAAGGTAGGGGCGGTAGCGGATTGGCCCACCCCCAAGTCCGTTAAGGAAGTTCAGCGTTTCCTGGGCTTCACTAACTTTTACCGCAAGTTCATCAAGAACTTCAGCTTGGTGGCAGCCCCTCTCTCAGCTTTAACCAAGGGTGGCAACGCAAGGTTTCTGTGGGGAAAAGAAGCTGAGACGTCCTTCCAAGGACTCAAGCAGCGCATCCTCTCTGCTCCCATCCTGACACTACCGACGGCGGATGAACCTTTTGTGGTGGAGGTAGACGCATCAGAGGTTGGTGTTGGAGCTGTCCTGTCTCAGAGGGGTGAAGACAAGAGGCTTCACCCTTGCGCCTTCTTCTCTCACCGGCTTACCCCGGCCGAGAGGAACTACGATGTGGGGGATCGTGAACTCCTAGCGGTTAAGATGCCATTGAAGGAATGGAGACACTGGCTCGAGGGGGCTTCTCAACCGTTTCAAAAAAATCTGGAGTATATCCAGCAGGCGAAGCAGTTGAACTCCAGACAAGCTCGATGGTCTCTTTTCTTCAATCGATTCCAGTTTATCCTCACCTATAGACCCGGGTCGAAGAATCTCAAACCGGACGCCTTGTCACGAGTCTACGCTCCTGCCATTCGAGAAGATACTGACATGCCTGTCCTTCCTGCCGCTAAGATCGTGGCTCCGATCTCGTGGCAAGTTGAGGATACCGTGAAACGAGCTCAAGCCATCGAACCGGGTCCTAAAGGAGGTCCTGCCAATCGGTTGTTTGTTCCCAAGGCGGCGAGGTCCCAGGTCCTTCTGTGGGGGTACTCCTCTCGCCTCACCTGTCACCCGGGCGTAGGTCGCACCTTGGAGTTCATCCAGCGAAAGTTCTGGTGGCCCACCATAAAAGAAGACGTTGCCACTTTCGTCAAGGCCTGTCCCGTGTGCTGCCAGGGCAAATCTTCTTACCTCCGCCCTCAAGGACTCCTTCACCCTTTATCTATTCCCCACCGACCCTGGTCCCATATCTCGTTGGACTTTATTACTGGCCTTCCTCCGTTCCATGGTAATACTACTATCCTAGTCATCATCGACAGGTTTTCTAAGGCGGCCAGGTTCGTCCCCTTGACTAAATTACCTTCTGCCAAGGAAACGGCTGAGTTGGTGATTAACCATGTGTTCCGAGTCTTCGGCATTCCGCAAGATATGGTTTCCGACAGAGGTCCCCAGTTCGCCTCAAGGTTTTGGAAGGCCTTCTGCCAACTCATAGGGGCCACTGCCAGTCTATCTTCAGGGTACCATCCGGAGTCCAACGGCCAAACCGAGAAGATGAATCAAGAGCTGGAAACCACCCTCAGATGTATGGTCTCCAACAACCCGTCCACATGGTCGTCCTTCATTGTTTGGGCCGAGTACGCGCACAACACCTTGTGCTCCTCCTCCACTGGTATCTCCCCGCACGAGTGTCAGTTTGGCTATGCTCCTCTATTGTTCCCGGACCAGGAGGCAGAAGTCAGAGTGCCTTCAGCCTTGAGGTTCATCAGACGCTGTCGGCTTACGTGGAAGAAGGCCCGTCTTAATCTTCTGCGTTCCTCACAGCGGTACCAACGACAAGCCAACAGACGTCGCCGTCCCGGGTCTACCCTGCGCCTCGGCCAGAGTATGGCTCTCAACTAAGAACTTACCGCTACGGGTGGAGTCTCGCAAGCTGTCCCAGAAATGCATCGGTCCCTTTAAGGTTGCCAGGAGAGTGAATCCCGTTACTTTTCGCCTGCACTTACCCAGATCCCTTAAGATTAATCCCACGTTTCACATTTCTTTATTAAAACCTGTTGTTTTTTCTCCCCTTATCCCGGCAGGCAGACCTCCCCCTCCGCCCCGTGTCATCGGAGGCCAGTCGGCTTATACCGTCCACCGGATACTGGATTCCCGCCGGGTGCAGCGGTCCTGGCAGTATCTGGTGGACTGGGAAGGCTACGGTCCCGAGTTATTAGTTATTATTTGCACCTGTGCCTCATTTCCTTGTAGGTATTTAAACCCTTAGTGTTCCTCAGTTCTTTGCTCTGTGTTTGTATGTTAGCACCCAGCCCCAGCCATGCTGTGAACATTTATTTCTCTAGTTGGATTTTCCTGAGGTACTCTGGTTTTGTTCTTGTTTATTTTTTGATTATTCTTTTGAGGTTTGTTTTTCCCTGCTGTTCTTACCACTTTGTGGATTTTCATTGTATCTTGGAGGTGTCACGTCCTGACCATAGTTCTTATGTGTTTTGCTTGTTTAGTGTTGGTCAGGACGTGAGCTGGGTGGGAATTCTATGTTGTGTGTCTAGTGCGTCTGTTTCTGTGTTCAGCCTAATATGGTTCTCAATCAGAGACAGCTGTCAATCGTTGTCCCTGATTGAGAATCATATATAGGTGGCTTGTTTTGTGTTGGGGATTGTGGGTGGTTGTTTCCTGTCTCTGTGTTTGTGTTCTGCACCAGTTAGGACTGTCTCGGCTTTCACGTTTTGTTATTTTGTTATTTGTTAATGTTCACCGTTTATCGTCTGATTAAACATGTTGAACACTAACTGCGCTGCCTTTTGGTCCTCTCCTTCATCCCAGGAAGAAAGCCGTTACAGAACCACCCACCAAACCCGGACCAAGCAGCGTGGAAACGGGCAGCAGCGACAGCAGCAGTGGTACAAGGAGGAATGGACATGGGAGGAGATTCTAGATGGAGAAGGACCCTGGGCAGAGCCAGAGGAGTGTCGCCGCCCCAAAGCGGAGCTGGAGGCATCAAAAGCGGAGAGGCGGCATTATGAGGCACTAGCAAGGCAGAGCGGCTGGAAGCCCGAGAGGCTCACCCCAAAATTTCTTGGGGCGGGGCTAAAGGGGAGTGTGGCGAAGTCAGGTAGGAGACCTGCGCCAACTTCCCGGGCTTACCGTGGAGAGCGAGAGTACGGGCAGACACCGTGTTGTGCGGAAGAGCGCACGGAGTCTCCTGTACGTGTGCTTAGCCCGGTGCGGGTTATTCCACCTCCCCGCACTAGCCGGGCTAGAGTGAGCATTGAGCCAAGTGCCATGAAGCCGGCTCAACATATCTGGCCTCCAGTACGTCTCCTCGGGCCGGTGTACATGGCACCAGCCTTACAAATGGTGTCCCGGTCCACCAGCATAGCCCAGTGCGGGCTATTCCACCTCGCCGCACTGGCAGGGCTACGGGGACCATTCAACCAGGTAAGGTTGGGCAGGCTCGGTGCTCACGAGCTCGTGTACTCCTTCACGGTCCGGTATATCCGGCGCCACCTTCCCGCCCCAGCCCAGTACCACCAGTGCCTACACCACGCACCAGGCTTCCAGTGCGTCTCCAGAGCCCTGTTCCTCCTCCACGCACTCTCCCTGTGGTGCGTGTCTCCAGCCCAGTGCCTCCAGTTCCGGCACCACGCACCAAGCCTCCTGTGCGTCTCCAGAGCCCTGTACACACTGTTCCTTCTCCCCACACTTGCCCTGAGGTGCGTGCCCTCAGCCCGGTACCACCAGTGCCGGTACCACGCACCAGGCCTATAGTGCGCATCGAGAGTCCAGTGTGCCCTGTTCCTGCTCCCCGCACTAGCCTTGAGGTGCGTGTCTCCAGTCCGGTACCACCAGTTCCGGCACCACGCACCAGGCCTACTGTGCGCCTCAGCAGGTCAGAGTCGGCCGTCTACCCAACGCCGCCTGCACTGCTCGTCTGCCCAGCGCCGTCTGAGCTGCCTGCCTGCCCAGCACCATCTGAGCCATCCGTCTGAGCCATCCGTCTGCCCAGCGCCATCTGAGCCATCCGTCTGCCCAGCGCCATCTGAGCCATCTGTCTGCCCAGCGCCATCTGAGCCGTCCGTCTGTCCCGAGCCATTAGAGCCGTCCGTCAGTCAGGAGCCGCTAGAGCCGCCAGCCAGTCAGGAGCCGCCAGAGCCGCCAGCCAGTCAGGAGCTGCCAGAGCCGCCAGCCAGTCAGGAGCTGCCAGAGCCGCCAGCCAGTCAGGAGCTGCCAGAGCTGCCCTACAGTCATGAGCTGCCCTACAGTCATGAGCTGCCCTACAGTCATGAGCTGCCCTACAGTCATGAGCTGCCACTCAGTCCGGAGCTGCCACTCAGTCCGGAGCTGCCACTCAGTCCGGAGCTGCCACTCAGTCCAGAGCTGCCACTCAGTCCGGAGCTGCCATTAGTCCAGAGCTACCTCTCTGTCCTGAGCGACCTCTCTGTCCTGAGCTACCTCTCTGTCCTGAGCTACCTCTCTGTCCTGAGCTACCTCCTAAATCATGTGGGGGCCTTGGGGAGGATTCTTAGGCCAAGGTCGTGGGCGAGGGTCGCCACTCAAAGGACGCTAAGGAGGGGGACAAAGACAGTGGTGGAGTGGTGTCCTCGTCCACCGCCGGAGCCGCCACCGCGGACAGATGCCCACCCAGACCCTCCCCTTGAGTTTTAGGGGTGCGTTCGGAGTCCGCACCTCAGGGGGGGGGGTACTGTCACGTCCTGACCATAGTTCTTATGTGTTTTGCTTGTTTAGTGTTGGTCAGGACGTGAGCTGGGTGGGAATTCTATGTTGTGTGTCTAGTGCGTCTGTTTCTGTGTTCAGCCTAATATGGTTCTCAATCAGAGACAGCTGTCAATCGTTGTCCCTGATTGAGAATCATATATAGGTGGCTTGTTTTGTGTTGGGGATTGTGGGTGGTTGTTTCCTGTCTCTGTGATTGTGTTCTGCACCAGTTAGGACTGTCTCAGCTTTCACGTTTTGTTATTTTGTTATTTGTTAATGTTCACCATTTATCGTCTGATTAAACATGTTGAACACTAACTGCGCTGCCTTTTGGTCCTCTCCTTCATCCCAGGAAGAAAGCCGTTACAGGAGGATATTCATTTTTTCTCTTGGCATTACTTTTGACGTTGTGGATTTATATTTTTTGTTGGATTTTCCTGAGGTACTCTGGTTTTGTTCTTGTTTTTTTTTTGATTATTCTTTTGAGGTTTGTTTTTCCCTGCTGTTCTTACCACTTTGTGGATTTTCATTGTATCTTGGAGGATATTCATTTTTTCTCTTGGCATTACTTTTGACATTGTGGATTTATATTTTTTGCCTGAAGATCTTTTTCCTTTATTAAACCACCGTCTCTAGTACTGCTGTGTCTGCCTCATCTTCTGGGTTCTGCCGACTATTAGTGACTGTTTCTCACACCGGGTCCTGACAGATATGCAAGTGGTAGGTCACGTTCGGAAATACCAAATTATTGTTTCATATTTACAATGTGTACGAGTTCACTATGTACATTTACTATATACAGTGGGGCAAAAAAGTATTTAGTCAGCCACCAATTGTGCAAGTTCTCCCACTTAAAAATATGAGAGAGGCCTGTAATTTTCATCATAGGTACACTTCAACTATGACAGACAAAATGAGAAAAAAAAATCCAGAAAATCACATTGTAGGATTTTTAATGAATTTATTTGCAAATTATGGTGGAAAATAAGTATTTGGTCAATAACAAAAGTTTATCTCAATACCCTTTGTTGGCAATGACAGAGGTCAAACGTTTTCTGTAAGTCTTCACAAGGTTTTCACACACTGTTGCTGATATTTTGGCCCATTCCTCCATGCAGATCTCCTCTAGAGCAGTGATGTTTTGGGGCTGTTGCTGGGCAACACGGACTTTCAACTCCCTCCAAAGATTTTCTATGGGGTTGAGATCTGGAGACTGGCTAGGCCACTCCAGGACCTTGAAATGCTTCTTACGAAGCCACTCCTTCGTTGCCCGGGCAGTGTGTTTGGGATCATTGTCATGCTGAAAGACCCAGCCACGTTTCATCTTCAATGCCCTTGCTGATGGAAGGTTTTCACTCAAAATCTCACGATACATGGCCCCATTCATTCTGTCCTTTACACGGATCAGTCGTCCTGGTCCCTTTGCAGAAAAACAGCCCCAAAGCATGATGTTTCCACCCCCATGCTTCACAGTAGGTATGGTGTTCTTTGGATGCAACTCAGCATTCTTTGTCCTCCAAACACGACGAGTTGAGTTTTTACCAAAAAGTTCTATTTTGGTTTCATCTGACCATATAACATTCTCCCAATCTTCTTCTGGATCATCCAAATGCTCTCTAGCAAACTTCAGACGGGCCTGGACATGTACTGGCTTAATCAGGGGGACACGTCTGGCACTGCAGGATTTGAGTCCCTGGCGGCGTAGTGTGTTACTGATGGTAGGCTTTGTTACTTTGGTCCTAGCTCTCTGCAGGTCATTCACTAGGTCCCCCCGTGTGGTTCTGGGATTTTTGTGATCATTTTGACCCCACGGGGTGAGATCTTGCGTGGAGCCCCAGATCGAGGGAGATTATCAGTGGTCTTGTATGTCTTCCATTTCCTAATAATTGCTCCCACAGTTGATTTCTTCAAACCAAGCTGCTTACCTATTGCAGATTCAGTCTTCCCAGCCTGGTGCAGGTCTACAATTTTGTTTCTGGTGTCCTTTGACAGCTCTTTGGTCTTGGCCATAGTGGAGTTTGGAGTGTGACTGTTTGAGGTTGTGGACAGGTGTCTTTTATACTGATAACAAGTTCAAACAGGTGCCATTAATACAGGTAACGAGTGGAGGACAGAGGAGCCTCTTAACTTCTTATGGCTGCAGCCCGAGGCCGCCCACAATATGTCAACAGCCAGCTCAAGTGCAGGGCGCGAAATTCAAAAGATTTTTTTTTTAAATATTTAACTTTCACACATTAACAAGTCCAATACAGCAAATGAAAGGTACACATCTTGTGAATCCAGCCAACATGTCCGATTTTTAAAATGTTTTACAGCGAAAACAGCACGTATATTTATGTTAACTCACCACCAAATACAAAAAAGGACAGACATTTTTCACAGCACAGGTAGCATGCACAAAGCCAACCTAACTAACCAAGAACCAACCAAACTAACCAACAAACAACTTCATCAGATGACAGTCTTATAACATGTTATTCAATAAATCTATGTTTTGTTCGAAAAATGTGCATATTTCAGGTATAAATCATAGTTTACATTGCAGCTACAATCAGAAATTGCACCGAAAGCAGACAGAATAATTACAGACACCAACGCCAAATACCTAAATACTCATCATAAAACATTTCTGAAAAATACATAGTGTACAGCAAATGAAAGACAGGCATCTTGTGATTCCAGCCAATATTTCCGATTTATTAAGTGTTTTACAGCGAAAACACAATATAGCGTTATATTAGCTTACCACAATAGCCAAAAACACAAGCCATTTCCCAGCAGTAAAAGTTAGCGATCGTAACAAACCAGTAAAAGATATATAATTTTTGACTAACCTTGATATTCTTCATCAGATGACAGTCCTATAACATCAGGTTATACATACACTTATGTTTTGTTTGAAAATGTGCATATTTAGAGCTGAAATCAATGGTTATACATTGTGCTAACTTAGCTACTTTTTCCCACAACGTCCGGATTTTTTTCTGACACTTTTTCTGACACACATATTCTGACCAAATAGCTATTCATAAACATAACTAAAAAATACATGTTGTATAGGAAATGATAGATCCACTAGTTCTTAATGCAATCGCCGTGTTAGAATTCTAAAAATAACTTAATTTCGACATACAGCTTCGGTATAGCTAGAGTACCCAAAAGCTGGGCACCGACGACTAGTTCACATGTACGACAGATATATGAAATAGCATCATAAAATGTTTCCTACTTTTGCTGATCTTCCATCAGAATGTTGTACAAGGTGTCCTTTGTCAAGAACAATCGTTGTTTGGATTTAGAACGGCCTCTTTCCCTCTCGATTTAGCAAGCACACTAGCCAAGTGGCACGAATCTCTCCATGTCAACAAACGGAAGAGAACGGAACACGGCAAAACTCCCGAAAAAAATTCAATAATCTGATTAAACTATATTGAAAAAACATACTTTACGATGATATGGTCACATGTATCAAATAAAATCAAAGCCGGAGATAGTAGTCGCCTATAACGACAGCTTTTCAAAAGGCAAATCCAGGTCCCTCTTCGCGCCTTCCTGAAAACAGGAAATGGGGGAC
The DNA here is from genome assembly GCF_016432855.1 of Salvelinus namaycush. Lineage (NCBI taxonomy): Eukaryota > Metazoa > Chordata > Actinopteri > Salmoniformes > Salmonidae > Salvelinus > Salvelinus namaycush. The sequence goes on along the minus strand of NC_052316.1, from coordinate 25,205,076 downwards.
ACGTCATTCCAAGAGCTGTAATTCGAGTCCAGATCAAGTTACACAGTCCATTTCTTCTCTCACTCCTTGTCGACATCTAGTGGAAAACGTATGAAGTGCATCTAAACTAATAAATAACAAGGACTTTAATAGGCAGCCCCTAGAACAGAGCCTCAATTTCAGACTTTCCACTTCCTGTCAGGAAGTTTGCTGCAAAATGAGTTCTGTTTTACTCACAGATATAATTCAAACAGTTTTAGAAACTAGAGAGTGTTTTCTATCCAATAGTAATAATAATATGCATATTGTACGAGCAAGAATTGAGTACGAGGCCGTTTGAAATGGGCACCTTTTATCTGGCTACTCAATACTGCCCCTGCAGCCCAAACAGGTTAACCTTTTGTCAATAGGGGGTGCTATTTGCACTTTGTAATAATTTCGTTCCCAAATTAAACTGCCTCGTACTCAATTCTTGCTCGTACAATATGCATATTATTATTACTATTGGATAGAAAACACTCTCTAGTTTCTAAAACCGTTTGAATTATTTCTCTGAGTGAAACAGAACTCATTCTGCAGCACATTTCCAGTCAGGAAATGAGATTTCTGAAATCGAGGTCCCTGTTCTGAGGTCAGTTTATAAGTCCCCATGTAAGCTATGGGGCTACATGCACTGCATACGCCTTCCTCTAGATGTCAGTAAGCGGTGAGAATTTGAATGGAGTGGATTGCACCATCTGGGGGACTATAAAAGCTCATGGAACGGAAGTACCGTTCTTTTCAACGGGGCGCCTGCCGCAAGAGGGACATCACAATGGCGTCCTGCAAAAGCTTTAGTTTTAGCAGTTCTATATCTCCGGTCATGTTTTTATTCGTTATAGGTGTTAAAGACATCATAAGGTAGTTAATTTAAACCGATTTATAGCAGTTTATATCAGTTTATTGCGATTTTCTGGGATTTCTTTGTGACGCGCTTTCACGAGTTGGACACCTCTCCAGTGGGTGGCTATCGTTAGCTGCTATTTCTACAGGAGAAGAGGACATCTTTCAACCAAAAGACGATTGTTCTGGAGAAAGGACACCTTGCCCAAGATTCTGATGGAAGCTCAGCAAATAGTAAGCAGTCTTTATGCTGTTAATTCGTATTTATGTTGACAAATGTCAAATAATAATTCCGCCATGAATTTCGGTGCGGTCTCGCTTTAGCGCACGCTGTATTGCGCAGTAACGTTAATTTTAAAAATCTAACACAGCGGTTGCATTAAGAACTAATGTATCTTTCATTTGCTGTCCAACCTGTATTTTTTTAGTCAAGTTTATGATTACTTATCGATTAGAATAGGTGCCTCTCCAAGATGGCGCCGGACAGATTGCTTGAAGTTTTGGCCACTAATCACATTGTATAACCACGATTTGTGCCGCTAAATATGCACATTTTCGAACAAACCCTATATGCATTGTGTAATATGATGTTACAGGACTGTCATCTGATGAAGAATATCAAGGTTAGTCAAAAATTATATATTTTTTGCCTGTTTGTTACGATCGCTAACCTTTGCTGCTGGTAAGTGGTGTTGTGTTTCTGGCTATTGTGGTAAGCTAATATAATGCTATATTGTGTTTTCGCTGTAAAACACTTAGAAAATCTGAAATATTGGCTGGATTCACAAGATCTGTGTCTTTCATTTGCTGTACGCTGTGTATTTTTAAGAAATGTTTTATGATGAGTAATTAGGTAATACACGATGGTCTCTGTAGTTATTCTAGTTGCTTTGGTGAGAGTTGTGATGGTGGCTGCAATGGTAAACTATGATTTATACCTGAAATATGCACATTTTTCTAACAAAACATATGCTATACAATAAATATGTTATCAGACTGTCATCTGATGAAGTTGTTTCTTGGTTAGTGGCTATTTATATCTTTATTTGGTCGAATTTGTGATAGCTACTGATGCAGTAAAAAAATGGTGGAGTAAAAAAAGTGGTGTCTTTTGCTAACGTGGTTAGCTAATAGATTTACATATTGTGTCTTCCCTGTAAAACATTTTAAAAATCAGAAATGATGGCTGGATTCACAAGATGTGTATCTTTCATCTGGTGTCTTGGACTTGTGATTTAATGATATTTAGATGCTAGTATTTACTTGTGACGCTATGCTAGGCTATGCTAGTCAGCTTTTTTACTGATGGGGGTGCTCCCGGATCCGGGTTTGGGAGGAACTAGAAGTTAAAGAACAAGTTACAGGTATGTGAGAGCCAGAAATCTTGCTTGTTTGTAGGTGACCAAATACTTATTTTCCACCATAATTTGCAAATAAATTCATAAAAAATCCTACAATGTGATTTTCTGGATTTTTTTTTCTCATTTTGTCTGTCATAGTTGAAGTGTACCTATGATGAAAATTACAGGCCTCTCTCATCTTTTTAAGTGGGAGAACTTGCACAATTGGTGGCTGACTAAATACTTTTTGCCCCACTGTATATATATATATATGTGTGTGTGTGGTACCTGTTAGATATTGGGTGCTTCCTATGATGTACTTTTGTATGTATGATTGCTGTATAAGTGAGTTAGCTAGCATAATCGAGATGTAATGGGCACATTAGCCCCTGCTAATATAGTGTTACAGATTCATGCTATCAACAGCCATCAATATAATCAAGCCGGAGGGGATATCTGCTGTTTTACGGGCTACTGACCAATTGTGCTATTTTGTGGAGGGGTTTTCAATTTTTTTTGTAACTTATTTTGCACATAATGTTTCTGCTACCGTCTCTTACGACCGAAAAGAGCTTCTGGACATCAGAACAGCCATTACTCACCTCGAACTGGACGAAGATATTTTCTTTAATGAGTCTGAAGTGAAGGATTTACTGCTTATGGTAGATAAATTACAAGATGATGTTCTAATACTGTTTATGCATCGAATAGCTATGATGAGTACTCTCTCATCTATTTCTGTGGGACTGAGTTGGGCCTCTGGGGCTTGAGATGATAATTTACCTACAACTGGCATTCCATAGATAAGATGTGGTGGGTGTAACCGAGATAGAGAGAGCCTGGAGGAGTAGAACAAAACACCTTATTGTTCCTAAGCATCCTGTAATTTGGGTTTAAACAACACCAGGTGCAGATAACCACCAAATGAACCCAAAGTGGCTTGTGATGCCCCCAATCTGCATGGGAGGAGTGGAACCAGCCATGACTAAGCATTCTTAGTGTGAGCTATATAAGAACCAGGATTCCTCTGTAAAGGTTAAGCTCTCAACAACACACTCAAGAGTGTGGGGTCGACAGTTTCATTATTGCAATAATTAATCGATATGAAATAAAGATGATTGTTTGAATAATTGTCCAAGTCTCTCTCAGTATACATGAATTTCCACGACATGCTGCTCCCGAACCAGGACCACATCCCTGACATTCGCATGAAGAGGAGACGGAGATACAGAGACCGCAGATCCGAGTGCCTTGTGAGAATTTGTTTGCAAGTGCGTAACCCGCCTCTACCATCCTTCCTATTGGCCAACTTGCAATCACTGGAGAATGAACTGGATGAGCTCCAATCAAGACTATCCTACCAACGGGACATTAAAAACTGTAATATCTTATGTTTCACTGAGTCGTGGCTGAATGACGACATGGATCTGGATTTTCTGTGCATCGGCAAGACAGAACAACTACTTCCGGTAAGATGAGGGGTGGTGGTCTGTGTCTATTTGTCAATAACAACTGGTGCGCAATCTCTAATATTAAGGAAGTCTCAAGGTTTTGCTCGCCTGAGGTAGAGAACCTCATGATAAGCTGTAGACCACACTATCTACCAATCAAGTATTTTCGTAGCTGTCCATTTACCACCACAAGCCGATACTGGCAATAAGACCGCACTCAACCAACTCTATAAGGTCATAAGCAAACAAGAAAATGCTCATCCAGAAGCGGCGGGGACTTCAATGTAGGGAAACTTAAATCCATTTCACCTAATTTATACCAGTGGGGAAAAAAACTCTAGACCACCTTAATCTACACACAGAGACGCGTACAAAGCTCTCCCTCGCCCTCCGTTTGGCAAATCTGACAATAACTATATTCTCCTGATTCCTGCTCACAAGCAAAAACTAAAGCAGGAAGTACCAGTGACTCGCTCAATACAGAAGTGGTCAGATGATGCGGATGCTAAGCTACGGGACTGTTTTCCTAGCACAAACTGGAATATGTTCCAGGATTCATCCAATGGCATTGAAGAGTATACCACATCAGTCACCGGCTTCATAAATAAGTGCATCGATGACTTCGTCCCCACAATGACCGTATGTACACATCCCAACCAGAAGCCATGGATTATATGCAACATCTGCACTGAGCTAAAGGCTAGAGCTGCTGCTTTCAAGGAGCCGGGCGCTTATAAGCAATCCCACTATGCCCTCAGATGAACCATCAAACAGGCAAAGCGTCAATACAGGGCTAAGATTGAATCCTACTACACCGGCTCTGACGCTCGTCGGATGTGGCAGGGCTTGCAAACTATTATGGACTACAAAGGGAAACCAGCCGTGAGCTGCCCAGTGACGGGAGCCTACCAGACAAGCAAAATGCCTTCTAAGCTCGCTTCGAGGCAAGCAACACTGAAGCATGCATGAGAGCACTAGCTGTTCCAGACGACTGTGTAAACACGCTCATAAGGCCAACATTCATAAGGTCACGGGGCCAGATGGATTGCCAGGATGTGTACTAAGAGCATGCGCGGACCAACTGGCAAGTGTCTTCACTGATATTTTCAACCTCTTCCTGACCGAGTCTGTAAAACCTACATGTTTCAAGCAGATCACCATAGTCCCTGTGCCCAAGAACGCCAAGGTAACCTGCCTAAACGACTACCACCCCGTAGCACTCACGTCTGTAGCCATGATGTGCTTTGAAAGGCTGGTCATGGCTCACATCAACACCATTATACCAGAAACCCTAAACCCACTCCAATTTGCATACCGCCCCAACAGATCCACAGGTGACGCAATCTCAATTGCACTCCACACTGCCCTTTCACAGCTGGACTAAAGGAACGTCTATATGAGAATGCTGTTCATTGTCTACAGCTCAGTGTTCAACACCAAAGTGCCCTCAAAGCTCATCACTAAGATAAGGACCCTGGGACTAAACACCTCCCTCTGCAACTGGATCCTGGGCTTTCTGGCGGGCTGCCACACTGATCCTCAACACGGGGTCCCTCAGGGGTGTGTGCTTAGTCCCCTCCTGTACTCCCTGTTCATTCACAACTGCGTGGCCAAGCACGACTCATGTAGGTTTTACAGACTCGGTCAGGAAGAGGTTGAACATTTTGAACATCTTGGCTCTCTCTAATTCTCTCCTTCTCTCTTTCTTTCTCTCTCTCGGAGGACCTGAGCCCTAGGACCATACGTCAGGACTACCGGGCATGATGACACCTTGCTGTCCCCAGTCCACCTGGCCTTGCTGCTGTTCCAGTTTCAACTGTTCTGCCTGCGGTTATGGAACCCCTACCTGTACCAGACCTGCTGTTTTCAACTCTTAATGATCGGCTATGAAAAGCCAACTGACATTTATTCCTGATTATTATTTGACCATGCTTGTCATTTATGAACATTTTGAACATCTTGGCTCTCTCTAATTCTCTCCTTCTCTCTTTCTTTCTTTCTCTCGGAGGACCTGAGCCCTAGGACCATACGTCAGAACTACCGGGCATGATGACTCCTTGCTGTCCCCAGTCCACCTGGCCTTGCTGCTGTTCCAGTTTCAACTGTTCTGCCTGCGGTTATGGAACCCCTACCTGTCCCAGACCTGCTGTTTTCAACTCTTAATGATCGGCTATGAAAAGCCAACTGACATTTATTCCTGATTATTATTTGACCATGCTTGTCATTTATGAACATTTTGAACATCTTGGCCATGTTCTGTTATAATCTCCAGCCGGCACAGCCAGAAGAGGACTGGCCACCCCTCATAGCCTGGTTCCTCTCTAGGTTTCTTCCTAGGTTTTGGCCTTTCTAGGGAGTTTTTCCTAGCCACCGTGCTTCTACACCTGCATTGCTTGCTGTTTGGGGTTTTAGGCTGGGTTTCTGTATAGCACTTCGAGATATTAGCTAATGTACGAAGGGCTATATAAAATAAACTTGATTTGATTCGATTTGACTCCAACACCATCATTAAGTTTTACTGACGACACAACGGTGGTAGGCCTGATCACCGACAACAATGAGACAGTGTATAGGGAGGAGGTCAGAGACCTGGCAGTGTGGTGCCAGGACAACAACCTCTCCCTCAATGTGAGCAAGATGAAAGATTTGATCGTGGACTACAGGAAATGGAGGGTCGAGCACACCCCCATTCACATCGACAGGGCTGTAGCGGAGCGTGTCGAAATACCAAGTTTCTTGGTATCCACATCACCAACAAACTATCATGGTCCAAACACACCAAGACAGTCGTGAAGAGGGCATGACAATGCCTATTCCCCCTCAGGAGACTGAAAAGATTTGGCATGGGTCCCCAGATCCTCAAAAAGTTATTCCGCTGAGGGGGCGCTGGTAAGCAGCAACATGTGAAGATGTGTTTTCTTGGTGCTCGTGTCCAGGGCGAACAATTTACTATTAATACTTCACCAACACCTCCCCTACCGCGTTAATTTTGTAACATTTAATTAGGAATCAAACCCAACTCAGTAATTGGGCAATTTTCCTGACATTTTTGGCCTTTTCATCATAAAATGTCAGAATTACAGCCACGAGTCACAAACTTACTTCCAAGGACGAGGACCTCGAGGGAACGGTCACATTTTCGGCGTGAAAGAGGGACTCGAGACCGTAGGCGGATTGCGGCCTACCCTGTTCATAGCTAAACTGCTCCTGGAAATTCTAGGCCTCGAATACGTCCCCACCCTTGACCGTGCGCATAGAAGCTTACAGTCCGCACCAAAAAATGGGGAGCCGCCCAGACCCATCGCAGTCAAATTCCACTACTTTCAGGAGAAGGATATTCTCCTTAAGGCATCACGAGCGGCTCCCATCACACACAACGGCCAGAAGATTCTAATTTACCCGGACTACATGGCGGCAATCATGAAGAAGAGGTCAGCCTTCAACGAGGTGAGGTGGCTCCTACATCGCTGCCTGGACACCAAGTTTGGCATTCTCTACCCAGCAGTGCTGGAGATCACTACTCCCAGAAGACATTCATGGACCCAACCAGGGCCAAAAAAGACATTGCTGCACACCTACATCCACAGGAGGGCAGACGACATACAACTAACTAGCCATTGTAGGCCCATGCCCGTGACACTACACTAGCCATGCTAACGCAACGAAGGACCAACTAGTGAACTCATATACCTCCTTTTTTTATGTAGTTTTTTATTATCCTTCAAATATGCATATTGAGGTGGTTCCCTCCTGAATCCTTTCCCTTTGTGTCAACTTGATTATGTTTGGCCTGGATAGAGTCGAGATTCGGTTTAACATAGTAGTATTTTGCTCTTGTCTAGGAGAGGTAGGACAGCATAGGGGTCCAAGGTTTTCTTTTGAGTATTTTGTTGTTTGTAGCTGTTTTTTCTTTTCTTTATATTTTATTACTCTGACCTTTCAGCACACTGGCCATGTGATTGTACTAACATTCATTTCTAATTACTATGACAATGCCTAATTCACATACTCTAGGCCCCACTTGCTTTATCAGCTGGAACTTAAAAGGAATTAACCATGTGGTCAGTCGTAGCTGAGTGTACGCTCATCTTAAGTATTTAAGTCCAGACATAGTTTTTCTCCAAGAGACCCATCTCTGGTCCAGCGACCATGATAAACTAAAGAAGCTTACAGTCCGCACCAAAGGGGTCGACCAAACATTTCACTCCAACTTTGGTGCTAAAGGCCAGAGGGGCAGCCATCCTTATCAGAAAAGGTTTGTCTCCTCCAAAGTAATTTCATATACTAATGGCAGATATTATAGTGATGGAGAACTCGTTTAGCACACAGGTTGTTTTGGCTAACCTCTATGGTTCTGGCTAAACTCTATGGTTCTGGCTAACCTCTATGATGCTACATTTTTCTCTGACCTCATTGCAACACTTCCGAACCTTAACTGTCATCACTTGATACTGGGCGTAAATGTAAATTGTGTATTACATCCAAGTCTAGACAGATCCCAAAAAGCCCAACAATGTAATTTCAAAATCAGGCGCAGTAATCAACTCATTTCTGGAATCGTATAATTTCATGGAGGAGGAGCAATCCCACTGCTAAATAGTACTCCTTTTTTTCTCCAGTCCCACCACTCATACACTAGGGTTGACTTTTTCCTGCTGGACGATACAATTATTCCTTTTGTAACTAATAACCAATATCATAGCATCTTTATCTCAGACCATAGCCCTGTCCAGCTAGATATCCGCTTTCTTTTTTACAGATCAACTGCACCACTGACGTGTCTCATTCTACTGTGTTGGAGTCGTTAAAAGCATATCTAAGGGGCCAAATAATTTCATACACAGCATATGACAACAAACAGCGCACTAAATGCTTTTCGGAGCCATCTCAACTCATTCTAGATGTGGACAACAGATATGCCTCTTTACTGACTCCTGAACTCTACTAAGAGAGACTGCTACACCAATCGGAATTTGTTAATCTTTCCACTAAACAAATGGGGCAGCTTCTGTTTTAGTCGAGGCAGACATTTTATGAACACGGAGAGAAAGCTGGCAAGTTGTTATCTCACCAGCTTTGACAATCCGCTGCTAGCAGCACCATACCTGAAATCTGTGTTGCAGTTGATTTAACTTCTACCAATCCCAAAGAAATCAACAATCAATTTAAGCAATTCTACTCTGCTCTTTACTCATCAGAGGCTCTTCCTGACACATCTCATATGCATGGATTTTTAGACAATCTGGACATCCCCTGTCTCATTTCAGATAAACAAACTAACATGATTAACTCAATAAGTGATGATGAAGCTACTCGGGCAATTCGGTCCATGCAGAGCGGTAAAGCCCCTGGGCCTGATGGCTTCCCTATTGAATTTTTTTAAGCATTCTTCTCTAAACTATCCTCTATCCTCAGCTCAATGTACAATGAAGTCCTTTCTAGTCAGAAACTGCCCCAGACACTTACCCAGGTGACTATTTCGGTTTTGCTTAAAAAGAACAAGAATTTCTAGGCCTAGACTGTGGCTCATACCGCCCTATAAGCCTTTTGTGCTGCGATTATAAAATTCTCAATAAGGCCCTTTAGAGACAGTGATTCCAAACTGGATTTATCTCAGGTATTTAATGTTCTTTATTCTGCCCACTCAACTCGACAGCCAGAGGTCATCATCTCTCTTGATGCTGAGAAGGCTTTCGACCGGGTTGAGTGGGAATATCTATTAACAATACTAGAGATTAGGGTTTGGCCCATCATTCCTTTACTAGATTAAGATTTTGTACTTGTCCCCAGTGGCCTCTGTTCGCACCAACAATGTTACTTCCAGCTACTTCCCTCTCCACAGGGGGGCCAGGCAGGGTTGCTGTTTATCCCCTTTTCTATTTGATATGGCTATTGAGATTCTTGCTATCACCCTGGGGGCGGAGCAGAGGATTAAGGGAACACTAAGGGGCGAAATAACTCACAAGGTGTCTTTATATGCAGACGATCTTCTTTTAAACATCTCTAACCCTGTGGAGACTATACCCTATCTCTTGGACATGCTACAAGGTTTTGGGACATTCTCTGCATATAAGTTAAACCTAACAAAAAGTGTGCTCCTCCCCATTAATCAGTTAGCAGAAGGTATTGGATATCATTTAAGGCTTTGTTTAAACATAACTTCAAAACATTCCTGGAGTGCACTGAGCAGAATTTCATAAGGTGATCGTTTCTTCCCATTTCATTAGCAGGTCACATTCATTCTGTTAAGATGACTGTACTACCTAGGTTTTTGTACTTATTCCAAATGATTCTGTCACGCCCTGACCTTAGAGATCCTTTTTATGTCTCTATTTTGGTTTGGTCAGGGCGTGAGTTGGGATGGGCATTCTATGTTTTGTGTTCTATGTTTTCTATTTCTGTGTGTTTGGCCGGGTATGGTTCTCAATCAGAGGCAGCTGTCTATCGTTGTCTCTGATTGAGAACCATACTTAGGTAGCCTTTTCCCACCTGTGTTTTGTGGGTAGTTGTTTTCTGTTTTGTGTTTGCACCAGACAGAACTGTTTAGTTTTGTTCCACTTTGTTATTTTGTTTCAGTGTTCAGTTTGAATAAATAATCATGAACACGTACCACGCTGCGCTTTGGTCCTCTTCTTCAGACGAGCGTTACAGAACTACCCACCACCAAGCAGCGTGGTGAAAGGGACTCCTGGACAGGTGAGCAGCGCTATCTGGAGTATGAGACAACCTGGGAGGAGATAGAGTGGTGGTTGGTCGACCCAGGGAGAGTGCCGGAGCCCGCCTGGGATTCTCTAGAACAGTGCGAGGAGGGATACCAGAGAATGGAGTTGGCGACACGAAAAAGGCTGGCAAGGAAGCCCGAGAGGCAGCGGGGAGTGTGGCAGAGTCAGGTAGTAGACCTGAGCCAACTCCTCACGCTTACCGTGGCGAGCATGGGACTGGTCAGGCCCCGTGCTATGTGGTGATGCTCACGGTGTCGAGGCGGAGCATTCACAGGCCGGTGTGCTCGGTGCCAGCGTCCCGCATTTGCCGGGTGGAAGCTGGCATCCAGCCAGAACGGGTGGGGCCAGCTCTGCGCTCGAGACCGCCAGTGCGCCTCCACGGCCCAGTGTATCCGGTGCCTCGGCCAAGGAAGAGGCCTCCTGGATGTCTCCCCAGCCTGGAGAGTCCTGTGCCTGCTCCCAGAGCCAGGTCTCCTGTGTGTTTCCCCAGCCCAGTGAGTCCTGTGCCTGCTCCCAGAGCCAGGTCTCCTGTGTGTCTCCCCAGCCCGGTGAGTCCTGTGCCTGCCTCCTGTCCGGAGCTGCCAGAGTCTCCCTCCTGTCCGGAGCTGCCAGAGTCTCCCTCCTGTCCGGAGCTGCCAGAGTCTCCCTCCTGTCCGGAGCTGCCAGAGTCGCCCTCCTGTCCGGAGCTGCCAGAGTCGCCCTCCTGTCCGGGGCCCGCTGCGAGGGTCCCCAGTCTGGGGTCGGCGGCGAGGGTCCCGCACCAGAGCCGCCACTGCGGATAGATGCCCACCCAGACCCTCCCCTATAGGTTTAGGTTTTGCGGCTGGAGTCCGCACCTTTGGTACTGTCACGCCCTGACCTTAGAGATCCTTTTTATGTCTCTATTTTGGTTTGGTCAGGACGTGAGTTGGGGTGGCATTCTATGTTTTCTATTTCTGTGTGTTTGGCCGGGTGTGGTTCTCAATCAGAGGCAGCTGTCTATCGTTGTCTCTGATTGAGAACCATACTTAGGTAGCCTTTTCCCACCTGTGTTTTGTGGGTAGTTGTTTTGTGTTTGCACCAGACAGAACTGTTTCGTTTTGTTCCACTTTGTTATTTTGTTTCAGTGTTCAGTTTGAATAAATAATCATGAACACGTACCACGCTGTGCTTTGGTCCTCTTCTTCAGACAAGCGTTACAGATTCCCATTTTTCTGCCAAAGTCGATGTTCAAACAACTGGACAGCTACATTTCCAACTTAATTTGGAATAAGTCAAATCCACTAATGAGAAAGGTATATCTAGAGAGACCTAAGCCCGCAGGTGGGCTGGGCCTTCCCATTTTTTTACACTACTACTGGCCAGCAAATATATCTAAATGTGTTTATTGGGTTTCTACATTTAAAAACAAGGACGGTCCAACTTGGGCCATCATGGAGTGAAGCCTTCCAACTTCTCCTGTCTCGCTTCTGTGTTCCCCTCTGACCATGAACCTTGGCACCCATGTTTTGAATCCCATTGTCAAGAACTCCCTTAAAATCTGGTCCCAATTCCAAAATCACTTTAGCCTTAAACAAGCAAGCTGCTTCTCTCCATTAACATCTAATCATCTCTTCCTAGCGTCGTAGATTGGTGTTTTTTTGTGACCAATTTGTTGATAACACATTTGTCTCATTCAATACTCTGAGGGCTGACCATAATATTCCCAATACCCACTTTTTTTAAGATACCTGCAAACTCGCAGCTTTGCCAAAAAATATTTCCCTTCATTTCCACTCGAGCCCACTAAGTGTCCAGTCGAGAGGTCCTTAGATCTTAACCCGTATTTAAAGGGAAAAATCTCCAGATTATATGACATAACACAGAACATTAATCAGCCTTCCTTGGCAAATACAAAATCTGCATGGGAGCAAGACATGGGTGGCGAGCTACCCGATGACATATGGCAACACAGTATTGAGCGTATCCACCCCTCATCATTTTGCATAAGGCATGGGCTCATTCAGTTAAAATAATTTTGCATCGTCTGCATTACTCAAATGACATATTGGCCAAAAATATATCCAAATGTTGACCCCAAGTGTGCAATGCCACCAGAGTCCAGCGACTGTGACACATGTTTTGGTCATGCCAATCTTTGAGTGGCTTCTGGGACCCTATTTTTGAGGCACTCTCACATATGTGTAATATATGTGATACAAAATTGCTGTCATCAAGGCCAAGGGTGGCTACTTTGAAGAATCTATATTTTGATGTGTTTTAACACTTTTTTAGTTACTACAGTATATGATATGTGTTATTTCATAGTTTTGATGTCTTCACAATTATTCTACAATGTAGAAAATAGTAAAAATAAAGAAAAACCCTGGAATGAGTAGGTGTGTCTAAAGTTTTGACTGGTACTCTAAATCTAATTGAAAATCTGAAAATGGTTGTCTAGCAATGATTAACAACCAATTTGACAGAGCTGGAAAAATTCTGAAAAGAACAATGGGCAAATGTTGCACAATCCAGGTGTGGAAAGAGAGACTTACCCAGGAAGACTTACAGTAGTAATCGCTGCCATAGTGTCACGTTCTGACCATAGTTCTTTTGTGTTTTTCTTGTTTTAGTGTTGGTCAGGACGTGAGCTGAGTGGGCATTCCATGTTGTGTGTCTTGTTTTCCCGTTTCTATGTTTGGCCTGATATGGTTCTCAATCAGAGGCAGGTGTTAGTCATTGTCTCTGATTGGGAACCATATTTAGGGAGTCTGTTTTGTGTTGGGTTTTTGTGGGTGGTTGTCTTCTGTCTTTGTGTCTATGCACCAGATAGGACTGTTTCGGTTTTTCACATTTGTTGTTTTCGTATTTTTGTAGTGTTCACGTTTATTGTCTTAATTAAAGTCATGATGAACACTAACTACGCTGCGTCTTGGTCCGATCCCTGCTACACCTCCTCTTCAGACGAAGAGGAGGAAATCTGCCGTTACACATAGGTACAAATTATCGACTCAGGGGTGTGAATACTTATGTAAATGAGATATTTCTGGATTTCACTTTCAATACATTTGCAAAAATGTATAAAAACATGTTTTCACTTTGTCATTATGAGGTGTTGTGTTTAGATGGGTGAGAGATTTTTTTTTATTTTGAATTGGGGCTGTAACACAACAAAATGTGGAATAAGTCAAGGAGTATGAATACTTTCTGAAGGCACTGTAAGTTGTAAAAGCCAGGAGGTTTGTCATTAGTGATCGATAACAATACTTTTTCCACCTCTCCTGCACTAACTTGACAAAATTCTAATTTATAATGCTTTTATATCTTTCATTTGTTTTTTTTATGCATGAATACGATGCCCCACTTTGCCAATGAAGAAATCATTAAAATAATTGGCAACATCAAATGGTTTTGTGATGACTGCGCCATCTGATTCGATTTTTTTTCAGGCCATAATTTCATTAGAAGTACTCTTTTTCCATTATTGTTTATATCGTTGATCTTGTCTTCTTTCTTCTTCTTTTGTTGAGTTTAGTTATTTAGACGTCATTTCACAATTTGCAGTAAGTCAGCCAGTCAGATGCGCAACCATACAGTTTTTCAATTCCTCATCAATCCATGGAGCCTTAACAGTTCTAACAGTCAGTTTCTTAACAGGTGCAGTTTGGAAAAAACACCAGGGCTTGATTGTATACCAGCAGAGGTATATCAGACCTTTTCTTATGTACTCAAAGATCCATTATTACCATGTTTTAATTACTACTATAGAAATTGTAGACTTTCAGGTACTCAACAAGAAGGTCTGATTTTATTACTACTGAAACAGGACCCAGGTGGTAAGTATAAAGATCCAGTCCATTTAAAAAACTGGAGGCCTCTAACACTTCAATGTTGTGATATATACTGAGTTTGCTCTGTTCGTTCCAGAAAATTATTTAATGGCTTTAGAAGCTTCTGATAGGCTAATTGACATCATTTGAGTCAATTGGAGGTGCACCTGTGGATGTATTTCAAGGCCTACCTTCAAACTCAGTGCCTCTTTGCTTGACATCATGGGAAAATCAAAAGAAATCAGCCAAGACCTCAGAAATAATATTGTAGACCTCCACAAGTCTGGTTCATCCTTGGGAGAAATTTCCAAATGCTTGAAGGTACCACGTTCATCTGTACAAACAATAGTACGCAAGTATAAACACCATGGGACCACGCAGCCGTCATACCGCTCAGGAAGGAGACGCGTTCTGTCTCATAGAGAGGAACGTACAATGGTGCGAAAAGTGTAAATCAATCCCAGAACAACAGCAAAGGACCTTGTGAAGATGCTGGAGGAAACAGGTACAAAAGCATCTGTATCCACAGTAAAACAAGTCCTATGTCGACATAACCTGAAAGGCCACTCAGCAAGGAAGAAGCCAATGCTCCAAAATCACCATAAAAAAGCCAGACTACGGTTTGCAACTGCACATGGGGACAATATCGTACTATTTGGAGAAATGTCCTCTGGTATAATGAAACAAAAATAGAACTGCTTGGCCATAATCGCCATCGTTATGTTTGGAGGAGAAAGGGGGAGGCTTGCAAGCCGAAGAACACCATCCCAACCGTGAAGCACAGGGGTGGCAGCATCATGTTGTGGTGGTGCTTTGCTGCAGGAGGGACTGGTGCACTTCACAAAATAAATGGCATCATGAGTAGGGAAAATTATGTAGATATATTGAAGCAACATCTCAAGACAGCAGTCAGGAAGTTAAAGCTTGGTCGCAAATGGGTCTTCCAAATGGACTATGACCCCAAGCATACTTCCAAAGTTGTGGCAAAATGGCGTAAGGGCAACAAAGTCAAGGTATTGGAGTGGCCATCACAAAGCCCTGACCTCAATCCCATAGAAAATGTGTGGGCAGAACTGAAAAAGCGTGTGGGAGCAAGGAGGCCTACAAACCTGACTCAGTTACACCAGCTCTGTCAGAAGGAATGGGCCAAAATTCACCCAACTTGTTATGGGAAGCTTGTGGAAGGCTACCTGAAACGTTTGACCCAAGTTAAACAATTTAAAGGCAATGCTACCAAATACTAATTGAGTGTATGTAAACTTCTGACCCACTGGGAATGTCATGAAAGAAATAAAAGCTGAAATAAATCATCCTCTCTGCTATTTTTCTGACGTTTCCCATTCTTAAAATAAAGTGGGGATCCTAACTGACCTAAAACAGGGAATGTTTACTAGGATTAAATGTCAGGAATTGTGAAAAACTGAGTTTAAATGTATTTAGCTAAGGTGTATGTAAACTTCCGACTTCAACTGTATGTGCCTCATTGTTAGTAGTAGTTGTGACTGTATTGCCATGGCACAGGCGGAAGTGGAGGAAATGTTTGCCCCCTAGTCCCCGGCAAGATGGCCATCTCTAAAGGGGGCTGGGCGATTATTATGATCGGAAGTCCAATAGCTCCTCCTCATCCCCTGTTTTCTGTCTTTCTAGATTTTTACTGTCCCACCCTAAATCCCCATTTAGATTTTACCTCCAAATGAGTGACCTTTTTTCCCCCATTTGAAGACTGCAACCCTTGGACAATTCTGATATGGCAGGTGTAATAGTGAGTTAGTAAGATATCTCTCTGATACTTGTATTTGTCTGTCTGTTTGATAGAGTCAGAAAGAGATTTGATAGGGTTTTAATTGTGTACCAGAGTAATTCCACTCCAGATAGAATGAACTCCCTCTCCGTCTATATCATACTGGGTGAGCTCCTATACATTTTAATTTCCTCATTGACTAATTAGAATTGTCTTAATTGTTCATATACATTTCCAGTGGTGTAAAGTACTTAAGTAAAAATACTTTAAAGTACTACTTAAGTTGTTTTTTGGGGTATATGTACTTTACTATTTATTTTTTTGACAACTTTTACTTTTACTTCACTACATTCCTAAAGAAAATAATGTACTATTTACATTTTCCCTGACACCCAAAAGTATTTTGAATGCTTAGCAGGACTGGAAAATGGTCCAATTCATGCACTTATCAAGAGAACACGTGGTCCCCAATCCCTACTGCTTCTGATCTGGCGAACTAACTAAACACAAATGCATCATTTGTAAATGATGTCTGAGTGTTGGAGTCTGCCCCTGGCTATACGTAAATGTCTTAAACAAGAAAATGGTGTCGTCCGCTTTGCTTAATATAGGGAATTTGAAATTATTTATGCTTTTACTTTTGATACTTAAGTATATTTAGAACCAAATACTTCTAGACTTTTACTCAAGTCGTATTTTACTGGGTGACTTTTACTTGAGTAACTTTCTATTAAGGTATCTATACTTTTACTCAAGTATCACAATTAGATACTTTTTCCACCACTGTACATGTCAATGGTCAATTATTGTCATTGATAATGTGCATGATGATATAACCCGGTCTGAATTTTGATTAACTGCAGTGCACTCTGCATAGGCTACACTTTTTAAATATGTTTAGTGTAGCCTATTAGTTGAATGTGAGAATGGGGTAAAATGTCACTCTTAAGAGAACATGTTTAGGTGGGTTTATTTGAGTGCTATCTACTCTTGTATTTTTCTTGCCATAAGCTCATAACCTACAATCATAAGCATGATCGTAGGTTGTGTGGAGTCTTGTTGTGAAGGAAAGGATCAGAAATGGCAGGAAAGGACATGCGTGTACATTCCTCCTACCCCCATGGGGATGATATCCATCTACAGACTCATTAGAGACTGTTTCCCATTCCTCTGCCCACTGAGTGTATATACAGTAATGTTGTTACTGCTCTATGTCCTACTCCTGAATAGTAAACAGAGTTAACTTCTGATCACATTGATCAATGATCCTTTTTTTTCTTCATCAGGTCTAACAGCATTGATGATCCAGACTATAGACTCTAAAGGTAAAACACACACACATACTCATATACACATACTCATATACACACACTCATATACACATACAGAAATGTCCAGAAATAATGAGCTTCCTTCTTTCTCTAGGGTCTCCCAATATCAGAGCGGTTCTGTCTGTTTGGCCCCCAGGATCAACCATCTACTTAAGGGAATCTGTGGCCCTGAGATGCAGTGTGGAAGCAGGTGCTAACTATTCTTGGACCTATCACTGGTTCAGACACACATCTCACAAACTTGTGACCCCAAACGCTAGACACATGATCAGTGGTGACAGTTACTCCATCACTGGGGTTGCCAAGGCTGACGGTGGTAGCTACTGGTGCCAGGCTGAGCGGAATGGCTCAACCACACCCTTACTCAGTGACCCCGCCCACTTGACTGTGTCAGGTGAGACAACCTTCAGTCTAATCACTGTTCACTGATTGGTTGGATGCAATATGCATACTGCTATTGGTATCAATGCACACATAACCTCATCAAGGATGAGTAGCCATTTGCTGTTATGGCATTAGTAGAGTGAGTAATCCTGAAAATGTCACCCCCACTTACTGTACCCATCTCTCTTGCAGAGCTGACCCCACCCTCTTTGGCAGTGATCCCCAACAGCCGACAGCACTTCCAAGGGGAGCGCTTCTCTCTCCAGTGCCCTGCTGTGTCTGAGAGCAACTCCACAGAGAGTAACTCCACAGACTGGACATTGTGGCAGCTCACTGACTTTGGAGTTAGGTCTGGGTGTCAGACACTAAAGGGCACTGTCAGGAAGGAGGTTCCTGGAGCATGCAGCCTCTCCTCTCTATACAGTGGGTTGTACTGGTGTGAGAGCAGCAAATGGCGCAGCAACACGGTCAACATCACAGTGAGCTGTGAGCCATATCTGTATCACTGATGTCTGATACATTAGCAGCATTGTGACCATGTGGTTGGGGGGAAATAATGCCATGTGCCTGTGGAAATCGAGATTATGCATAAGAAAGCAAGTAAGATGCACTATATGTAATGGTCTATGCCTATGCCTATGGTCTAGTGTCTTCTTTTGTGTCTCACAGATGGTTCCATGATCATTGTTGGCCCTGCTCACCCTGTCACAGAGGGAGATCAGGTGACTCTGCACTGCCGGTACTGGTTCCACAAACCTAACCAGACCACCTTCTACAAAGACGGAGTAGAGGTTGTTTCTCTGAACGTCACAGAGATGACCATTGACAATGTGAACGGTGCAGACGAGGGCTTCTACAAGTGTGCTGAACCTGAGGAGAAGTTGGAGAGCCCAGAGAGTTGGCTGTCTGTGAGAAGTAAGACCAAACGGTTGGGCACAACTGCGGCCCAAATATTTTACTGCCTCCCAATACTGCTTGAAATACAGATTAACTTCATTTTACGTTGCATTGATTTTTTATGCCTTTATTTTAGGGAACTCCACCTCAGAAGAGAGAAAGACATTGTCCTCTGAAGGTACAGTGTCTACACATAAAACCCTTCAATCAACTCAACCCCCCTCCTCCAACACACACACGCACGTGCGCGTGCACACTCGACTTATATGGTTTCATGTTTTCCCCATTCAGGTACCTGGATATGGGTGTTGCTGTTCTGTTGCATTGTGGTTATCCTGTTGCTTATTCCTGTTGTTATGTTACTGGTTCGTCACTACAGGTTAGTAGTTATTACCTTCAACAAATATCTCTGTTTACTAATCACATTCAATGGACATAAAAACACTCTGTAGTAAGCAGTAAACTCTGTATGTGTCACTAACCAGTCTGTTATTGGATTCAAGGTTGTGTATGTGGTGCACCCGCAGCTGTTTCTCCTCCAAAGAAGGGCCACCCCCAGGAGAGGCACCCCAGACCAAGCAGGATGTGACAGAGGTACAGTGGGATCTGGGCTGGATGGAGATGGCCAACCTGTTGGACAAGCAGCAGTACCCTGCCACTGCCAGCTAAACTCTAGCACTCAAACCAGAGACTAGTGTGCTTTACACTATACAGAACATACCAGAGGAGGCTGGTGGGAGAAGCTATAGGAGGACAGGCTCATTGTAATGGCATAAGTGGAATAAATGGAACGGAGTCACACGTGGTTTCCATGTGTTTGATACTGTTCCATTTATTCCATTCCAGCCATTACAATGAGCCTATCCTCCTATAGCTCCTCCCACAAGCCTCCTCTGGTACAAACATATTAATTATCCTTTGTATCTGTTTCTCACTGTTTCTGTTTCTCACAAGAGTTTTTCTTTTATCTGGTCAAATTAAGCAATAAAGAGGATGTACAGTATGAGTTAAAAAACTATTGTGTACAAGCACAATTTTTCCATCTGTATCATTAAAGTCACTCCACCTTCATGTTACACCTGTTGGTGAACTACTGATGAGTATCAGTAATGCCGTTTCTGTACAGTAAATCCCTTCCATTTACTGTAAGGTACCTCTGTACTTATGAATAGGCTTTCATTTGGCTGCTTGAGAATTTGAAAATAGAAACAGGTGTGAAATAGTAATCTTACTGCAGACAAAAACATATTTTCTATTTAATGTGAAATTTGAGGCTTACTGGGAGAAAATTCATTTTCACCGATATCTGCACAGCTCTAGGACACCACGGTCACTACTGTTAAAACAGAAGAGTGATTGCAACAGCTGGTGAGTTTTACAATACTTTCAAATGTATTTTACTCACATTATTGTCCTATTGTTTAATTGGTATTTATTATCCAAAAGCATTGACTTGAGAGTTAAATCTCTCAAATAGTAAATATAAGAATTTACACAACCACAGTTTTGCTTGTTTAAAGGGATGCGACCCTTTTTTTCCCAATTTTCGCCTAAAATGACATACCCAAATCTAACTGCATGTAGCTCAGGCCTGCCTGTAGCTTAAGCAAGGATATGCAAATTCTTGATACCATTTGAAAGGAAACACTTTGAAGTTTGTGGAAATGTGAAATTAATGTAGGAGAATGTGAAATTAATGTAGGAGAATATAACACATTAGATCTGGTAAAAGATCATCCAAAGAAAAAAAACAGTGGATTTTCTTTTTGTACCATAATCTTTGAAATGCAAGAGAAAGGCCATAATGTATTATTCCAACCCAGGTGCAATTTAGATTTTGGCCACTAGATGGGAGCAGTGTATGTGCAATGTTTTAAACTGATCCAATGAACCATTGTATATCTGTTCAAAATGTTGTATCAAGACTGGCCAAATGTGCCTAATTGGTTTATTAATACATTTTCAAGTTCATAATTGTGCACTCTCTTCAAACAATAGCATGGTATTCTTTCACTGTAATAGCTACTGTAAATTGGACAGTGCAGTTAGATTAACAAGAATTTAAGCTTTCTGCCCATGTCAGATATGTCTATGTCCTGGGAAATGTTTGTGTTACTTACAACCTCATGCTTATCACATTAGCCTACATTAGTTCAACCATCTTGCAGGGAGGACAACAATCCCGTAGAGGTTTTTAAACAAATGTTGTTTCTACTGACAATTGAGATGTACAAACTTTGGCATGAGGGGAAGACAAGCAGATAAGAGACAATCCGTAATTTCAATTAAGACATTAATGAGCAAACTACGACGGACATAGTCAATATAACTATTTGTTCAACACTTTTGAAATGTACAGCGACAGAATTCAGAACATGGGCTGTTCTTACAGTGTAACGTTACTCCTTGTACAAGTTAGAACCGTAGGATAAATAAATGGGGCATATAAACAGACAATGAAAGCTCTTACAATATTCAATTACATTTCTCTAAAACAGGTTTTAGGCTATTTGTGCACCACCAAGTTAGAACACTAAGAGGTGAAAATAGACCACATTGAACGACGTTTGGGTCTTTGTGTGTCAAAAAAGATACACATCATATAACACTATATGGCGCGTTAAATAACACAATTATTTTATAGAATGTTGTGTGTGCTTAATTTGCACGTGCAAGCCAAGCACCACAAATACTATCAGTAGCACTGTCAAAGCTGTACAAAAAAGTAGCCAAACAAGCACACACCAGCCACGAACGATGTGTTTACAATACCACGTTGGTGAAAATAGACCGAATTATTAGGGTGAGGCACACGCGTTACTAACAGTTTACTACACAATATACACTTAGTATTACTTTCTTAGCTACAGTATAAATTTCTTCCTTGCATATTACAGAATTTATGCAGCAGCATACAAGGCATTTTTGGACTCACCTTTTGAAGGTGGCGCAGCGGTCCTTTGTAGGCAAATTTTGTCATTAAAGTCTGGCATTCTCTGGATTTATGATGGGTACACGGGGGGGGGGGGGGGGAAACAGCCACTCCATTGAATAGCAGGCTAACGTTAGTGGGTTCTTGCTATGCTTGCAGTTAGCCACTGATTCCTTCCAAACGATTCATTGTTGTGTAATTTTTATGTACAATTGCCGAGCAACGACACGTTTTATCTATAATTTCTCTTCATTATTTTTCTTCATGTGACAAGGATTAAAAAGGATTTGCCAGTAGATTTCGACTTGATGATGACTGCTATCTAAGACTTTGAAAGTAAGTCCAATCAAAGCTACTGTAGATATTTATTTTATTGGGAAAAATATTTTTTATTTTCATTTCACATTCAAATACAATTGCAAATTCAGTGCATTACGTTGTACATAACATGGATTCATAAAAACAGTATCAAAAAGTACCGTAACAATATAAAAATAGCAAAACTCGAACATTCAAGATTAGCATGCTGTAACGAACGTCGTCGGGAGAAGGAGAAGAGGACCAAGGTGCAGCGTGGTAAGTGTTCATTTTAATGTTATAAAATAGACTGAACACTGAAATGACAAAAACAACAAAGAGAGAGAATGAAACGAAACAGTTCTGTAAGGTATACACACAAAACAGAAAACAACCACCCACAACTGTCACAGGCCGGCTCATAGCCTGTGACAAAAATGAGGGGACACGAACAACAGGTAGCCAATTAAAAAGGTTCTTTATTCTAAACAAAAACGATTAACTTTAAACAAAGAAAAAGGAATGAGGTGTGGAAGTATCATAATGTAGGGTGTATGTAAAGTGCAGGGATGCATGAATCTGTGTGTGTGAATATGACTGAGTGAAAACTATGTACAACTACAAAGGAACAACAAAACAGGATCATACCTGGAGGAGCAGAGAGAGAGAAGTGATTAGTGAAGCAGTTTAAATACCCTGAGCCCAGGTGGCTCCAATCACTAACAACCCTCTGCCTGCAGGAGGAACCGCCCCTGCAAATGCAGAGGGGCCGTGACACCCCCCTCCTTAAAATGAGGGTCCCACCCTCAACCCAAATTTCTCCAACATATTCAAAACAATCCAAATTTCCCCAAAAAGAAAAAAAAGGATACCAGTCCCGGCTCCTAGCAGCCCCGTGTCCCCCAGCTGACTGTCCGCCCCTCAAACTCGGCAGCCCTGGTGCCCTGGTACCTGGGGAGCAATTTAAGAGGAAAGAGGCGCAGACAGCCCGTAGGGGTCAGCAGAGAAAAGATACAAACTAGGTTAAAGGAGCACGGGACAGAGCATCAGCAATGATATTATCCTTACCACTAATGTGTCTAATATCAAGGTTGAATGGTTGCAAGAACAAAGCCCAACGCATCAGGCGCTGGTTGGGATTTTGCAGGGACGTCAGAAAAATAAGTGGGTTGTGGTCAGTGAACACAGTTAAAGGGGTCAAACCAGAACCAACATAGACTTCGAAGTGCTGTAAAGCCCAAATGAGACCTAAAGCCTCCTTTTCAATTACAGAATAATTTTGCTGATACTTATTACATTTCCGGGAGAAGAAACTGACTGGACACTCAACATTGTCATCATTCTCCTGGAGAAGCACAGCCCCAGCACCGATTTGACTGGCGTCTACCTGCAATTTGAAAGGTTTCCCAAAATTTGGTGCTGCCAACACAGGTGCCAAACACAAAAGAGCCTTAACTGCATCAAATGCCTCTTGACACTGGGTGGACCAGATAAATTCAGCCCTGGCCTTCAACAGATTGGTCAGTGGGGACACTACTACCGAAAAGTTTTTACAGAAAGCACAGTAGTACCCCGCCATTCCCAGGAAGCGCATCAGTTCTTTCTTTGTGGAGGGCTGTGGGAACTGCTTCACAGCCTGAACCTTTGCTTCCACGGGACAGACAAATCCCTGACCAACAACCTTGCCTAGGCATGTGACTGAAGCTTTGGCAAACTCACATTTTGCCAAATTAATAGTCAACCTGGCCCACACCAGTCTTTCGAACAGGGCTTGCACTCTCCGAACATGCTCCTCCCAGGAATCTGAGTAGACGACCACGTCGTCCAAATACACGGCACACCCTTCCAGACCTGAGACCACCCGATTCATCAGCCTCTGGAAGGTGGCTGGAGCATTCCGCAAGCCGAAAGGCATCACTGTATAAGAGAACAAACCAGATGGAGTTATAAAGGCAGCAATCTCACAAGCTCTTTTAGTAAGGGGTACTTGCCAATATCCCTTTAAAAGATCAAATTTGCTAACATACTTTGCTGACCCAACTTGATCAATACAGTCCTCCATCCTAGGAAGAGGGTAAAGGTCTGCTTTAGTAACATTGTTAACTTTTCTATAATCAGTGCAAGGTCTGAAAGTGGAATCAGACTTTTTGACCAAAAGACAGGGTGAAGACCAATTTGAACAACATGGCTCCGCAATACCATTTCCCAACATATACTGCACCTCTGTTTCCAATTGCAGTCTCTTCTCCTCAGATACAAGATAAAATCTCTGTTTGATAGGCTTAGCATCTCCGATGTCTATATCATGCTCAATTAAGTGGGTTTGCGATGGAGTGTCAGAAAACAAAACAGGGTAGTTTCTAATAAGAGCTACCAATTCATCACGTTTCTCAGAGTCTAAATGCCCTACCAAAACCCCAAGGTTTTGCAAAGTCTGGGAGTTTTTCAACCGACCTTGTAAGACCTCATTCGAAACCTAACTTCCTCCTCTTCTCCCCCCTCCACCAAATTAAAGCAACAAGATGCAGTGACTGGAGTAGCAGTCAACGCTGACCTCACCGCTGGAGTGCCTTCAACTTTGCTTAGATCATGGGAGTAATAACATTTTAATAGGTTCACATGGCATAATTTAGAGGACTTCCTATGACTAGGGGTTTCAATAAGATAGTTCAAATCTGACACTTTACGCAACACAGTGAAAGGACCACAGTATTTTGCCTGAAAAGGTGAACTTACAAGAGGCAGAAGAGCAAGTACACGATCACCGGGATTAAACTCACGCAGCTCAGCCTGTCCGTCATATTTCAGTTTTATTTTCCGTTGAGAACATTTTAGTTTCTTTGGCCAGTTCCCCAGCCCTATATAACTTCAACCTAAAACCATTTACATAGTCAATAAGGTGCTAAGGTGCTAACGCAGCATATGCATCTATTCATCTTGGTCTTCTTGCCATTGTAAATTATGTACGCTCTCACTGTGTACTCCAAGTGGCCAGTGTAGACTGATAAAACTGCTTGGATTCGGTGGACTGATATAGGGTGAATACCATTTTGAGATCATATTTAGTATATATTAATGTAATAGACTGCTCCCCCCCTTCTTCATTCATATTTGGTGATTACATAATTATGCATCGTTCGCTTCTACTCGCTCATCAACTCATCCATTCTCCCCCTTTCTCCCCATCATACTTTACGTCATTTATTTATCATCTGTTATATGTTTGAAATTAGTTTTGGTATAGTTTACGTTCAGATTCAAGGTAATTATCGGGGTGATTATCAACTGGCAACGGCACCTTCAATCCAGTGGCGGTCAGTGCCATTTATGAAGGATTTTTTTATTTTTTATGAGCGTAGCCTTATTTCTATTACTGCATAATGAATGACTGTCATTAATTTTCAATTCACCTAGTTCAATGTAACAGCGATAGGTTTAGGCTACTACATGATACTAGAATGTTCCATATACCCATCACGAGGTTGCTACAACAAGCCAATGAATGAAAGTTTACAAAGTAGGTGCACACAGGTTGAGAGAAAAATTTGAGGGGACAGACATTGACACATGGACAGACAGTGACACATTCAATACTGCCTTGCACACTCTTGCCTGTATCTAGCAGATCTAGGGTTTAATCATAAGTTCAATAGTTGCAAATGAGAGTTTCTATTGGACAAATTCAAGTATGTTTATCCCCATTTTGTTCCATTTGCTTCTGTTTAAGAAATGTTTTTCAACAGAATCGGCAGAATGAATACACCCCTAATCAGGCGTAAACACAATTCACTTTCATAGCAGCCACGTTGTATTCCTTCTCACATCTATGCGTTCTCCTCTCTTTTTTATCTTCGCTTGTGGACTTCAATGCACAACATATCAGCTGTATGTGACCAGGCGAAAAAACCTTTCCAAGAAACCATATCATAACCTCTACACACAGCCTACATTGTTGTCACCATATTAGCTTAAAATAATGTCATAGTCAACATAGCGAATATAACTAACATGTTAGTAAACCCTCTACAGTCATGCAGTAACGTTAGTGTACAGTCAGTAAGCAGTTAAGCACTTACACCAGCGGGCCCGGTCGCAATAAATTAGTACAACCAAAAGCTTACCTTGACTTGGAAGAGTTCCAGTGTTGTGTTGGATAGTCATAGCCAACTAGCTAACATAGCAACCCTCAGTTTGAGCAAGCCGTTTGAGTAGGTTAGCTGCATTCCCTAGTAGAGGTCGACCGATTATGATTTTTCAACACCGATACCGATTATTGGAGGACCAAAAAAAGCCGATACCGATTAAATGGCCGATTTTTATTTATTTATTTGTAATAATGACAATTACAACAATACTGAATTAACACTTATTTTAACTTAATATAATACATCAATAAAATCAATTTAGCCTCAAATAAATAATGAAACATGTTCAATTTGGTTTAAATAATGCAAAAACAAAGTGTTGGAGAAGAAAGTAAAAGTGCAATATGTGCCATGTAAGAAAGCTAACGTTTGAGTTCCTTGCTCAGAACATGAGAACATATGAAAGCTGGTGGTTCCTTTTAACATGAGTCTTCAATATTCCCAGGTAAGAAGTTTTAGGTTGTAGTTATTATAGGAATTACTGGACTATTTCTCTCTATACGATTTATATTTCATATACCTTTGACTATTGGATGTTCTTATAGGCACTTTAGTATCGCCAGTGTAACAGTATAGCTTCCATCCCTCTCCTCGCCGCTACCTGGGCTCGAACCAGGAACACATCGACAACAGCCACCCTCGAAGCAGCGTTACCCATGCAGAGCAAGGGGAACAACTACTCCAAGTCTCAGAGCGAGTGACGTTTGAAACGCTATTAGCGTGCACCCCGCTAACTAGCTAGCCATTTCACATCGGTTACACCAGCCTAATCTCGGGAGTTGATAGGCTTGAAGTCATAAACAGCGCAATGCTTGAAGCATTGCGAAGAGCTGCTGGCAAAATGCACAAAAGTGCTGTTTGAATGAATGCTTACGAGCCTGCTGGTGCCTACCATCGCTCAGTCAGACTGCTCTATCAAATCATAGACTTAATTATAACATAATAACACACAGAAATACGAGCCTTTGGTCATTAATATGGTCGATTCCGGAAACTATCATCTCGAAAACAAAACGTTTATTCTTTCAGTGATATACGGAACCGTTCCGTATTTTATCTAACGGGTGGCATCCATAAGTCTAAATATTCCTGTTACATTGCACAAACTTCAATGTTATGTCATAATTACGTAAAATTCTGGCAAATTAGTTCACAATGAGCCAGGCGGCCCAAACTGTTGCATATACTCTGACTCTGCGTGCAATGAACGCAAGAGAAGTGACACAATTTCACCTGGTTAATATTGCCTGCTAACCTGGATTTCTTTTAGCTAAATATGCAGGTTTAAAAATATATACTTCTGTGTATTGATTTTAAGAAAGGCATTGATGTTTATGGTTAGGTACACGTTGGAGCAACGACAGTCCTTTTTCGCGAATGCGCACTGCATCGATTATATGCAACGCAGGACACGCTAGATAAACTAGTAATATCATCACCCATGTGTAGTTATAACTAGTGATTATGATTGATTGATTGATTGTTTTTTATAAGATAAGTTTAATGCTAGCTAGCAACTTACCTTGGCTTCTTACTGCATTCGCGTTACAGGCGGGCTCCTCGTGAGGCAGGTGGTTAGAGCATTGGACTCGTTAACCGTAAGGTTGCAAGATTGAATCCCTGAGCTGACAAGGTAAAAATCTGTCGTTCTGCCCCTGAACAAGGCAGTTAACCCACCGTTCCTAGGCCGTCATTGAAAATAAGAATGTGTTCTTAACTGACTTGCCTAGTTAAATAAAGATTGTTATGAAAACTTGAAATCGGCCCTAATTAATCGGCCATTCCGATTAATCGGTCGACCTCTATTCCCTAGCCAGGTAAGTGAAACTGAAAGTAAAACAAAAAAAAGAGAAAATCTCTATATCTCGCTCTTGCTTCAAATCAAATCAAATTTTATTTGTCACATACGCCGAATACAACAGGTGTAGACCTTACAGTGAAATGCTTACTTACAAGCCCTTAACGAACAATGCAGTTAAGAAAATACCTAAAAAAAGTAAGAGATAAGAATAACAAATAATTAAGAGCAGCAGTAAATAACAGTGGCGGGGCTATATACAGGGGGTACCGGTACAGAGTCAATGTGTCAATGTGCGGGGGGCACCGGTGTCAAGGTAATTGAGGTAATTATGTACATGTACTGTAGGTAGAGTTATTAAAGTGGCTATGCATAGATAATAACAGAGGGTAGCAGCAGTGTAGTGGTGGTGGTGGGGGGGGGGGGGGGGGGGGGGAAATAGTCTGGGTAGCCATTTGATTAGCTGTTCAGGAGTCTTATGGCTTGGGAGTAGAAGCTGTTTAGAAGCCTCTTGGACCTAGACTTGGCGCTCCGGTACCGCTTGCCGTGCGGTAGCAGAGAGAACAGTCTATGACTACGGTGGCTGGAGTCTTTGACAATTTTGAGGGCCTTCCTCTGACACCGCCTGGCATAGAGGTCCTGGATGGCAGGGAGCTTGGCCCCGGTGATG
Organism: Salvelinus namaycush; assembly: GCF_016432855.1. Lineage (NCBI taxonomy): Eukaryota > Metazoa > Chordata > Actinopteri > Salmoniformes > Salmonidae > Salvelinus > Salvelinus namaycush. The sequence continues at coordinate 25,176,719 of NC_052316.1, read as the reverse complement.
TACTGGGCCGTACGCACTACCCTCTGTAGTACCTTGCGGTCGGAGGCCGAGCAGTCGCCATACCAGGCAGTAATGCAACCCGTCAAGATGCTCTCGATGGTGCAGCTGTAGAAACTTTTGAGGATCTGAGGACCCATGCCAAATCTTTCCAGTCTCCTGAAGGGGAATAGGTTGTGTCGTGCCCTCTTCACGACTGTCTTGGTGTGCTTGGACCATGTTAGTTTGTTGGTGATGTGGAACTTGTAGCTCTCAACCTGCTCCACTACAGCCCCGTCGATGAGAACGGGGGTAGTTTGGTCCTCCATTTCCTGTAGTCCACAATCATCTCCTTTTTCTTGATCACGTTGAGGGAGAGGTTTTTGTCCTTGCACGACATGGTCAGGTCTCTGACCTCCTCCCTATAGGCTGTCTCATCGTTGTCGGTGATCAGGCTTACAACTGTTGTGTCATCAGCAAACTTAATGATGGTGTTAGAGTCGTGCCTGGGCGTGCAGTCATGAGTGAACAGAGAGTATAGGAGGGGACTGAGCATGCACCCCTGGGGGGACCCAGTGTTGAGAATCAGCGCGGCCGATGTGTTGTTACCTACCCTTACCACCTGGGGGGGGCGGCCCGTCAGGAAGTCCAGGATCCAGTTGCAGAGGGAGGTGTTTAGTCCCAGGGTCCTTAGCTTAGTGATGAGCTTTGAGGGCACTATGGTGTTGAACACTGAGCTGTAGTCAATGAATAGCATTCTCACATATGTGTTCCTTTTGTCCAGGTGGGAAAGGGCAGTCTGGAAAGCAATAGAGATTGCGTCATCTGTGGATCTGTTGGAGCGGTACGCAAATTGGAGTGTGTCTAGGGTTTCTGGTATAATGGTGTTGATGTGAGCCATGACTAGCCTTTCAAAGCATTTCATGGCAACAGACATGAGTGCTACGGGTCCGTAGTCATTTAGGCAGGTTGTAAGGGGTGCGTAACTGGTGGCAGTGAAGTCAGACGCAGGAGAGCAGAACTAGGTAATAGCCGGAGCAGTTTAATTTCAAAACCAACGGCATCAAGAAATAACCAACATGGGTACAAAACCCGACGCGCACCAGTAAACATGTGCACAAGCACTTACAACTAACAATTCCACACAAAGACATGGGGGGAACAGAGGGTTAAATACACAACACTTAATGAGGGAAATGAGAACCAGGTGTGTAGGAAAACAAGACAAAACAAATGGAAAATGAAAAGTGGATCGACGATGGCTAGAAGACCGGTGCCGCCGAGCGTCGCTCGAACAAGGAGAGGAACCAACTTCGGTGGAAGTCGTGACTGCAGGTTACCTTAGTGTTCATGGGCAAGGGACTATGGTGGTCTGCTTGAAACATGTTGGTATTGCAGACTCAGACAGGGAGAGGTTGAAAATGTCAGTGAATTCACTTGCCAGTTGGTCACCGCATGCTTATGCTTTCAGTACTAGATTCATTCTCTGATCCCTTGATTGGGTGGACAACGTCAACGGGCATGACTTTAAAAATGGCAGAGTAATACTTTTTCCCCCATTCATGAGCAGACCAAATAACTGCTTTAGCAGTTTTAGTTTTAAAGACTTTCCTTTTGTGCTGCTTAGTGCTCACTGTGTTTGTTTTTCATTCCTTTCTCATCCCTGTATTTTAGCCTACAGTAGGTTTCATCATTCTTAGCATGCCTCTTATTGATAAGAGCTCTTCATATCTCTGAAATGTGTCACTGGAAGGCTGGGTTGAGAAAGAAACCAAGGAACTTTTACAGACACATAGAGAATGACTTTATCTCTACATCGCTGCTATTGTAACACAGTACCATGCAGGGATCTTTGCTGAACCTGTCTTAGAGATAGCCCATGCTCAATTTGAGATGACGTTATGCATCATTGACGGTATACACATGCATCCAAACACACTCTTCAGTGTACCTTAACATGATGCCAGATCTGTGAGCTTCCTTGGACTATCGGTGACATCAGTAATAAACACAACCTGACTGTGCACTGGACTGAGAAACACACTCACAGATACTGTGCTCGGTACACAGAGATAATATGCTCGTATGTACCATCTGTGTTAGGAACGTGCTCATGTGTATTGTCTGTGTGAAGATGTCTGAGATGGGCGTGTGTGCGACTGAGACTTCAAAACTTGCTCTGTACTGCCCTCTAGCCTCACCTCACATAGTTTCTCAATCTTTCCCAGGTCCGTCTGAAAGTTGGTGTAGGGATTGTGCCACTGACTAGGAGCTCTTCAGGTACAGTGTGTGTATGAATATAGAATATCCGCACTTTAGAAGGTTCTGTGGTATATCAGACTTTCTGTTTACTGAATGGAAAAACACCTCAGTATCTTTTCTGTCTGTGATATGAGTGAGCTGTCGATGGAAAAGACCTCTGTGTTGTAGTCTGAACTACAGTCCTGCAACCAACTGCTGGAGCCTCAGAGCAAATCTAAGTACACACTTTGAGTGTTGTGTGTATGTTTGGTTTTGTTATCGATCTATGACTATTGTAAACTTGTCATAAAATAGTTGTAAGAAGTTTTGACAAGCTGAATGCACCAAGCTGTCTGTTTAAACTACTAGCACACAGCTCGGACACCCATGCATATCCCACAAGACATAACACCAGAGGTCTTTTCACAATCCCCAAGTCTAGAACAGACTATTGGAGGTGCACAGTACTAAATAGAGCCATGACTACATAGAACTCTATTCCTCATCAGGTAACTGATACAAGCAGTAGAATAAGATAAAAAAACAGATAAAAATGCACCTTATGGAACAGCGGGTACTGTGAAGAGACACACACACACACACAGGTACAGCCATGCATACGCACACAAACACTAGAACACGCACTCTACACACACGTACATTGTAATATTGTTGTATGGTGGTATTATACATTTTGTATTGTAGATACATTTGAGTTTACATACACTTAGGTTGGAGTCATTAAAACTCGTTTTTCAACCACTCCACAAATTTCTTGTTAACAAACTATAGTTTTGGCAAGTCGGTTAGGACATCTACTTTGTGCATGACAGACAGATTATTTCACTTATAATTCACTGTATTACAATTCCAGTGGGTCAGAAGTTTACATACACTAAGTTGACTGTGCCTTTAAACAGCTTGAAAATGATGGCATGGCTTTAGAAGCTTCTGATAGGCTAATTGACATCATTTGAGTCAATTGGAGGTGTACCTGTGGATGTATTTCAAGGCCTACCTTCAAACTCAGTGCCTCTTTGCTTGACATCATGGGAAAATCAAAAGAAATCAGCCAAGACCTCAGAAAATAAATTGTAGACCTCCACAAGTCTGGTTCATCCTTGGGAGCAATTTCCAAACGCCTGAAGGTACCACGTTTGTCTGTTCAAACAATAGTACGCAAGTATAAACACCATGGGACCACGCAGCCGTCATACCTGTCACGGCATTCATCGGAAGAAGAAGAGGAATCGTCAGACCAAAATGCAGCGGGGTACGTGTTCATCTTTATTCGCTTAACTGACTCAACACTGAATACAAAATAACAAAAAAAGAATAGCCGAAACAGTTCTGCTAGGTGCAACCAACACTAAACAGAAAATAACCACCCACAACTAACAGTGGGAAAACAGGCTACCTAAGTATGGTTCTCAATCAGAGACAACGAAAGACAGCTGTCCCTGATTAAGAACCATACCCGGCCAAAACATAGAAATACAAAACCTAGACATACAAACATAGAATGCCCACCCACATCACACCCTGACCAAACAAAAAATAGAAACATACAAAGCAATCTACGGTCAGGGCGTGACAATACCGCTCAGGAAGGAGACGCGTTCTGTCTCATAGAGATGAACGTACAATGGTGCAAAAAGTGCAAATCAATCCCAGAACAACAGCAAAGGACCTTGTGAAGATGCTGGAGGAAACAGGTACAAAAGCGTCTATATCCACAGTAAAACGAGTCCTATATCGACATAACCTGAAAGGCCACTCAGCAAGGAAGAAGTCACTGCTCCAAAACCGCCATAAAAAAGCCAGACTACGGTTTGCAACTGCACATGGGGACAAAGATCGTACTTTTTGGAGAAATGTCCTCTGGTCTGATGAAACAAAAATAGAACTGTTTGGCCATAATGACTATTGTTATGTTTCGAGGAAAAAGGGGGAAGCTTGCAAGCCGAAGACACCATCCCAACCGTGAAGCACAGGGGTGGCAGCATCATGTTGTAGGGGTGCTTTGCTGCAGGAGGGACTGGTGCACTTCACAAAATAAATGGCATCATGACGAGGGAAATTATGTGGATATATTGAAGCAACATCTCAAGACATCAGTCAAGAAGTTAAAGCTTGGTCGCAAATGGGTCTTCCAAATGGACAATGACCCCAAGCATACTTCCAAAGTTGTGGCAAAATGGCGTAAGGACAACAAAGTCAAGGTATTGGAGTGGCCATCACAAAGCCCTGACCTCAATCCTATAGAAAATGTGTGAGCAGAACTGAAAAAGCATGTGCGAGCAAGGAGGCCTACAAACCTGACTTGGTTACACCAGCTCTGTCAGGAGGAATGGGACAAAATTCACACAACTTATTGTGGGGAGCTTGTGGAAGGCTACCTGAAACATTTGACCCAAGTTAAACAATTTAAAGGCAATGCTACCAAATACTAATTGAGTGTATGTAAACTTCTGACCCACTGGGAAAGCTGAAATAAATCATTCTCTCTGCTATTATTCTGACATTTCACATTCTTAAAATAAAGTGGTGATCCTAACTGACCTAATACAGGGAATATTTACTAGGATTAAATGTCAGGAATTGTGAAAAACTGAGTTTAAGTGTAATTTTTATTTAACTAGGCATGTCAGTTAAGAACAAATCCTTATTTTCAATGACGGCCTAGGAACAGTGTGTTAACTGCCTTGTTCAGGGGCAGAACAACAGATTTTTACCTCGTCAGCTCGGGGATTTGACCTTGCAACCTTTCGGTTCCTAGTCTAAAACGCTCTAACCACTAGGCTAATTTGGCGTCAGTTGTATGTAAACTTCCGACTTCAACTGTTTGTAGTGGTGTAATAATGTTATATGATGTACTATTTTATCTTTTGTTTTATGTGTGACATAAGTGCTTGGACCCCAGGAAGAGTAGGACTGTACCATCTCCCCAAGTTGGAAGAAGTGTCCTTGAAGACCAACAGTCTCCTTGCCTTTCTCTTTTGATCAGTTTTATTGTGGTTTGCAATAATTGCAATATTTTTAATACGGTTAAAGTTGTTGTCATTTTCTTTTAACTTAATATGGAACAATATCTAAACTCTCTGACATTCAACCCCTGACTTCCTGCCTGAAGCTGACCCGCCTTGATGTTCGTGGCAACCTTGTCACTCAGATTGCCAACATCCAATATGAGTTGTCCAAGCTACTGCCCTAAGTCACTGACCTCCTGATCTGATTGGGCAAACGGCAGGGCACATTCTAAGTTTCCCTAAGACACAGATCTAGGATAAGCTTATCCTACCCCCAAATCCTAACCATAACTATTCTTAACGGAAAACTGACATTCGATCAGTGTCTAGGGGCAACCCCCCTATTCCCGACATACTACCATCAGCAGAATATGTTTGTGTGTGTCTATGTTTGTGGGCATGCATGTATGTGAGAAGCAAAGGGGTGTTTTTTAAGTGTTTTGTATCTCTTTTCCACCATTTATTCCACTTGTGTGGGGAGATGGATTCACAGTGACCCCCACTATTGTGTAAGTTAACAATTTGGGTAAATATACATATACTGGCACAATCCATAACTGTTAAAGTTAAGTGAAAAAACAGAGTGTGTGGTTAATCTATGTAGGGTTGAATTCTAGTGACACGCTGTATTCATTCTGAGTCATTAGGAAATTCTGGCAATGATTGCCTATACGTTTGCGTTTCATCTCCATGGTACGTGTGTCACGCCCTGGCCTTAGTATTCTTTGTTTTCTTTATTATTTTAGTTAGGTCAGGGTGTGACATGGGGAATGTTTGTGTTTTGTCATTTTGGGTGGTTATATGGTAAAGGGGGTGTTGGGTGTAGTGTATGAGTTTGTGTTGAGTGAATGTTTCTAGGTATGTCTATGGTTGAGTGAATGTGTCTAGGTATGTCTATGGTTGCCTGAGTGGTTCTCAATCAGAGACAGATGTCTTTCATTTGTCTCTGATTGGGAGCCATATTTAAGGCAGCCATGGGCATCATGCATTTGTGGGTAATTGTCTATGTCTAAGTGTTTAGTGTCAGCACTTATGTTTGATTAGCTTCACGGTCGTCTGTTTTGTTGTTTTGTTTAGTTATATAGTGTTCGTGTCGTTTTCGTCTTCTTTCCTTAAATAAAGAAGATGTACTTTCCACACGCTGCATTTTGGTCCTCACTCTCTTCGCAAGACGATCGTGACAGAATTACCCACCAATGCGGGATCAAGCAGCGTGATAAGCGGCAACAGGAGCAGCGCAAGGAGGAATGGCAATGGGAGCGTAATCTGGACTACACTACGTGGGAGGAGATCGACAGGTGGGCGATCGACCCAGGGCGAGTGCCGGAGCCCGCCTGGGATTCTCTGGCGCAGTGCGAGGAGGGATACCGGCGAATGGAGGCAGCACGACGAAGCGGTAGGAAGCCTGTGAGTCAGCCCAAAAAATGTCTTGGGGGGGGGGGCTTAGAGGTAGTGGGCCGAGGGCAGGTAGGAGACCTGCGCCCACTTCCCAGGCTAACCGTGGAGAGCGGGAGTACGGGCGAACACCGTGTTACGCAGTAGAGCGCACGGTGTCTCCTGTACGTGTTCATAGCCCGGTGCGGGTTATTCCACCTCCCCGCACTGGTAGGGCTAGATTGGGCATTGAGCCAGGTGCCATGAAGCCGGCTCAACGCGTCTGGTCTCCAGTGCGTCTCCTCGGGCCGGCATACATGGCACCAGCCTTACGCATGGTGTCCCCGGTTCGCCTACATAGCCCGGTGCGGGTTATTCCACCTCCCCGCACTGGTCGGCGACGGGGAGCATTCAACCAGGTAAGGTTGGGCAGGCTCGGTGCTCAAGGGAGCCAGTACGCCTGCACGGTCCGGTATTTCCGGCGCCACCTTCCCGCCCCAGTCCAGTTCCACCAGTGCCTACACCACGCAACAGGCTTCCAGTGTGTCTCCAGAGCCCTGTTCCTCCTCCACGCACTCGCCCTATGGTGCGTGTCTCCAGCCCGGTACCACCAATTCCGGCACCACGCACCAAGCCTCCTGTGCGTCTCCAGAGTCCTGTGCATCCTGTTGCTGCTCCCCGCACTAGCCCTGAGATGCGTGTCCCCAGCCCGGTACCACCAGTTCCGGCACCACGCACTAGGCCTAATGTGCGTCCCCAGGGTCCAGTATGCCCTGTTCCTTCTCCCCGCACTAGCCTGAAGGTGCGTGTCCTTAGCCCGGTGCCTCCAGTTCCTGCACCACGCACCAGGCCTACAGTGCGCCTCATCCGGCCAGAGCCATCCGTCTCCCCAGCGCCATCTGAGCCATCCGTCTCCCCAGCGCCATCTGAGCCATCCGTCTCCCCAGCGCCATCTGAGCCATCCGTCTCCCCAGCGCCATCTGAGCCATCCGTCTCCCCAGCGCCATCTGAGCCATCCGTCTGCCCAGTGCCGTCTGAGCCATCCGTCTGTCCCGAGCCATTAGAGCCGCCCGTCTGTCCCGAGCCGTCAGAGCCGTTAGTCAGTCAGGAGCCGCTAGAGCCATTCGTCAGTCAGGATCTGCCAGAGCCGCCAACCAGACAGGATCTGCCAGAGCCGCCAACCAGACAGGATCTGCCAGAGCCGCCAACCAGACAGGATCTGCCAGAGCCGCCAACCAGACAGGATCTGCCAGAGCCGCCAACCAGACAGGATCTGCCAGAGCCGCCAACCAGACAGGATCTGCCAGAGCCGTCAGCCAGCCATGAGCGTCCAGAGCCGTCAGCCAGCCATGAGCAGCCAGAGCCGTCAGCCAGCCATGAGCAGCCAGATCCGTCAGCCAGCCATGAGCAGCCAGATCCGTCAGCCAGCCATGAGCAGCCAGATCCGTCAGCCAGCCATGAGCAGCCAGATCCGTCAGCCAGCCATGAGCAGCCAGATCCGTCAGCCAGCCATGAGCAGCCAGATCCGTCAGCCAGCCATGAGCAGCCAGATCCGTCAGCCAGCCATGAGCAGCCAGATCCGTCAGCCAGCCATGAGCAGCCAGATCCGTCAGCCAGCCATGAGCAGCCAGATCCGTCAGCCAGCCATGAGCCGTCCAGCCAGGATCCGCCAGAGCCGTCCAGCCAGGATCCGCCAGAGCCGTCATCCAGCCAGGATCCGTCCCTCAGTCCGGAGCTGCTGTCCCTCAGTCCGGAGCTGCCCCTTATCCTGGTGCTGCCCCTTATCCTGGTGCTGCCCCTTATCCTGGTGCTGCCCCTTATCCTGGTGCTGCCCCTTAGTCCGGTGCTGCCCCTTAGTCCGGTGCTGCCCCTTAGTCCGGTGCTGCCCCTTAATCCAGTGGGGTTAATGTGGAGGGTGGCCATTTGGAGGAGGCTACGAAAGCAGGTAGTGACTATGGTGGGGTGGGGACCACGACCAGTGCCAGAGCCGCCACCGTGGACAGACGCCCACCCAGACCCTCCCCTAGACTTTATGCTGGTGCGCCCGGAGTTCGCACCTTAAGGGGGGGTTATGTCACGCCCTGGCCTTAGTATTCTTTGTTTTCTTTATTATTTTAGTTAGGTCAGGGTGTGACATGGGGAATGTTTGTGTTTTGTCATTTTGGGTGGTTATATGGTAAAGGGGGTGTTGGGTGTAGTGTATGAGTTTGTGTTGAGTGAATGTTTCTAGGTATGTCTATGGTTGAGTGAATGTGTCTAGGTATGTCTATGGTTGCCTGAGTGGTTCTCAATCAGAGACAGATGTCTTTCATTTGTCTCTGATTGGGAGCCATATTTAAGGCAGCCATGGGCATCATGCATTTGTGGGTAATTGTCTATGTGTAGTGTTTGTGTCAGCACTATTTGTCTGTATAGCTTCACGGTCGTCAGTTTGTTATTTTGTTAGTTTGTGTATAGTTGTTCGTTTCTTGTTTTTTCTCTCTTCTGAAATAAAAGAAGATGTATTTTGCACACGCTGCGCCTTGGTCCTCTATCTCACCCAAAGACGATCGTGACAACGTGAACCTGGGTCCTAAGAGTCATTCCACTAAATCTATTAATTCATGATAAATACTTACCCTCACTGATGACATACATAAATCCATTTATTTTACATTTCTACAAAATAATTTGAGATGAATGTTGAGATATGTGAAGCATCAAGTTATGAGATATCCCACTATCATGTGGTAAGGGCTGTGTTTGAGATAAAACATCTATTCTGTTTAAACTCAAAGAGACCCATAGGGAGCTTACATCACAAATGTATGTCTCAGATATGTTCAACTTTTACATGTACAGTATGTATCCCCATGAATTCTCTCAGAATGCACAGCCAGAGCTAACTGTTTTACAATATAAAATACAACATGTCTTAACAATGTCTTAACTCATTTTCAAACTGCAGTGGCTACATATCATGTCTTAAATGACCGCTCAGTGTTTGAAGTGTAGCATTCATCTGTGTTTGGATGGGTTTGTTTGAACTTAATCAGAGGCAACTTTCAACTTGGGGTCACAAGATTTATGGAAAATTCAACTCTGAGGGGCTCACATGGAAGTGAGCGTGACATCACAAGTGAATATCTGAGATGTGTTTGGGGGGTGTCAAATTTGGAACCATTTGTCTTGACTGGTGTTCAGACAGCACAGTGGTAGAGAGACATGTTGCATAGAAGCCTGCCTGATTAAATGACTGCATTCATGTGAACAGTCTCATGACATATCCCCTGTGTGTGTAAGATGCCTTTTCCTCCCTTTATCCTCTTTTTATCATTGTCATCTGGTTGTCTGGAGTTTTCATGGTTTCCTTCTGTGTTGAAATGTGTGTAGCCATTCACTTTGGTGTCAGGCTTGCTTAAAGTATCAAATGTTGTATTACTTTTAGAAAGTAAAAAGGGAAAGTCCTCAGTGGGCTAAGAGTTTAGTTTGAAGGTTCGACACAAGTTAGGCTATTCGTGGTTTAGATTTTGACATTGACAAGATAGTTTGACATGTGCACACACAATGCTACAGTCAGCAACTAAGCACGCGAACTGTCGAAATAATGTCAAACGCGCCACTGCACTGATTCTATTATGGGAAATGGGACGGGCCAATTTGGGGAAAGTGCCCAGACTGACTGACTTCATACTGTATCAATGGACTAGGGGAGGAGAATGAGAAGGCGAGGAAGGTGTTTCTACTGTCTGTCTCATAATCTTGAGTTTAAAAGTTCTCTCAAAGAGGATACTAAGTAGTTCAACACAATCTGTGAAGAAGAGAGGACGCGCACAGCATACCACGGCAATATTATTTTGTGCCTGCGCACGGGACTGTTCAGTCAGCGGCTGCCAGTGGTGATTCAATAAACACTAACCCGTCGGAGAACACATAGGTTACAAAGTAAGTGAATATCTGTAAATGTCTGACAGTTAAAATCATGATTCATGAATTCAATTAATTCTCATCCAGATAGCCTGCTGTTTTTAAACTTAGTGGTGTTTGACACATTGTGAAATACAATTCACTCTGTCTCTGTTCACACCGTGAGTCACAGATCATCTCATCCAGTTTGAGGAAAAGGATGGGAGATGAAACCATGTCTTTGGTCGGGGTTCACCTGTGATTGGCTGCTGGCAAAGTAACATACACCTTGAACTAATTTGTTTTTGTGACCTGCCTTATTTAATTGCTATTTTTAATTGCTCGTTTTCTGCAGTATTATGTCAGAAAGGTAATAACAAAGAAACAAATAATTCAAAAATAAAATGTTATTGGTCGTGCACAGATTTTGCAGATGTTATCGCAGGTGCAGCGAAATGCTTATGTTTCTAGCTCCAACAGTGCAGTAATACCTAACAATACAAAACAATACACACAAATCCCCAAAATAAAGAAATTAAGAAAGTTCAGAACAAGCAATAGCAAAGTCTGGAATATAAATATATATGTATATATACAGTATATATAGCACTTGTAGGCAAGAGTTCACTCACATGCATACACCTCACCAGCCTACAATACTTGACTTACAGTATGACTATCTCATCATCTCTCTTCAGTCCCACGCTCATCATATAAATACATACATCTACCATATAAATACATACATCTACTACACTAGACACTACTGCACATCTACCACCTACTGTAGCTGTATCCAAGCCTGAGGGCAAACCCTATCAACAGTGACTGCTGTACAGTACTGTATGTAATCAAGTCTACCAGGTGAGAGTTCATGCTTCAACGGTCCACTCCTTTCTTTGTATCAGTCAAAGTCTAGCCATGCCTAACCAACAGACTTCTGAAACATGCTCACAGCCACAGGCAAAACATTCACTCCTGGCAGATTAGATGGTGAGCATATTCTTTCAGCTCTGGATAAGTGAAAATGATTCCTCAATTACATTGGGGTGTGGTTGCTGGCCCTCTCTTGTTTCACAAAATGTCATAAAAAAGTATTTAGCTGCAGTGACTCAAGCTCTGAGGTACACTCCTCCACACTTAGCGGCAATTCATTAATTGTACATTTTCCGTCTGTCCACTGTATGTAATAATATTGTACTTACAAGCTAGATACAACACAGAGCAGGTCTACTGGACATGGCTAAAAGCCAAGCTGGACATTCACCCATTCTCAAATGGAACACATTCCCATTCCGTACAATCCTGCCCTCAACCCGTTCATATTTTTGGCACTGGGGCAGGTGGTGTACTTCTTACCCTATCATTGTGTATATGTATGAGCATGTGTCCGTATGTCTTTAATGGTTTGTGTGTGTGTGTACATATTATGTGTTTGAATGTACAGTATGTGTACACATCCATGTGCATACTGCTTGTGTCAGGATTCAAGTTATTGTTGCAGTAGTTAGGTATTTCCATTTTTAGTTAGATTTCCTATATCCCACTTTTCCACTTATTCACATCTCAGCAGTTGCTCAATTTCTATTATGAATTCAAAATCAGTGTAATGTTTTCTCACTCTCCCTTTCCCAGTTGTTTTTCAGTCTGAGGGCAGAGGTGTTAAGTGTATTAGTAATGAAGAAGAAGCATTCTTTTCTTTCTCTGTCTATAATTTATCTTCCATTTCTCCACTCTTTTCTTTGATTCTCCTCATTGGCACGTACGTAAGGAATGAGCCTGCCCTCTTCCAGTGTTACCTCATTGAGACTGTGATCTGTCACTATGTAGCAACAGTTAGTGAGAGGCAAGAATGCAGACAGAGTGTGGGAAAGACTTTCAGAGGGACTAAAGAAGTGACTGGATAGGCCTCTACAAAGAGGATTATGAAAAAGTTGGATAAGAATGAAAGAGTTGGATGAAGGAGCAATAGGACAGAAAAACAACATACACACATGATAAGGAGATGCTAGTTAGCTTGCATGCACTCATGAGAGCACAACATTTGATTTGTGATGCAAATTGACCAATTATAATGACATATGTTCAAAAGTTATCGGATGGATATGGATTGATGATAGAGTAGTAAGCACAAGCAAAATGACAACAATACATGCTCCTCTTTTTTTAAATTCTCAGGATGCCTGTGGAAACGCTGTCAGTCAGACACTCTCTGTCTAATGTGGGTAGGTTCCCATCAGTCACATTGGGATGGGGGCAGGATGTGCCAGAGAAGGAGGAACCAGAGGAGGAGAACACAGAGGAGGGGGCGTGTCGACAATGGTTACGTAAGATCTGTCCTTGCTGCTGTCAAAGACTGAGCGATGATGATGACATCACAGATACGGTCGTGACCGGGATCCCGGATGTCGACAACAATGCAGGGATGAATGCCGACAAGCCAGTCACTGGTGGAAGTGAGCTCGAAGGTAATTTACTCTTTTAAAACTATTATTATTACTACGCTAGACGTTGTGACATTTGTGACAAAATGGTTGACTTTAAAATGGCCTTCCTTCATTATATCCCTTTTCTCAGAGCTGTTGTTGACAGTGCGGTCCATAGACCTGATGAAAACCAAGACGGGTCTGAACCGCCTGGAGCATCACACAGACCGTTACTACGGTGATGACCTCATCATCCGCAGGGGGAATACCTTCATGATGTGGCTTGACCTCTCACGACCTTACTACCCCAACACAGACAGACTCCACCTGGAGCTTAAGACAGGTCAGTGAGATATTCTGCAGAATCATGATAGGCTACTATGACTCAATGGCCTCCCCGTCCCCCTTCTGGGTAATCCCTAGGGCTAATAAGTGCACATGATAACAGCAAGCCCTTTATAACCAATCATGCGAACTCTGAGAGTAACTTTAAGTGGTTGTGTGTTTACGGGTATGAGCGTGTGTGCTTCTTTGTGTGTGCTTGTGTCTCTGAAGCCTGTGCCTCCACTATGTTTTGGTGGTTATCGCCATGGTAACTGATTCATCCATGTCGTTGGTGGCAAGTCTCCAGTGTTTTAGAGGAGAATATCTCACAGTCCTACTCAAATCCCCTTTCCACTGAGGACTATATCCTACCATAAACAGCTTTAATAACCACCAACCAGCTCACCAACTCAATTCACAATGCCCTTTCAGCTTCTTGATTGTAAACTTTATCTTAGAGTATGAGTGTGTACTATACTGTATGAGGAGATGTGTCTTAAGCTTGCTGGGTGGTAGCCAGTGTATTAATAGACAAGCAGCAAATCACCATCTATGCCATGCTGGTATTTATAGAACAGCAACATGCAGGACAGATACTGTATGGAGCTTTAGAATGAGTGTACTGTGGGTGGACTGTAGGTGTGTTTGAGGAAGATATAGTTTCTCTACTTGTTTTTTCAAGCACACCCTATTGTGGTAGGACTGCACCCAGCTAGCACATTTGGTTTCTTGGAAGTTTTGGGAACAAACCGTATGTTTTTGGTTTCACATTGGTTGTGGGAACAAAGCCATACGTTTCCTGACTGGTAAAATTGCATGTTTTTTAAACATTCTGAGAACATAAGTGAAAGTCTTGCCTGTCCTGGGAATGTTTATTTTAATAGGTTGCAGGGAGGTTTTACTCTGGTTCCTTGAAAGTTTTCTATAAGGGCACAAGGCCAGACCCAGACACGGGAGGCAGATGGTCTGAGTCTTTGATATTTATTATATTCCAAAAGGGTAGGCAAGAGAATGGTCGTGGACAGGCAAAAGGTAAAAACCAGTTCAGAGTCCAGGAGGTACAGTGTGGCTCGAGGTCAGGTCAGGCAGGCGGGTACAGAGTCAAGAAACAGGCAAGGGTCAATACCGGGAGGACTGGAAAAGGAAAATAGCAGGAGCACGAGAAAAACACGCTGGTTGACTTGAACAGACGAGACAAAGTGGCACAGAGAGACAGGAAACACAGGGATAAATACACCGGGAAAATAAGCAATACCTCGAGGGGGTGGAGGCAATCACAAGGACAGGTAAAACAGATCAGGGCGTGACAGTACCCCCCCCCCCCCCCCCAGGGCGCATACCTGGCTGACCGGGGTGTTGGCAGTGAAAATTGCTAATGAGGGCCGGGTCCAGGATGTCTTTAGCAGGAACCCAGCACCTCTCTTCCGGGGCCATAACCCTCCCAGTCAACCAGGTACTGGAAACCCCTGCCCCGTGGTCGAACCCTCAGGAGGCGTCTCACTGTATACGCTGGCCGGCCATCGATGACACGGGGGGTGGGATGGGCCTAGAACAGAAGACAGAGGACTGTGAGACAAGGGGTTAATCCTGGACACATGAAAAGTAGGGTGAACACAGAGGGTACGGGGCAACAGCAGTGGGACTAATGACTCTAGAAATGGGGAAAGGACCAATGAAACGGGCGGGGGAGGTTTTCGGGATTCTACCCGGAGGGGTCGGTCCCGAGTGGACAACCATACCCTCTGCCCGACCCGATAGCGAGGAGCCAGAGTCCGGTGGCGGTCCGTTTGTGAAAGATACCTGGAAGTGGTCTTCAGAAGAGCCGCCGAGCTCTTTTCCAGGTAAGCCGACAGTGGCGGACGAACATCTGAACTGAAGGTATGTTGACCTCAACTTCTTGCTCTGGGAAGAGCGAGGGCTGATACCCCCATGGAGCATTCGAAGGGGGAGAGTCCAGTAGCCAAGCAGGGGAGAGTGTTCCTGGCATATTCCACCAGGACCAGTTACTGACTCCAGGTTGTGGAGTTACTGGCAACAAGACACCAGAGTGCCGTCTCCATATCTTGATTGGCCCGCTCCGACTGGCTGTTAGATTGGGGATGAAACCCAGATGACAGGCTGGCTGACGACCCGATAAGAGTGCAGAATGTCTTCCAGATTGGGGACGAGACCTGAGGACCCCGGTCCGAGACAATGTCAACCGGGAGTCCATGGATTCGGAAGACGTGCTGCACCATAAGCTGGGCCGTCTTCTTGGCTGAAGGTAACTTCGTCAGAAGGATGAAATGGGCGGCCTTGGAGAATCTGTCAACCACCGTGAGGATGGTGGTGTTTCCATCTGACGGAGGAAGCCCAGTGACAAAATCCAGGGAAATATGGGACCAGGGGCGATGAGGGACAGGGAGTGGCTGTAGGAGGCCAGACGGAGCTTGCCACAGAGTCTTGCTTTGCGCTCACACCATGCATGCGGTGAAGAAGGTCGAGACGTCAGGAACCATGGTGGCCCACCAGAAGCATTGATGAAGGAAAGCCAGAATTCGACGAGTGCCAGGATGACAGGTAAGCCTGGAAGAGTGAGCCCATTCCAGGACCTGAGGCCAGACTGAATCAGGAACAAACAGACGGTTAGCCCCCCCCCCCCCCCCCCCCCAGGGTCTGCCTTGCGGACCAGAGCCTCATTTCCCCAAACAGAAGCTGCCAAACCAGAGGCAGGGGGGATGGTCTCAGATTCAGAGGGAGTGGCAGTGGAACTGTACAGACGGGATAGAGCATCCGGCTTCACGTTTTTTGACCCTGGGCAGTAGAAGTTGGTGAAATTGAACCTGGTAAATAACAGAGCCCAATGAGCTTGCCTTGGGTTGAGGCGCTTGGCAGTGCGGAGGTATTCTAAATTCTTATGATCTGTCCTTACTGGAAATGGATGTTCCGACCCCTTCCAGCCAGTGTCTCCACCCCTCCAGAGCCATCTTAACTGCTAGACGTTCCCGATTCCCAATGTCATAATTCCTCTCCGAAGAGTTGAGACATGAAGGCACAGGGATGAAGCTTTTGGTCCTGGACGGATCGCTGGGAAACAACGGCCCCTACTCCCACATCGGAAGCATCAACCCCCACCACAAACTGACGAGTTGGGTCCGGATGGATGAGGATGGGAGAAGTAGTAAATCGCTGCTTTAGATCTCCAAAAGCCTTGTCTGCTGCTGGAGACCATGTGAACGGTACCTTGGGAGAGGCGAGTGTAGAGAGGGGAGCCGCCAGATTGCTGTAGCCTCGAATGAAACGGCGGTAGAAATTTGCAAAACCCAGAAACCGTTGGAGCTTTACCCTGGACGTGGGCTAGGGCCAATCCAGCACTGCTCTCACCTTCTCTGGATCCAGCTGTACATTCCCCTCAACAATAATGTATCCCAGAAAGGAGATAGTGGAGAGGTGGAACTCGCACTTCTCAGCCTTTACAAACAACTGATTCTCCAAGAGGCGCTGAAGGACCTGTCGAACATGGAGAATGTGTTGCTGGGCAAAACCAGAGAAAACCAGGATGTTGTCGAGGTAGGCAAAAACAAAACGATTCAATGTCCCGGAGTACATCGTTGACCAGAGCCTGGAAGACAGCAGGCACGTTGGTGATTCCAAACGGCATAACCAGGTACTCAGTGTCCACTGGCAGTGTTGAAAGCTGTCTTCCACTCGTCTCCTTCGCGTATCCGCACAAGGTAGTAGGCATTCCGAAGGTCCAGTTTGGAAAAGATAGTAGCCCCCTGGAGAAGTTTGAAAGCTGAGGAGAGGAGTGGAAGAGGGTACCGATTTTTAATCGTAATATCATTGAGGCCCCGGTAATCAATACATGGACGCAGGGTCTTGTCCTTCTTCCCCACAAAGAAGAATCTTGTGCCGGCAGAAGGGCGAATGCTCCCAACAGCCAGTGAGTCCTCGATGTACTCCTCCATGGCCTTGGTCTTAGGACCGGGCAGGGAATATAGCCGGCCTCGAGGCGGTGTGGTGCCCGGAAGGAGGTCAATAGCACAATTGTAAGGATGATGTGGAGGAAGGGAGGTAGCACGACCCTTGCTGAGAACCTCCAGGAGGTCATGATACTCTGCATACTCTGCATCCATGAAACTCTCATCTGCCCAGAGTCAATAAGCCCCGGAGAGACTTAGACTGGTCTCTGCACAGCAAGCTCACATAAAACGGAGTTTGGGTAATGGGACTTAGAGGATTCCCAGTCAGACTCACAAGAGTGCTTGTACCTACTAAGGCTTCAGGTCTCTTAACTGGGCAGGTGACTATGTAATGCCCTACAGCTCCACAATACAGACATCAATTGGAGATTAGCCGGTGAGAACGTTCCCTAGGCGATAACCCAGCCCTTCCTAGTTGCATAGGTTCTGGTGTATCAGGCTCACCCATCATCAAGGATTCTCGAGGAAGCTCGGGTGGCTTCGGATCCTCTCTGAAAAATAGCCTTCGGGACTCCTGGATTCCTTCGAAGATGAGCGAGCCACTGCAAATGAATGAGTGTGACACAGGCCAGACCTCGCACTCCTGCGTTCCCTTAGCCATCCATCAATTCTAATGGTGAGGGCAATGAGGGAATCGAGGTCCACCGGTAATTCCAGAGCAGCTAGCTTAGCCCTTATCACCTCAGATAGTCTGTGAAGGAAGGTATCGAAAAGTGACTCCGGATTCCAGGCACTCTCAGTAGCAACAGTGTAGTCTGCCACACTAATGGAGTCTTGATGTAATTCAAGTAGTTTTTGGGCCTCCTATCTCCCGGATACCGGAGAATCAAACACCTTCCTCACCTCTGCCATGAAATTCTCCAGATGACGACAAATGGCGGATTGTTGCTCCCAAACTGCCGTAGCCCAGGAGAGCACCTTCCCGACATTAGCGTAATAATATACGATATCTTTGATCGGTCTGAAGGAAACGAAGATGGCTATAGCTCAAAAATAAGGGAGCAGTGAGAAAGAAAACCCTGGCAGGTACCAGGATCCCCAGAGTATCACTCCGGAGGATGTAAGCGGGGTTCTCGGGGAGCCGGGGTAGGCTGTACAAACTCACCACTCATAGGGAAAAAGTTACTGGGTGGTTGGGGGTTGTCAGAGGTGGCAGGCTGCCTATGAGCTAACTTCCTGATTTGTTCCATAATAGCCTTAAACCCTTGGTTGTGGCGTTCCGTCAGGGAACAAAGCCCTTCCAGAAGGTCCAGTAGTAGCTCTTCATACCTCCCAATGGTGGCTCCCTGCAGGGAGACAGCATGGCAGAGCTGGCCCAGGTCTGCTGGGTCTGTCATGGCCAGTTCATAATATAAGGGCACAAGGCCAGACCCAGATGCAGACACAGGAGGCAAATGGTTTGAGTCTTTGATATTTATTATATTCCAAAAGGGTAGGCAAGAGAATGGTCGTGGACAGGCAAAAGGTCAAAACCAGTTCAAAGTCCAGGAGGTACAGTGTGGCAGGCAGGCTCGAGGTCAGGGCAGGCAGGCGGGTACAGAGTCCAGAAACAGGCAAGGGTCAAAACTGGGAGGACTAGCAAAATAGATTAGAAAAAGCAGGATCACAGGGAAAACCACGCTGGTTGACTTGAACAGACAAGACGAAGTGGCACAGAGAGACAGGAAACACAGGGATAAATACACCAGGGAAAATAAGCAACACCTGCAGGGGGTAGAGACAATCACAAGGACAGGTAAAACAGACCAGGACGTCGTCTGTTGAAGAAGGAGTGGACCAAAGCGCAGCGTGGTAAGTGTTCATGATTTATTCTCAAAAAACACTTGAACAAAATAACAAAGAGCAAAACGACAACGAACAGTTCTGTCAGGTGCAGAAACACAAAACAGAAAATAACTACCCACAAAACACAGGTGGGAAAAGGCTACCTAAGTATGGTTCCCAATCAGAGACAACGATAGACAGCTGTCCCTGATTGAGAACCACACCCAGCCAAAACAAAGAAATACAAAACATAGAAAAATGAACATAGAATGCCCACCCAAATCACACCCTGACCAAACCAAAATAGAGACATAAAAAGCTCTCTAAGGTCAGGGCGTGACAGTAACAGTTTTCCTGTTTTTTTTATTAACGCTTTGAGAATGGAAATGATAGGTTATTTGGAGGTTTTTGAAGAACTTCCTTAAAACTTTCACTGAATGTTTAAATAAGACTGCTATATTATTTTGGGTTATCTTTTATGAAATCCAAGCACAGATAGGACACATGGAAATGTATTTCTTTAGGCATTAATCATGCAAACACACAAAAAAATTGTGACATAGGATCAATGAGATTTGAACATTTAAGAGATAAGAGAACTACAAGTTATCACATTGTATAGCGTGTCATTGTATAGCTTACCACCTTCACCTATGAAACTTTCCTTCACTGCGTTTTCAAACCCAAAGACTATTTAGATGTTCCACTTTTTGTTATGTTTCAGCCTTATTCTAAAATGGATTACATTGGTTTTTTTCTCTCATCAATCTCGTAGCCAGTTACTATTGCAGTTCTGTGGGTGTAACATTTATTGACAATTTTTATACCTTCTGGAAACATAGCTCGTATTATAAGGAGGATGGGATCCACCCAAATCATTTGGGTACCTGGATCCTTTCACAGCATTATAAGGCTGCGTTGAGACAATCCCGCACAACACCATGGGGGAAACAGAGGGTTAAATACATGAACAATAATTAGGGGAATGAAAAACAGGTGTGTAGAAACAAAGACAAAACAAATGGAAAATTAAAAGTGGATCGGCGATGGCTAGTAGGCTGGCGACGCCGAGCGCCGCCCCAAACAAGGAGAGGAACCGACTTCGGATGAAGTCGTGACAAAAGGAAAACTCCACGCCATCATTCATTGAATCAGATGTCTCATTCATCACAAAACACACCGCTACTGCCAACTACTTTAATTATTTTTTTAATTGGCAAGATTAGCAAACTTAGGCATGACATGCCAGCAACAAACACTGGCATTACACAAGCAATTGTCACAAGGATGACGCTGGAGAGGCGAAGCAGGTACGGGGAGTCAAACATTTAATAGGGAACGGACATAGAACGAGACAGGAACAGCGTCAGCACACGGGTAACAGACAAATTACAATTAATGCAGCAGTGGGGAACAGAACTTGGGAACAGAACTTGGGAACTGACAAATATAGGGGAGGTAATAAACAGGTAATAAACAGGTGATTGAGTGAGTCCAGTTGAGTCCAATATCGCTGATGCGCGTGACGAGGGAAGGCAGGTGTGCGTAGATGGTGGCAGGAGTGCGTAATGCAGGGCAGCCTGGCGCCCTCGAGCGCCAGGGGGGAAAGAGTGGGAGCGTGACAGTAGTACCCCCCCACCCCTAGTGGGGCCACCCGGCGTCCCACCTGGGCGAACCGGCCGAGACATGAGCGCTGGGCAAGCCGGCTGGGGGTAAACTCCCCACGAACCGGCAGGGGCGTAGGAGCCTGGCGAGCCGGCTGATGCAAGGACGCCTGTCGATCCCGCTGAGGCGAGGGAGCCCGATGATCCGGGGGAGCATAACGTGGGATGGAAACCTGCCGAGTCAACCTAGGCAAGGAAACCTCTCGAGCCAGCCAGGGCGTGGAAGCCCGACGAGCTGGCTTAGGCACCCCCGGTTCCATCGGCGGCGGAATCCACCCCGACGTCATCAACAAAACCAAAAGAAATTCTGGGCCGGCTGGGCGAACAAGACCTGACGATCTGGCTGAGGCCCGACGTGGGATGGGCGCCTTCCGAGCCAACCTGGGCAAGGAAACCTCTCGAGCCAGCTAGGGCGTGGAAGCCCGACGAGCTGGCTAAGCACCCCCGGTTCCATCGGCGACGACCCAGGACCGACGTCATCACCAACCGGAACGCCAGTACTCCTCGATGCTTTGTGTGTTGGCTGCTGCATTCTGTCACAAGGATGACGCTGGAGATGCGAATCAGATATGGGGAGTCAAACATTTAATAGGGAACGAGACAGGAACAGCGTCAGCACACGGGTAACACAGACACATTACAATTAATGCAGCAGTGGGGAACAGAGCTGGGGAACTGACAAATATAGGGGAGGTAATAAAACAGGTGATTGAGTGTCCAGGTGAGTCCAATATCGCTGATGCGCGTGACCAGGGAAGGCAGGTGTGCGTAAATGATGGTGGCAGGAGTGCGTAGTGCAGGGCAGCCTGGTGCCCTCGAGCGCCAGGGGGTAAGAGCGGGAGCAGGCGTGACAGCAAGTATAACTGATCAAATGATGAAAGCATTGCAATTTTGCAATTTGCAATTTTGGGTAAGAGGTGAAAAAGTATTGTTGTCTATTAACAATGACAAGCCACCGAGGTCTGTCAACTTGGATGGAAAATTACTGAAGATAATAGCGGAAGATATTACCACTCCTATTTGCCATATCTTCAATTTAAGCCCACAAGAAAGTGTGTGCCCTGGAGGCCTGGAGGGAAGCGAAAGTTATTCCCTTACTTAAGAATAGTAAAATCCCCTTTACTGGCTCAAATAACTGACCAATCAGCCTGTTACCAACCTTTAGTAAACTTTTGGATAAAATTGTTTCACCAGATACAATGCTATTTTATAGTAAAAAAAAATGGACAATAGACTTTCAGCACGCTTATAGGGAAGGACATTGAACAAGCACAGCACTTACACAAATGACTGATGATTGACAGAGAAATTGATGAAAAAAAGATTGTGGGCGCTGTTTTGTTATTATTGTTATTATTTTGATATTATTGATCATAGTCTTTTGCTGGAAAAATGTATGTGTTATGGCTTTACACCCCCTGCTATATTGTGGATAAAGAGTTACCTGCCTAACAGACCACAGAGGGTGTTCTTTAATGGAAGCCTTTCCAACAAAATCCAGGTAGAATCAGACATTTCCAGGGCAGCTGTCTAGACCCCTTACTTTTTTCAATCTTTACTAACGACATGCTACTGGCTTTGAGTAAAGCCAGTGTGTCCATGTATGCGCATGACTCAACACTATACACGTCAGCTACCACAGCGACTGAAATGATTGCAACACTTAACAAAGAGCTGCAGTTAATTTCAGAATGGATGGCAAGGAATAAGTTAGTCCTAAATATAAAAAAACCAAAGCATTGTATTTGGGACAAATCATTCACTAAACCCTAAATCTCAACTACATTTTTTTATGAATAATGTGGAAATTGAGCAAGTTGATGTGACTAAACTGCTTGGATTAACCCTGGATTGCAAACTGTCATGGTCAAAATACATTGATACAACAGTAGCTAGGATGGGGAGAAGTCTGTCCATAATAAAGCGCAGCTCTGCATTCGTAACAGCATTCGTACCTGGTCTATTGTTCAGTCCTGTGGTCAGGTGCCACAAAGAGGGACTTAGGAAAATTGCAATTGGCTCAGAACAGGGTAGCACGGCTGGCACTTGGATTTACACAGAGAGCTAACAATAATAATACGCATGTCAATCTCTCCTGGCTCAAAATTGAGGAGAGATTGACTTCATTTACTACTTGTATTTGTGAGAGGTATTGACATGTTGAATGCACAGAGCTGTCTGTTTGAACAACTGGCACACAGTTTGGACACCCATGTATACCCCACAAGACATGCCACCAGAGGTATCTCACAGTCCCCAAGTCCAGAACAGACTATGGGAGGTGCACAGTACTACATAGAGCCATGACTACATGGAACTCTATTCCACGTCAAGTAACTCATGCAAGCAGTAAAAATTTGATTTAAAAATATACCTTTACGGAACAGCAGAGACTGTGAAGGCACAGACACATGCATACAAACACACAATAACATATGTACAATACACACACGTACACATAGATTTTGTGTTGTAGATATGTGGCTGTAGAGTATGGGCCTGACGGCACACACTTAATATGTTGTGAAATCTATTTGTGAATGTATAACTGCCTTAATTTTGCTGCACCCCATGAAGAGTAGCTGCTGCCTAATGGTGATCCGTAACAATTAGAAATACCCCATAATGAAAAAACTGTTTTTTAGACAACTGAAATATTACATTTAAATAAGTATTCCGACGCTTTACTCAATACTTTGTTGAAGCACCTTTGGCAGCGATTACAGCCTCGAGTCTTCTTGGGTATGACACTACAAGCTTGGCACACCTATATTTGGGGAGTCTTCTCTGCATATCCTCTCAAGCTCTGTCAGGTTGGATGGGAAGTGTCACTGTACAGCTATTTTCAGGTCTCTCCAGAGATGTTCGATCGGGTTCAAGTCCGAGCTTGGAAGGTTCTCCCATCTCCACAGAAAAACTCTTGGGCTCTGTCAGAGTGACCATCGGGTTCTTGGCTTGGTTTTTGCTCTGACATGTACTGCCAACTGTGGGACCTTATATAGACAAGTGTGTGCCTACCCAAATCATGTCCAATCAATTGAATATACCACAGGTGGAGTCCAATCAACTTGTAGAAACATCTCAAGGATGACCAATGGAAACAGGATGAACCTGAGCTCAATTTCGAGTCTCATAGCAAAGGGTCTGAATACTTATGTACATTATTATTTTTTAATAAATTTGCCAACATTTCTAAAAAACGATTTTCACT
The DNA here is from genome assembly GCF_016432855.1 of Salvelinus namaycush. NCBI lineage: Eukaryota > Metazoa > Chordata > Actinopteri > Salmoniformes > Salmonidae > Salvelinus > Salvelinus namaycush. The sequence continues at coordinate 25,152,863 of NC_052316.1, read as the reverse complement.
TTGTCATTATGGGGTATTGTGTGTAGATTGATGAGGCTAAAAAACGATGTAATCAATTTTATAACAAGGCTGTAACCAAAATTGTGGAAAAGTCAAGGAGTCTGAATACTTTCCAAATGCACTGTACAAAGCTGTTCGTTTCAGTCTACTCCTGGGGTGTCTAAATCATTCCATGGAGTTCCTAGTTCAGGGTTTCCTAAACTCGGTCCTGAGGATCCCAAAGGGTGCACGTTTTGGTTTTGGCCCTAGCTGTCACGGCCGTTGAAAGAAGTGGACCAAGGTGTAGCATGGTCAGCGTACATTTTCCTTTTTATTTAAAATGTAGCCAACAAAACAACAAACGAAAGAAACAACCGTGAAGCTTACAAGGGCATAGTGCCACAAACAAAGTTAACTACCCACAACGAAAGGAGGGAAAAAGGGCTACCTAAGTATGGTTCCCAATCAGAGACAACGATAGACAGCTGTCCCTGATTGAGAACCATACCCGGCCAAAACATAGAAACACAAAATCATAGAAAACAAAACATAGAATGCCCACCCCAAATCACACCCTGACCAAACCAAAAAGAGACATAAAAAGGCTGTCTACGGTCAGGGCGTGACACTAGCACTACACAGCTGATTCAAATAATCAACTAGTCATCAAGATTTGATTATTTTTAATCAGCTATGTAGTGCTGGGGCCAAAACCAAAATGTGCACAACTTGGGGTCCCCAGGACCGAGTTTGGGAAACGCTGGCCTAGTGTCTGCTGGTTTTTGGGTTTTCCTTTCAATTAGGACCTAGACAACCAGGTGGGGGGACCCCATTTCAAGAAAACATGCACTCATTAAGATCAGGTGTGGCCAATTAGTGGGCGTGGCCAACACACCTGAACACACTTAACATGATAGAGGATAGAGAGAGTTTTGTTGATGCTGAGAACAGAATGTATGTTTTAAAATAACAGAAGTTTTGGTTGTAATGCAACAAAATAGGAAAAACGGCAAGGGGGATGAATACTTTTGCAAGGCACTGTAGAACTCCTTTGTGAGGGAATACATTGATGGCGTTTATAACTAAGTACAGGAAATGAGCCAACGTGTGTCTGTGAAAAGTTTTATTACGATATGCAACTCTTGTTTTTGGCAGCTTTGCCCAAAAAAAATTCATGATAGCAACAAGTGACAGCAACTTCATGTAATTTTTTGCAAAAAGTGATCAATTCAGTTAAAATAGGAGTAAGAGAAGAGATATTGCACCACATTTTGTTCTTATCCCACTGAATAATATGTCTGTGTGTTTATGGGACAGGATCCCTGCCTACAGTGGCAAAGGGCACCCATGTCATCATCCCATTGGTTGAGGAGCTGGAGGATAACCGTTGGGAGGCCAAGATCGTGAAATGGGACGGCAACAGGATCAAGCTGTCTGTTAACTCCCAGCCCACTGCCATGATTGGCCGATACCAGCTCACTGTGGCAACGCAAAGCCCGAAGGGCAAGGCCACATCTACACATGACCCAAGGAATGACATCCGCATGCTGTTTAACCCTTGGTGTGAAGGTGAGTGAGTGAGTGAGTGAGTGAGTGAGTGAGTGAGTGAGTGAGTGAGTGAGTGAGTGAGTGAGTGAGTGAGTGAGTGAGTGAGTGAGTGAGTGAGTGAGTGAGTGAGTGAGTGAGTGAGAGAGAGTTGGAGAGAGTTGGAGAGAGAGAGAGAGAGAGATTAAATTAGTTAAAACTTCTTATGGCTGCAGGGACAGTATTGAGTAGCTTGGATGAAAAGGTGCCTAGAGGTGCCCAGAGTAAACTGCCTGCTCCTCAGTCCCAGTTGCTAATATATGCATATTATTATTAGTATTGGATAGAAAACACTCTGAAGTTTCTAAAACTATTTGAATGATGTCTGTGAGTATAACAGAACTCATATGGCAGGCAAAAACCTGAGAAATAAATCCAACCAGGAAGTGGGAAATCTGAGCTTTGTAGGTTTTCAACTCATCACCTATCGAATACGCAGTGGGATATGGTCAGTTTGCACTTCCTACGGCTTCCACTAGATGTCAACAGTCTTTAGAACCTTGTCTGATGCTTCTACTGTGAAGTGGGGCCGAATGAGAGGGGAATGAGTAAGGTCTGCCATGACCTGAACATGCACTGACCATGCGCGTTCATGTGAGAGCGAGCTCTGTTCCATCGCATTTCTGAAGACAATGGAATTCTCCGGTTGGAACATTATTGAAGATTTATGTTAAAAACATCCTAAAGATTGATTCAATGCATCGTTTGACATGTTTCTACTGACTGTTACGGAACTTTTTGACATTTCGTCTGCTTTTAGTGAACGCGCTTCGTGACTTTGGATTTGTTTACCAAACGCGCTAACAAAAGTAGCTATTTGGACATAAATGATGGACATTACCGAACAAAACTAATATTTCTTGTGGAAGTGGGAGTCCTGGGAGTGCATTCCGACGAAGATCAGCAAAGGTAAGTGAAGATTTATAATGCTATTTATGACTTTTGTTGACTCCACAATTTGGCGGGTAACTGTATGGCTTGCTTTTGTGGCTGAACGCTGTTCTCAGATTATTGAATATTGTGCTTTTGCCATAAAGCTTTTTTGAAATCTGACACAGCGGTTGCATTAAGAACAAGTGTATCTTTAATTCTATGTAAAACATGTATCTTTCATCAAAGTTTATGATGAGTATTTCTGTTATTTGATGTGGCTCTGCAATTTCTCCGCAACTTAATCGAACAAAACATATATGTATTGTGTAACATGAAGTCCTATGAGTGTCATCTGATGAAGATCATCAAAGGTTAGTGATTCAATTTATCTCTATTTCTGCTTTTTGTGACTCCTGTCTTTGGCTGGAAAAATGGCTGTGTTTTTCTGTGATTTTGCGGTGACCTAACATAATCGTTTGTGGTGCTTTCGCTGTAAAGCCTTTTTGAAATCGGACACTGGGGTGGGATTAGCAAGAAGTGTATCTTTAAAATGGTGTGAAATACTTGTATGCTTGAGGAATTTTAATGATGAGATTTCTGTTGTTTGAATTTGGCACCCTGCACTTTCACTGGCTGTTGTCATATCGATCCCGTTAACGGGATTGCAGCCCTAAGAAATGAATACAAAGAGAGCTTATCCCTGTTCTCAGCCCACTGACTTAAAAATAATACTCACACCCAACATAATAGATCTCTGGGTGGTATCATGAAACATAATCTAACCGGTCAGGTAAGCCATATATTTGTGTAATGAAGGAAATTTGTGTCATTCAGAAGATCTAGTCTTACACCCTTCTGTAAACTCAGAGACTCTCCATAGTCCACTCCACCCTCATTTCAGGCTGATGACATGACATGATGGAATTGTTTTATTTTTGAATAACTGAATCTGACCGCTCTCTCTCTCTTCATCAGATGACACAGTGTACATGGACGATGAGGATGAGAAGAATGAGTATGTCCTGAATGACGTCGGCAGGCTTTACTATGGCACAGAGAACCAGATTGGTGCAAGAACATGGAACTATGGACAGGTGAAGGAACATGAAGATTGTCAGTCAGGTGATGGGAAAATGTGGCCTGAGTAGGTCAGACCCAACTAACTTATTTCTATCATTGTCAATGCTTCTCTCTCTCCTTCCATCTCTACCTCTCTATTTCTCAGTTTGATGAGGGGATCCTGGATGCCTGTCTGTATGTTTTGGAGAAGAGTATAACCCCCCCCTCAGGCTGGGGAGACCCTGTCAATGTAGTTCGAGTCATTTCAGCCATGGTGAGTTCTCCTCGCAAACACAATGTGTCTTAAAAACCTCACTATTACCACTAACATCACTTCTAAGTCCAATCAATGTCCAACCAAACTGGCACCTCATTATTCCAACTATCAACTGAATCCAATGTGAACCCGTAATCTCCTTCATGCCAGATCAACTCCCCAGATGATTGTGGGGTCGTGGAGGGTAATTGGTCAGGGAAGTATGTGGGAGGGACTTCCCCTACAGCCTGGAGTGGCAGTGTGGACATCCTGAAGAAGTACCATAAGGACGGAGGCATACCAGTCAGATATGGCCAGTGTTGGGTCTTCTCTGGGGTCACCACCACAGGTTAGTTACTGTATGTGTGTGTTTGTACATGATCAAATCAAATGACTTTTATGAGAGGGTGCTAGGTTGATATGCATTGACCCCTATCCTCTCACCATCCTATCTCTTTCAGTGTTGAGGTGTTTGGGCATTCCCTCCCGTAGTGTGTCCAACTTCAACTCTGCCCATGACACAGATGTCTCCCTGACAACAGATGTGTACTTCAATGAGAATTTGGAGTCTATAGATCACCTCAACACTGACTCCATCTGGTTAGTAGAATACAGTCACACTCTGACACATAATATCTCATTCAGTGTATCATCTTAGTCATGTCATCACACACCATTCTTACAATATGGATTTACTAGATTCCATCTAAATTATAACCCATCCCTCCATCATTTCTGTCTTTAGGAACTTCCACGTGTGGAACGACTGTTGGATGGCTCGTCCAGACTTGCCACCAGGTCATGGTGGCTGGCAGGCGGTAGACTCCACCCCCCAGGAGACCAGCCAGGGCACCTTCCGCTGCGGCCCTGCCTCCATCACCGCCATCCGCAACGGACAAGTGTTCCTCAAACATGACTCACCCTTCATCTTTGCCGAGGTCAGTCTAGTCTAGTGTCTTCCTCTTTCTTCCTTTGCCTTTGCTGAGATGTCATTATCATACCTCTCTCTGCTTGACCTCAGCTTTCCATGCTAGCAGTGTACGTTTCACAAATAATCTTCTGTCTATCTCAGATGCACAGTGATGACCTCACATGCCCCTGTCAGTCTCAGATGTTCTCCATCTCTACCTCTCTCTTCCTGCTGTACCTGTCCTGTAGGTGAACAGTGATAAGATATACTGGCAGAGGAACCTGGATGGCACCTTCACCCAGATCTACAGTGAGAAGAATGCAGTGGGCCACTGTATCAGCACCAAGACTGTGGGCTCAGACGAACGCAACGATATCACACACCTTTACAAGCACCCAGAAGGTAGCTTCACATAGCTGTGCAAACACTGACATGCATTACATATCATTGTTTTATTACACACGTATACAAGCAGACTCCTGTACAAGGCAAGCACCCAGAAAGTAAAATGCATTAATTCCCACTTTATTGTCATTCTATCAGGCACAGAAGAGGAACGCATTGCTGTGGAGACTGCCAGTCGCTATGGTTCCAAACCAGATACCTACTCCTCTCCAATCGCTGAGGATATATCAATAGAGGTGACCATGGATGGGGAGGGGCCACGCATGGGGGGAGATGCAGAACTGAACATTGTCATGCGAAATGCTAGTTCTCTACCACGCACTATCAACCTCCACAGCCAGGTGGCAGTCATGTACTACACTGGCGTGCTCAAGGCCACCGTCAAGAAGGACGAAACGCCTGTGGAGCTGCTAGCCAATGAAGGTGAGCCAATGAATATCTTGTATTACACATCAGTAACGTTCATTCAGACAGTGTTATTCATTGCATGCCCAGGTTTTTCTGATCCCTAGTCCTGTCCTCCTCTCCTAACAGTGAAGACCCTGGAGTGGATCCTTGAGTACCAGCACTATCAGAACCAGCTAGTGGACCAGGCTGCTCTGATGCTGACCCTCTCAGGCCGGGTCACTGAGACACAGCAGGTCCTTGCCACTCAGTTCAGCTTCCGCCTCCGCACCCCTGACCTCATCATTAAGGTCAGACAAAACTAAACAGACTGAATGAATCATATCTACAGCATTTTTCTTTCTGTATATATTCTGTCTTTCTCTGTGTCTGATATTGTCTACTGATAATATGATTCAGAGATGTTCTGTAGTGGTAACAGTTTCCTATACTTTTCCCTCCTAGCCGGCAGGGGAGGCTGTGGTGGGGAAAAAGATGGCGGCTAAGATTTTCTTCACTAACCCTCTGCCACGCACACTGAAGGGAGTGGTGTTCCATGTGGAGGGGCTGGGCCTGCAGAGCGTTCGACAGATCGCTGTTGGGTGAGAAACAATTATAATTCTGTTCATTATCTGCAGCTTCATCTAAGCACGGCTTTAGTCCTTATGACTCTGAAGGTGCACTATGTGTGACGTATGCTGTCACTGTTCTTTTATGTTCTGAACAAGCACAGGTCTGAGTGTCTCTCTCATCTCCTCTCTCAGTGACGTGGCCAGTCGCTCCTCTGTGACTCTGACGGAACACTTTGTTCCTACTCTGCCTGGATCCAGGAAACTGGTGGCTTCTCTGGACTGTAAGCAGCTCACACAAGTCCACGGTGTCGCCAACATTGACGTCAAGGAGAAATGAGCCTTTGGACACCATAGACCCCTTTTGGTCTGCTTTACAATTGAGGCATAATCACTGTGAATGACAGAAGACGTTATCACCCTCTCCTCTTCCATACCAGAGCACTGATGATGCTGTTGAGTTCATTATGATGTTTGAAAGCACAGTCTAAGTTTGAGACACAGGAAAACCAAACACCATGCACAACAAACCTTTTCAATCATTATATGTTTCCACTTGAGGATTCCTGTCCCTTATATTGTAACATTTTTACATCCCTTCCACTCAATATCAGATTGGACCTGTATAATGTGCCTTGGAAAGTGCCTAAGCATATGATTGCAGTCTTTACAAGATTGGTATTAGAACTTGTATAATTGCATGACATTTCAAAATGTATCTTACCTACTGAACAGAGCACAAGCTACAGTATATGACACATGGGAACAATAATGTTTGTTTAGTATGCTGTACAGTAAAGCAAAAATACTGTGTACAGAGTGGTTTGTTATGTTGCCAGAGCATTGTATATCTATGACACAATCAGCTTTTTCTCAGATATTATTTTCTAACACTTATTAGAAGGGGTATGTGTTACCTTACACTGTACATTTGAATAATGCTATGGTGTTATTAACTTGTAAAACATTGTTGATTTTAAGAGATCAGTTCTTTTAAACATACAGGTAACTGTCAAAATAAAGGAAACACTTGAGTAAATAAGGAATACATTGTATATTGAAAGCAGGTGCTTCCACACAGGTGTGGTTCCTGAGTAATTGACATCCCATTATGCTTAGGGTCATGTATAAAAATTCTGGGCAGGCCAAGTTGCCCATTATTTTGCTACCATGGTTATGCCCCCATCCACAGGGCACGAGTGGGCACTGAATGGTTTGATGAGCATGAAAATTATGTAAACCATATGCTATCGCCGTCTCAGTGACCAGATCTCAACCCAACACTTATGGGAGATTCTGGAACAGTGCCTGAGAGCGTTCTCCACCACCATCAACAAAACACCGAATAATGGAATTTCTTGTTAAAGAATGGTGTCTCATCCCTCCGATAGAGTTCCAGACACTAGTAGAATCTATACCAAGGCACATTGAAGCTGTTCTGACAGCTCGTGGTGGCCCAACATCCCATTAAAACCCTTTATGTTGGTGTTTCCTTTATTTTGGCAGTGTAAATGTCTAAAAGTAATTCTATGTGAAATTGATGAACATGACCGTATTATGAAGTCAAGTTAAAGATGCTCCAGCCCAGGTTTTGTAGTAATATCAGCTAGCTTTTCTAAATGGCAGCTTTGGTGCTTAACAAAATGAACAACCCTGAAGTGTCACAAACTGATGAAATGGCAGCTACATCACAAACAGTAGAGTCTGCAACTGCTTTAACTGTTTGAAAACAGAAAATATATTGTATTTGTGATATTTACGTTTTTATACTGTATTATACCATGTAAGTAAATGATTTCACTTCAATATTTTGCCCTTATTCTGTATGTGAGAGAGAGGATAGGATAAACTTTGTTCCTGAGTGGAAAATTATCTTAGGCACAGTGTGAGAGAGAGAAAGTGGTATAGTGACAGAAGCAGTTCTACACAAGTACAATATTTGGTTGGGCCACCTCTCCCCTCCACCTTGCTGCAAAACATAAATTATTAGTGACCCTCCTTTGGACGGTTAATTTCTACACATTTTGCTATGGGGCATAGAAAAAATGTTGCAGTTTTAAAGCAAGTTTTCTGCAATTCAACATATTTTGCCATTGGGTGGTGTGAACATTTTATAACATATTTCATGCAATTCTACTAATTTTGCAATGGGGCAGAGATAAAAAAAATAATATCTGTTTTAAAGCAAAGTTCCTGCAATTTCAGACATTTTGCCATGACTTATGCCATGCTAATATGATATCGGAGTGAGAGTCAGTAACAAAATTAATGGGGGCCACCTGGAGGTCAGGGCCCTGGGCACGTGCACTGTCAGTATTCGGCCTCGATTACTACAAGTTTAGATAGTCTAGCCAGCTAACTACGAATACATTTTTTTTAAGATGACATGGCTAATTGAGTGACTGTCAGTGACTGACATAACAAGAAAAACTGCTGAACGATGCACAACCAAATGTCAAAATTGCACCTGGTGTATTCTACTATTCTTACACTTATAAGTTGAGACCCCGACTGAGTTCCTGAGTGTAGAGAAGGGAGAACCTTCCAGAAGGACAACCATCTCTGTAGCACTCCACCAATCAGGCCTTTATGTTAGAGTGGCCAGACGGAAGCCACTCCTCAGTAAAAGGCACATGACAGCCTGCTTGGAGTTTAAGCACACAGCCAAGAATACTCAGCAGGATTGGCTTCGGGACAAGTCTCTGAATGTCCTTGAGTGGCAGAGCCAGAGCCCAGAATTGAACCCGATCGAACATCTCTGGAGAGACCTGAAAATAGCTGTGCAGCGACGCTCCCCATCCAACCTGACAGAGTTTGAGAGGATCTGCAGAGAAGAATGGGAGAAATTTCCCAAATACAGTTGTGCCAAGCTTGTAGCGTCATACCCAAGAAGAATCGAGGCTGTAATCGCTGCCAAAGGTGCTTCAACAAAGTACTGAGTATAGGGTCTGAATACTCATGTAAATGCCTATTTTTTTCTTAACATTGCTAAAATATCTAAAAACCTGTTTTTGCTTTGTCATTATGGGGTATTGTGTGTAGATTGATGAGGGGGGGGGGGGGGGGGGGAAATCATAAATTTTAGTATAAGGCTGTGAAGTAACAAACTATGGAAAAAGTCAAGGGGTCTGAATACTTTCCGAATGCACTAATATATATACACACACACACAACTGATTGGCTCAAACGCATTAAATGCTGAGCTGTAATCGATTAATAGCATTCTTACATAGGTATTCCTCTTGTCCAGATGGGTTAGGGCAGTGTGCAGTGCGATTGTGTCATCTGTGGACCTATTGGGGCGGTAAGCAAATTGGAGTGGCTAGAGATAAAGTCAAGATACTATAATGGTGATCTTACTGTCAGTAATGACAACCTCTTGAAAAGAGAAACTTAAAAAGCCACATAACTCACACAGTAGGCTGTATAATATAAATAAAATGAAGCAGCATCATTAAATCAGTGAAACACAGACTTTCTTAGTCTACAATGTCGCAGATGCTCTGCACAACTCTGTTGAACTCCTCAGGCTGATCAGCATAGACATCGTGAGCTGCTCCTTCAACCATCTGAGACAAAGAAAGAAAAAGGGAGGGGATGGAGGCAGTGCGAGGTTCAGCTTTCCATTTCACTCTTTGTGATTTCAATATGGGTTTGGCTGTGATTTCTTATTTACACGTTTTCTCCTACCACAATGAGTGATTGGTGTCTTTTTACACTCCATCTCACCACAGTGCAGGTGTAGCTCCTTCTAGAGCGTCAACCTGAAGATCACTGATCAACCCCCCCAGAGTTCCCAGGTGTCTTGAAAGCACCATAAATCCAGAGAATGCCAGGTGGATGACAAAATTTGCCCACGAAGGACTGCCGCGCCGCCTTCCTGTTCAAGTGAGCACAGCACAACAAGGTGAGTCCAAAAATGTATTGTATGCTGCTGCATAAATTATGTAATATGCCAGGGAGATATGTATACTGTAGCTAAGAAAGTAATACTAATGTATGTTGTGTAGTAAGCTGTTAGTAGCCCATGTGCCTCACCCTAATAATTTGGTTCCTTTTCCCATCTTAACTTAGTCTACTGTTCTGACTTGGTGGTGCACATTTAACCTATAGCCTGTATCAGAGAAATGTCATCATTGAATAATGTAAGAGTTTGTCTGCTGATATGCCCCCTTTATTTATCCAAACGGTTCTGACTTGGTGTACAGGGAGAATACTGTAAGAACGGACCATGTTCTGAATTCTGTCGCTGTACATTTCAAAAGTGCTGAACAAATAGTTATATTGACTATGTCCATCCTAGCTCACTCATTAATGTCTTAATCGAAATTAGACAGCCTCTTATCCGCTCGTTGTCCCCTTATGCCATGGTTTGTACATCTCAATTGTCAGTAGAAACAACATTTGTTTAAGCAAGTCAGCTATGTGTTTTTAAAGGCAGTAAATGAGGCTGAATTAACTGTTTCGCTGCCAGACAAGGCTCCGCTGATAGTCAGGTGTAGCGTGTTGGGACAGCTTTATGTAGGCCCTTACAGTTTGTCACCGTTACAGTGCAATTAATGTATTGTTTAATGTTGTGTTGAGGCATGCAAGATTTACATGCTAAAATCACCACTGGACCTTGGAAGGAGAGATGGGGTAGTCAAGATTAGGGGAAAGAATTAGACAAAAGGTTATACGTATAACAGAAATCAGAAGAAATATTGAGTTTAGGTACCGAGTTAACCTATCTTATCTCTTATCCCTGTACCCTAGCCCATGCCACTCAGACAACCCCTGCCATCTCACCCCAGGGTCCTGAAACTTGGATCACTGCCAGTGGGTTGAAGAGTGTGGATAAGGAAATTAGGGCCTCAACCCAGCGAGGGCAGTTTGGTCGATCCTGAGGTTGAATCCACAGGCATGGGCTGGAAGCTCCAGGGGTCCACTAGAATCAGGTGACTGACTCTGACAGGGAAAGTAAGAACCATGTTACTCTAAGTTCATACATGTTATGCTCTTCGTCATAACACAAAGGATTGGCCACTAAAGAGTGTGTCAACTGTAAATTTCTCCTCTGACCTCTCGGGTATTGAATGGCATAGGATGTTGCCAAGTAACCACCTAGACTGTGACCAATAGGATCATGCAATCTAGGGCCAGGGCCCGCCTCCAGTGCGCTATAAAACTGACTGACTGCTCCTCAGCCAGAGCTGGGTCCATGGGAAAGTGGGGTCTGGAGCTGCGTCTGAAACCAAGCAAGTCAAACACAAACAGATGTCGCAAGTGACAGAGGGGGTCCATAGCCCTACCCCAAATCCATGGACCATTACAAGAGTTCTATGTGCAACTGGAAGAGAAGAAAAGGTAAATGGTTAGGCAGACTTAATGTAGTACAAAAAGTATTTTCACTGATACTTCACTGGAATAGTAAGTATTTCTGTGCTATTCAGTGGGCATAGAGGTGGGTGCCATGAGGGCCACCACCTGCACCCAGATACTGACCTACAGAGAGGACACACACACATAATTATCAACAGCATTAATCAACTGGCCACTAGGATGTATAAAAAAAAATGCATAAAAACAAGTTACTAAATGCTTAATCACTATCTACCATGCAAAACTGTTGTCAAACCAAAGTGCTCACTATTCTTAATTATTTCCAATAACTTACTTTGGTTCAGTCTCGTCTTGCATCGTTATACCAAATAGAGAAGAGGACAAAGGGACATAGTCAATGTATTTATAAAAAAAAAAATGCATTAACAACACGTAGAATCAAAGTTAATTGCGACCGACGGTCGCTGTTTTGTAAAATGGAACTAATGTAGAGTAAATTATACATGCGGGAGGGAATGCTGTTGTTATACCAGGGGTGTATTCAGTATCCCTTCCCGTATATATTCATTACGTCTTGCAACGGAAACCGTTAACCTACTAAAGGGAAGAAAACAGAACGAAACGGACCTACCTGAATTGGTCCAATAAAGTCGTTTTCGTTGCAAAACGTTTTGCCATCTGGAATTATTGGGACGTCCATACCCACATTGAAGTTGACATTTTAAATGGTAGGGTATGAGAAATCGTATTAACTCATATTTTGTACGTTGTCCATGCGTCGTCAATGGGCTGCGCGGTTTATTCGAGGCGATTTATGGACAAGAGTTCTCCTCCAATGAGTCAATTTGGGCGCTAACTAAAAACCCAACATTAGCATGAATTTCGTGAACAAGATGTACAACATAAAACATATTTTTCGGGTTAATTACTTGTTCTCTGTAATATCATATTGCTTCGTGACATTACGTACTTTCGACGAAAATAGGCAGGTTTCTCGACTCATACCATGACCACAGAGTTTCTAAACTTAGAGTCGCAACATCGCGAGACTTCCAGGAACGCTTGTGAAAGAGACCAAACAGACCAGGCTGGGGTTTGGGAAGTCAAATCCAACCTCGTGAAAGTGACAAACTGACACGTTTTCATTTTTCGTCAATTACAACTTTACATTGATGGAGGACCTTTGATTTGATGGCCGGCACATCCGCAGTTCGGCGCGAGACGACCGTTAGACCCGATTACTTGTTTCTGCGCATGAGTTTGGCTAACCAACGTCGCAGTTTTAGCTTATGTTCATACTGTACTGTCTTTGCCCTTATTTTGTGAAAGGGATGGCATTATTAAGTGATCATTCCAGAGAAGCCCGTGTTTGGCACAGCTGCAAACGCATCCTCCAAACACCGGCTTCGAGGGCATTATAATTTTTATACAATGGATTACCAACATATTCAAATAATGATTGCCATATTTTCATTAAAAGTTATTTGATGAATTTATTCATACTATTTCATCCTTCCACAAGATATAAACTGCTGGTCGTTAGTTCTATCGGTTCGGTTGCCAGAGACTCGACCCAGTCTTTTTGTTCTGTATCTATGGACGCGACCCAGTCGTTCGTTCTAAATGTTCCATTGCCATACTGGCTGGCAACGTTCTTATCCCTTGCTTGCTAGCTAGTCAACTACGGTTAATTTAAAGTCAAGTCATTTGCCATGTCTTTGTATATATCCATTAAAATTATGCCCGTTGATTCATGATTTTGACTGGCTGAGAAATACTGCCGGTCTGTCTCGCCCAGACTCCCAATATGATCAGTACTATGGGACGGCTGGAGATCGAATTTGAATAAACAATGTTGCAAATGTTGGAGAAACAGACAGCAAGGTTTATACAAATCTCCACTGTTGAAAACTACATGTTAGTCTAAAAGTAATGTGAGATAATGCCTAGATGCTTTTTATAGTGGATATCAAGTTTATTAATTGCCTGGCTGGGCTGATGAGACAGTGGATTGCACAGTCAGATGGAACAGAGTAAATAGGCATTTTAAAGTAATATATTTAGCCAGTGATCATTTGTGGATTATAAACTGGGTGGTTCGAGCCCTGAATGCTGATTGGCTGACAGCCGTGGTATATCAGACCGTATACCACAGGTATGACAAAACATGTCATTTTACTGCTCTAAATTAGATGGTAACCAGTTTATAATAGCAATAAGGCACCTCAGGAGTTTGTGGTATATGGCCAATATAACAAGGATAAGGGCTGTATCCAGGCATTCCGTGTTGCTTTGTGCCTAAGAACAGCCATATACCACACCACCTCGGGTCTTATTGCTTAAATAGACACAGGCTGGAATGCAGTTGTAACCAATCAGCATTCAGGATTAGACCCACCCATTGTATAAAGCGGCATGACAACGAACGCGATTGGTCGACAGTCTGCTGGGTGGGGTTTTATATGTCAAATCAAGTTGTATGTCACGTGCTGAATACAACCGGTGTAAAAATGAAATGCTTGCTTATGAGCCTGTTTTTCCATTCATTGGCCAATTTAATTCCTATCTCATCCTTTCTGTAATATCTCTGGTTAGGGTTTAGGACACTGAGGTATAGGTTTAGGGTAGGGACGTCCCAAGGATTCCGGATAACACTAACCTTTTCCCGTTCGCAGTTTTGCAATAGACGAAACGTTTGGCAGCAGAATCGGCGTAATGAATACACCCCAGTTTCAGTGACACGTCATTTTTGTGCGGCGTCTGACGGAAGCGACTTACATCTTGATTCTCTTTGCACGTTTTGGGTCTTTTTGTTCATAAGAAAACATGTCCAACTCGGTAATTTCAGTTATTTCTCGATTCTTGGAGGAATACAGGACCAAAACATCGAATAAATTGAAAGTGGTCGACGCCTACCTTTTCTACATCTTGTTAACTGGTGCATTGCAGTTTCTGTACTGCTTGCTGGTTGGCACCTTCCCATTCAACAGCTTTCTGGCCGGGTTCATATCTTGTGTTGGAGCCTTCATCCTGGGAGGTAATTTAAACACTCAACTGTAACTTTATTTGCACAATCTTGTGATATTCAGCTGTATTGTACATCAGTGAAGCGTGACGCTAACCAATGGCAGCCACCATTATTGTGAAATGGTTTCTGATCAACCCACCCCATTTTTCTGGCCTGCCTACAGTCTGCCTGCGTATCCAGATCAATCCAGATAACAAAGGAGACTTCCTGTCCATATCCCAGGAGAGGGCCTTTGCCGATTTCTTATTAGCCCACACTGTCCTGCACCTCGTGGTCATTAATTTTATTGGTTGAGAAACTAATGATTTGAACCCTCAGACCAGGTGTGAACAGTATGCACAAAGTACAACATCCTCACAGTAATTGTTATACAGTGTTATGAATCTGCATGTTACTGACATGGTTCTTGTTTATTTCATTTCACAGATTAACAACAGACTTGACCAAAATGCACCTGTCACCTCAAGACAACATTCATACAATAAGATTTTGCCACCCTAATTTACCCTAACTGTAAGTGCATGGGCCGATCAATAATGACTGTAATAATACCCACATCTTCTACAAATTTCTGTCACTCAACTGTCAGTTTCTCAAATAATTATTTTGTACTGTTTGTATGATTGTTGCAAACCACTTGAGATTGTTGAAATAAAATAAAAATAATTGTTGAAGAAAGTTGTGATTTTAATGGAATATTTCTTTACCATTATTGATAATGATTTTCTGAGCAGACCATTCAATAACTAGGACTGGAGACAACTCCCCAATCGGACTTATTCTAAAGCTACTTGAACTGTAGGGCTGTTTCATACTACATGTGTATGACCTAATGATTAGCTATATACAGCAATATTCAAATATAAAAGACATGATAAATTCCCAGATTGTTTTTTTTCTCTGACACCCTCCAAATCTTTCTATTTTTCATAACTAATGTAATGATTACACCTTTATTAATTGCTAGCAATCAAAACTTGGCCAAGTCTGTTCATCTTGGTACATTGTTCTAGTTCAAAATAAGGCAACAGTAAACATGTTGTCCCCCACGAATGATGCAGAAATAAGCTAAAGAAAAAGGACAGCTCTCCACACGACCTCTTCAATAAGTCTTGTGAGAGCGAGAGCTTGGTAAGTAAGTTCTGTCTCGTATGACTGAGTGTATCACTAACTATGATGAAACAATTTTAAGAAAAGGCAACCGTAAACACGAGTAATAAACGTTTCCGAGTTCCCAGTTGTTTTGAACGTGACATTAGTCAAGACAGATCTTTTTCGTTATCTGACGCAACTGTGGGGCAGTAGGATTCACTTTCGTATATGCCCAGCAGAAGGCAGTAAAATACAGTTTAAAGGGAAATAAAACATATTTTCAGACTTTGTAGCTAGTATTTTGGTATTTTCGAGATTCCGTATGTGCAACTACCAAAATATTCCCCGACCCCCATATATTTCCAGAGAAAGGTTTCTATACCGTTTTGATACTTCTGAAAGCATCCATGTAACTGGTAAAGATATTTTCTACACATATATTTATATAAACTATGATCGTTATAATATTGCTGACAAGTTGGTGTGTAGCTAGCTATTCAAGCAATATGCTAGTTAGAACTAATTATCAAGAAAAACTAGCGGCAGCCAACTTGCTAGCTATTGTAGTTAGCTTGGGCATTTTCACATACCGGTAAGTTAGCTTTAATAAAGAGTACATTTGGAAACTCTGGGTATAAGGAGCCATGAAGACGAACGTGTGAAGTTCATAAGAGCATCAAAGTAGATGTCAAATGAAAGCTAAGAGTGTGTGTGCCTCTGTTCCTTCATAATCGAATGCAGCTGGATATCTTTGTGGATCTATCCAGACTTTAGACTGTTCGAATCCACATCCACTTGAAAGCGTTTTGCTACACAAACTCTAGGGGAAGAGGGATACACACACTTTCTCAAATGCAGATCTCTAAGGAGTAAATCAGTGAATTGTAAACATCTTGATAGTAGTAATCTTGTAATAACGATTAATTCAATTGTCTGTCAGTCATTCCACTCAAATGTATTATTCACAGATTGTCACCATGCCACTGACAAATGCTGAAAAGCAAAGAAGATACAGGCAAAGGCTAAAGGAGAAGGGGAGTTATGAGGAGGTCAAAGAAAAAGACAGGAGGAGGCACAGTTTGAGAAAAGCAAAGGCTAAAAGCCAAGGAAAATGTATGTTTCTAGTGTTTTGTGAGTTTGATCAATTACCCTTTCAATGTATATTTCCATACAAATTATTTATAACTTTGTGTACCTATTTATGCTACATCATCACAAAGAGAATGACATTCAAATCCATAATTAATTTCTGTGTCTAGAACAGAGCAGGGACCCATCATTTCATTCCGTTACCATAAATATGTTACCGGGTGTTAATCCACTTCACTTACTGTACTTTAATAACCAGATACTTTTTTTGTATAACTAAGTTGTCATATCACAAAGCTGACACCCCATTCTTTCAGCAGACATCTTTTAATCTTATTTCAGAGCAGATATTTACGTTTTTGGAAAACGTGGTCACACATTTTGGGGAATTTACTTTTGCTCTTAGTAATGTCCTGTTTATATTTGCTGTTTTATTCTATTCCTTACTCTGTATGTGTCCTTGGATCTTGAAAGGTGCAATAACATGTATTATTATTATTGACAGGGCATGAGTTTGATCGTCATCTGCTGAAGATGGATCAATATGGGAGATATGAAAGCAGTGGTCAGCCAGGAGAGCTTTTTGTAGGTTAACCCACATTTTTATCCATTCTTCAAAATGAGAAGCAATTAATTCTACAATATCTAACACAATTGGCTGTTCATTAACAAGTTCTATTAGTCAAATAGTTTATTTCCCTAACACCAACCATGGTCTGTTCTAGGATCACTCACTGCATTGGAGGCAGGTCAAAGAGGAGGCTGAAGAATGTGAGATTCAGCAGAGCCAAGGGTCAGCAGTTTCATTAGGAGTTGAAATGTCCCAGGTTTGTCTAAAGGAGGACCCAATTGAACAAGATCCCTCCTTTGATACAGTTTCAGACATTCATGGAGTCACAGAACAAGAGCGTGTACATAAACGCATGAAGTATCTCAAAGTAAAGGTAAGTAGCTATATCCTTAACTGCGCACGCCTTGTTACAAGGCACAGAGTTATTGTTAGAAATAAAATGATACTGAATTAATTATGTTTTCTCCGTGTCAGGTGCTGCCTACTCTAGTCCCAGTCAAAGAGGAGTCTGAAGAATGCTCCCTTTTACCAGTAGATGAAATTGTCTCAATTACAGTGAAGAAAGAAGAGAATGAAGACTGGTTGAAGTCAGAAGATGAGGATGTTGTGAAAGTGTCAGTGCCTTGGGAGCTGTTGGAAACATCACCATCATCATCATGTTCAGATACAGAGGACAGTGATAATGTGCGGGTGAGTTCAAACATTTAATAATAGACTGACTGAAATAGACACACTTTGAGATGTTTTGTAAGGTTAGGTTTGTGTGCATTATCTCTTTAGTTTTGCCTTTGTCAATGGGCCTCCTAACGATATTTTATGGATGTTATGGAAAATGTCATGTTTTTTTCTCTGATAGCACATGGACACAAAAACCCTCAGTAGAAAGAGGCCAAGAGCTGCTGTGGCCATTCTACCACAGGATCCCCTGGAGTCAGAGGTGGAAGACCTAAGTGACTCAGAGGATGATGACCTAGAGTATATTCCAAAACCAGGAGATCTGGAGGACGAGTCCCCTTCTAAGCTTACAAAAGGAGATGCTTCCCCATACCCTAAAACCCCAGAGTCTCCCAAGAGAAAGAAGAGAAAAGGCAGAAATGTAATTATATTGGTTCCTACAGACACACATAACCACAATCTCGACACAGTTGTAAGCCCATGTAATTCTAGTTCCTTCAAAACACAGCCAAGACATCCGCTTTGGAAGAAGGCCGACATAGATTCCTTCCAAGTTCCAGATCCAGTGTTTGTGGCACCACAGTGTGTTCAATCCCCCTATCAATATTTCAAGATGTTTTTCACTGATCAGATGATTGCACACATTGCTGAGCAGACCAACCTTTACTCTGTTCAACAGACTGGATCCTCAATCAACACAAACTTTGGAGAGATTGAGGATTTCTTGTCTATGCTTCTCTACATGGGTGTTTTTGACTTTCCAACCTTTGTGGACTACTGGCATTCTGACTCTCGCTTCCCACCTGTGGCTGATGCCATGTCTGTGAGAAGGTTCCAGTCACTCCGCAGGTTTCTTCACTTCAATGACAACATGCAAAATAATCACAGTCCTGACCGCTTCTACAAGATCCGACCTCTTTTTAACATGCTGCGTCAACAGTGTCTCCTCATACAGCCAACCAACAGGCAAAGCATAGCTGAAGTCATGGTAGCTTACAAAGGCACCAAAGCAGGAAATCTTCGTCATTACAAATCTAATCAGCATGACAAATTTGGTTTTAGGTTATTCTCTCGGGGCAGTTCTTCAGGTATTATCCATGACCTGCTACTGTACCAAGGGGATACAACATTTCTCAACAGTGGGCTAGATGAAGATGAACAGAATCATCTGCTGAGTACCAAGGTTGTCACCACTCTCTGTACATCTATTGCGGAGCCAGAGGCTACAGTTGTTTTCTGTGACAACTATCTCATCAGTCTTGACCTGGTCAAGTCCCTGCAGGCCAGACTGGGTGTGAGGTGTATTGGCACTGTGAGAGCAAAATGCACAGGTGGAGCAACTGCAATGGATGACAAGGCTCTTGCAAAGCTAGGGCGTGGAGCATACGACTACTGTTCTCAAGAGGGGGTGATTGCTGTCAGGTGGTTGGACAAAAAGAGTGTCTCAATACTAAGCAATGCATGTGGAATTGAACCTCTGGGGAATGTTAGGCGGTTCTGTCGGGAGACCCATCAAAAGATTGATATCGCATGCCCATCAGTCATGTCGGCTTATATTCAAGCAAAGGAGGGCATCGATCTGTCTGATATGCTGGTGCGTCTGTACAAGACACCTATGAAGGCACGCCGGTGGTACCTACCTCTGTTTGGATACATCCTTGATCTGTGCATTGCCAATGGTTGGCTGATGTACAAGCGGGACTGTGACCTTCTCAAGGAAAAAACAGTGCACCTAAAAAGGTTTCGTTTGTCTGTGGCAGGGACTCTAAAAGTAGTCAACAAACTCCCAGCCAGGGTTGGCCAACCATCAGTTCCTCCAAAGCGCCTGCACAATCCCAGAGCGTTACAGCCTACAGCAGATGTCCGTTATGACTGCCTTGGACACTGGCCTATCTTTGGGGAACAGAGAGGAAGGTGCAACCTGTGCGTCAAGGGCGTCTCGAGGTGGAAGTGTTCCAAGTGTGGTGATGGAAAGTTGTTTTTGTGTCTGAACAACAAGCAGCAGTGCTTTGTGTGTTATCACCAGAAGTGATAATTATCAGAGCACAATAATATTATGTTGGATTTTTGTTACATAAAAAAATATTTGTTCGAAAACATTAGTTTTTGTTGTTTTCCTATTATATGGAAGTTTCCATGAAGTTGATGGACAATCTAATTGTTCTCACTGTTTCAACATTGACGCTGTTAATTGTGGCCATTTTTGCTGTTACTGTGATGCCTATAATTTTGTATAATTTGAACTACCATGAAGTAAATGTTACTTTTTTACTTATGTTTTACTTATCTTGAACATGGTTTTGTATTATTGTTTCATAATGACATGTACATTTACTAAGGTTTACTGAATTATTATAATTTGTGTTGCACAAATAAAAATGCGCTACTTGTTTCTCACTGTTGCCTCTTTGTTCAGAAGTTTCTTTTTTCCACTGTTTTTTTTTACTATTCTGCACCCTACCTACCTATACTGAACAAAAATATAAAACGCAATATACAACACTTTTAACGATTTTACTGAGTTACAGTTCATACAACACAATCAGTCAGTTGAAATAAATAAATTAGACCCTAATCTATGGATTTTACATTACGGGGTAGGGGCACAGCAAACAGAATTAGTTTTCCCCACAAAAGGGCTTTATTACAGACAGAAATACTCTGAAATAGTTTCATCAGCTGTCCAGGTGGCTGGTCTCAGACAATTCCACAATTCAGCCAGATGTGGATGTCCTGGACTGGCGTGGTTACACGTGGTGTGCAGTTGTGAGGCCAGTTGGAAGTACTGCCAAATTCACTAAAATGACATTGGAGGCAGCTTATTGTAGAGAAATTAACATTCAATTATCTGGCAACAGCCCTGGACATTCTTGCATTCCATGCCAATTGCACGCACCTTCAAAACTTGAGGCATCTGTCGCATTGTGTTGTGTGACAAAACTGCACATTTCCGTGGCCTTTTATTGTCCCCAGAACAACACGCACCTGTGTAATGATGTGTAACCTTAATTTAACTATGCAAGTCAGGTAAGAACAAATTCTTACTTACAATGATGGCCTACCGGGGAACAGTGGGTTAAGTGCCTTGTTCAGGTGCAGAATGACAGATTTTTACCTTGTCAGCTTGGGGATTCAATCTTGCAACCTTACGGTTAACTAGTCCAACGCTCTAACCACCTGCCTTACATTGCACTCCACGAGGAGCCTGCCTGTTACGCGAATGCAGTAAGAAGCCAAGGTAAGTTGCTAGCTAGCATTAAACTTATCTTATAAAAAACAATCAATCAATCATAATCACTAGTTAACTACACATGGTTGATGATATTACTAGTTTATCTAGCGTTCCCTGCGTTGCATATAATCGATGCAGTGCGCATTCGCGAAAAAGGACTGTCGTTGCTCCAACGTGTACCTAACCATAAACATCAATGCCTTTCTTAAAATCAATACACAAGTATATATTTTTAAACCTTTAGTTAATATTGCCTGCTAACATGAATTTCTTTTAACTAGGGAAATTTTGTCATTTCTCTTGCAACAGAGTCAGGGTATATGCAGCAGTTTGGGCCGCCTGGCTCGTTGCGAACTGTGTGAAGACTATTTCTTCCTAACAAAGACAGCCAACTTCGCCAAACGGGGGATGATTTAACAAAAGCGCATTTGCGAAAAAAGCTCAATCGTTGCACGACTGTCCCTAACCATTAACATCAATGCCTTTCTTAAAATCAATACACAGAAGTATATATTTTTAAACCTGCATATTTAGCTAAAAGAAATCCAGGTTAGCAGGCAATATTAACCAGGTGAAATTGTGTCACTTCTCTTGCGTTCATTGCACGCAGAGTCAGGGTATATGCAACAGTTTGGGCCGCCTGGCTCGTTGCGAACTAATTTGCTAGAATTTTACGTAATTATGACATAACATTGAAGGTTGTGAAATGTAACAGGAATATTTAGACTTATGGATGCCACCCGTTAGATAAAATACGGAACGGTTCCGTATTTCACTGAAATAATAAAAGTTTTGTTTTCGAAATGATAGTTTCCGGATTCGACCATATTAATGACCAAAGACTCCTATTTCTGTGTGTTATTATGTTATAATTAAGTCTATGATTTGATATTTGATAGAGCAGTCTGACTGAGCGATGGTAGGCAGCAGCAGGCTCGTACGCATTCATTCAAACAGCACTTTCGTGCGTTTTGCCAGCAGCTCTTCGCAATGCTTCAAGCATTGACCTGTTTATGACTTCAAGCCTATCAACTCCCGAGATTAGGCTGGTGTAACCGATGTGAAATGGCTAGCTAGTTAGTGGGGTGCGCGCTAATAGCGTTTCAATCGGTGACGTCACTCGCTCTGAGACTTGGAGTAGTTGTTCCCCTTGCTCTGCATGGGCCGAGGCTTTTGTGGAGCGATGGGTAACGATGCTTCGAGGGTGGCTGTTGTCGATGTGTTCCTGGTTCGAGCCCAGGTAGGGGCGAGGAGAGGGACGGAAGTTATACTGTTACACTGGCAATACTAAAGTGCCTATAAGAACATCCAATAGTCAAAGGTATATAAAATACAAATGGTATAGAGAGAAATAGTCCTATAATTCCTATAATAATTACAACCTAAAACTTCTTACCTGGGAATATTGAAGACTCATGTTAAAAGGAACCACCATCTTTCATATGTTCTCATGTTCTGAGCGAGGAACTTAAACATGAGCTTTTTTACATGGCACATATTGCACTTTTACTTTCTTCTCCAACACTTTGTTTTTGCATTATTTAAACCAAAATGTTTCATTATTTATTTGAGGCTAAATTGATTTTATTGATGTATTATATTATGTTAAAATAAGTGTTCATTCAGTATTATTGTAATTGTCATTATTACAAATTAATTATATATATATCTTTTTAAATCGGTATATTAATCGGTATTGGCTTTTTTTGGTCCTCCAAGAATCGGTATGGCATTGAAAAATCATAATCGGTCGACCTCTAGTTTCAAGAGGGTTGAAGATCGTAGCAGTACCTCATTGCGTCCAATTATGGCACCTGCTTGACTATGTTTTTTCCTCGTCAGGCAGTATATCAGTGGATGGTACTGATTTAGAAAGTTGTTTTTGGCATCACTGAGCAGTGTCCATTAAATAATTAAATCCAATTGTTAGACTCTACCACCAACTCCAAATCAAACCCAAACATGGATTTCATGTTCTCGCTTTGCGTGCACACCTGTTTGTCCCAGCTAATCAGCCTCGCAATATGGGCACCTTGTTGACGCAGAGAGAACGTGGAATAGAGAGTGCGCGCAAACATTGCTATCCATGTTTGGTTTTGATTTGGAGGGGGTTGGTAGCATCTAACAACTGGATTTAATGGCTCCATGGGCACTGCAAATGACGACTTCCTATTCAGAACCGTCTACCACTTACGGATATACTTTTGGACGTAGTAAAAGTGTCGCCAAACAGGCACTGGCCGGCAAATAACTCTCATACAACCTGGGTTAAGCCACACAGGGAAGAAGACATCGCTGCACTCAGTGTGACAAGAGTTTCTTCAGAGCGGCTCACCTGAAAACTCATCTCTTCATCCACAGCTGAACCAAAACACTTGTTTGCTCTAACTGCTCTAACGGTTCAATCAGGACGGGAACTTGAAACCTCACCAACAATTCTGTGTAAAGGCATTAGAGCAAAGTTGTAAGGTTAGTGCTATCTGGAATCCTTGAGAAGCCCCTACCCCCAGTGGCGACCCGTCATTCAGGGCAGGTGGGGCAGAACTTTTGGGCTTGCCTGTTTTGCATGTTATTTTGGCATTAGGACGTGTCACATATCAGTTTGCAAACAATGTAAAATATATATATCATTGAGTTAATAAAGCCACATACAAACATGGTCTCTTTTTTTGTTTTCTTGAGTAAGGCAGCTCCAACATGCAGGTGTTTCAGCCTAGCTCAGTGCTTTCTGCGGTGGTGGGGCAAGCCAGCAGAAAATACGGAGCGTTGCGCCGTGATTGGTTTAGGATTCTGTCACTCATGGGGACACTAAATCACCGCCAAGTCTAAGGGTAGAGCTAGAAAATTCTATCCCCATGGGTGCTGCCATAGTTACATTAGAAGTGCCCATCCAAGAAGGCTCAAGGTCATTGGCCACAGAATGACTTAAATCACTTTATATGTACAGTAGCTTTGATTGGACTGATCATGTCAACATCATACTTTCAAAATCTTAGCTAGCAGTCATCATCATGAATCAAGTCGACAATCTACTGGCAAATCCTTTTTAATCCTTGTCATATGAAGAGAAATAATGAAGAGAAATTATAGATCAAATGTATTGGTGCTCATCGGCCATTGCACATAAACATTACACAACAAGTTGGAAATCGCAAATTCAACAATGAGTGGTTTGTAAGGAATCTGTGACAGTGGCTAACTGCAAGCATTGCAAAGCAATCACTAGCCTGCTGATCAGGGGAGTGGCTGAATGGTCCCAAATCTGGGATTAAGGGGCTCTTTTCCTCAAATATAAATTATAAACATTCAACATTGGCCATGCTGTCAATGAAGCATGGTTTGTGCCGTGCTCAAAACAACTTAACTCAGAACTGCGAAAACTTGACTTCAGTGAGTTCAAGTCAAATGGGAAATCGGGAATAAACGAGCTCAGACTGGTAAAATACGTTTTCAACTTCATTAGGCCTCTTTCCAGCACAGATGCGCGAGACTCTTGGCTGCAGTAAGAAAGCCATCGCCATATGCGCCCATTCAACATAGCCTCGATTTACGTTGTTATTACTTCTAAACAAAACTTTTTTGGGTTCTCATGCAATTACGTTTTGATTCTTGATTGAACAGTCACTAATATTATATTTGATTGTGATCTTTGTAAAATAGCCAAAGAGACACTTTACTGCTTGAAGTGAAAGTGTTATTTTTTTATTTTTAAGTCTAATACTGTTGATTTGTGATGATGACACAAACAGCAGGACATTCATACGAGCCTTAAAATCCAATTATAATCCAAAAGTAGTATGACATGCTCTCATAAGCAACATGTAAATATATGTTTTTTTTGCTGGCGTTCTGTAAGAACTCCCCCATGTTCTGCCACCAACTTTCGCGTATCGCCATCGTGCCGCAATGTTTGCAAACACAGAAAGGGGTCTAACGGGGTTCTGTTCTTGTTGGTACATTGGTCTCGTTCAAACTCATTGAAGACATGCCTTTTCGTTCTTTTGACGTACCAATTGCAGGGAAGTATGATTCACTTTCATGTATGCCCAGCAGAGGTAGCAAAAAATACCCTTTAAAGGAAAGGAATGTATTTTCAAATTCTGGTATTTTGGTCTTTTCGAGGTTCCGTATGTGCAACCGCAATAATATTCCCCGAGTCTCGGATACTTCTGAAAACATCCATGTTACAGGTAAATATATTTTTATGCGTATATATTTATCTAAACATATATGAACTTTATTGCCATTTGATGACAAGTTGGTTGTGTAGCTAGCTGTACAAGCCATCATTTTGCCAAATAGAAGCGGATTATCTAGCTAGAATATAATAGATAGCTATCTAGCTACAAGCCAACGTTAGCTTTTGGGCAATTCCACGTACTAGTATACAAAAATATTAATAATCGCAACATGCAACAATTTCTAAGATGTTACTGAGTTACAGTTAATATAAGGTAATCAGTCAATATAAATACATTAGGCCCTAATCAATGGATTTCACATGCCTGTGAATACAGCTATGCATTTGTTGGTCACAAATACCTACATAAAAAAGGTAGGGGCGTGGATCAGAACCAGTCAGTGTCTGGTGTGACCGCCATTTGCCTCATGCAACACAACACATATCATTCGCATAGAGTTGATCCGGCTGTTTGTGGAATGTTGTCCCACTCCTCTTCAATGGCTGTGCTAAGTGGCTGAATATTGTCGGTAACTGGAATACGCTGTCGCACACGTCCAAAGCATCCCAAACATGCTCAATGGGTGAAATGTATGGTGAGTATGCAGGCCATGGAAAAACTGGGACATTTTCAACATCCAGGAATTGTGTACAGAGCCTTGCATTATTATGCTGCAACATGAGGTGATGGTGGCGGATGAATGGCACGACAATGGGCCTCAGGATCTCATCACGGTATCTCTGTGCATTCAAATTGCCATCGATTAAAATGCAATTGTGTTCGTTGTCCATAGCTTATGCTTGCGCATACCATAACCTCAACATTGAGCACTCTGTTCACAACGTTGACATCAGCAAACTGCTCACCACACGACGCCATACACAATGTCTGCCCGATATCGTTGAAACTGATTCATCCGTGAAGAGCGCACTTCGCCAACGTGGCAGTGGCCATCAAATGTGAGTGTTTGCCCACTGAAGTCAGTTACAACTCCGAACTGCAATTTGGTCAACATCCAGGTGAGGACGACGAGCACGCAGATGAGCCTCCCTGATAAGGTTTCTGACAGTTTGTGCATAAATTATTTGTTTGTGCAAACCCACTGTTTCATCAGCTGTCTGGGTGGCTGGTCTCAGATGATCCCGCAGATGAAGAAACCGGGTGTGGGGGTCCTGGGCTGGCGTGGTTACATGTGCTCTGTGTTTGTGGCCGTTTGGACTACTGCCATATTCTCGAAAACTACTTTGGAGGTGGCTTAGGGTAGCGACATTAACATAAAATTCTCTAGCAACTGCTCTGGTGCACATTCCTGCACTCACTATGAGAATTGCACACTCCCTCAGAATTTGAGACATCTGTGGCATTGTGTTGTGTGACAAAACTACACATTTTAGTGGGTTTTTATTGTCCCCTGATCATGCTGTTTAATCAGCTTCCTGATATGCCACGAATGTCAGGTGGATGGATTATCTTGGCAAAGGAGAAATACTCACAAACTGGCATGTAAACACATTTGCGCACAAAACTGGAGAGAAATAAGCTTTGTGTATACATACTTTTCGGGTCCATTTTCCAACCTGTTACGTACATAATCCTAACAGGGTGGAAATTTGGAACCTAAATTAGCCATAGCTCTGAGTGAGCAAGATTAAGCTAGCATAATGGTGAAAACTTGCATAGGATTTGAACTTGCACAAGATTTGAACTTCTCTATCAAACATTGAGAGAATGGCGCTGGATTGGATAGCAGCCATTTTACTGTCTGCTGACCAATTCTGCTATTTTGTGGGGGGGGTTGCGCTGATATTAACTGTTTTTGTACATAATGTTTCCTCCATCATTTCCTATGACCGAAAAGAGCTTCTGAACATCAGAACAGCGATCACTAACCTTGATTTGGATAAAGATTTATACTTCAACGAGTCTGAGGCGCACAGCATGTTGCTCACCCCCGGACCAGGCCCTAATGCTTGATTATTAGTTGATTATTTGAATCAGCTGTGTAGTGCTAGGGCAAAAAACTAAATTAATTTGGAAAAGCCTGGGGTAAGCGTAGCTGGGGAGGAAGTGTAGTTTGTCAACTGGAGGCACACACAGTATATGGATCTGTGCAAATCTGTTACAGTAAGTATATTTTTAATTTGAAACATTCTTTCTCGCTGATATCAAATATAAAGGCCAAGTGTTTAGAAACCCGTATCATAAGCAATGATTATTAAAACAGCATCGGGATTGTAGTTCACATGGATCCAGGCGTGGGTAAAGCTGACCAGTGAAAACTCTAGGGAGTGTAAGTGTAGTAGTTCTTAGGAGCATGTCATATTGGGTGTCAAATGAAAGCTAAGGGTTTGGTCATTCATAATCAAATGCAGCTGTGATATCATTGTGGATCTATCCCTCTTTGGACTTTTTGAATCCATATCTACTTGAAAGTGTTTTGTACAGAAACTTTGAAGACGGTCACTGATTGGCTGGGGGAGGAACACACACGTGTGCGTTTGTGATTTAGCAAATGCAGTTTTCAAGGGGTGAATTAATTGATGGTAAACATCTTGATACTAGTAGTGTTGTAATAAAGATTCATTCAAATGTCCATTAGTCATTCCACTCAAATGTATTATTCACAGATTGTCACCATGCCACTGACAAATGCTGAAAAGCAAAAAAGATAAAGACTAAAGAAGGGAAGTTATGAGGTCAAAGAGGAACTTAAAACAGAATAAATTTTCTTTGTTCAAAGTATGTTTCTTGTGTTGTGAGTTTTGTCATTTACCCTTTCAAATGTCCATACAAATTGCTAAAAGAATACAGTATTACCTTGAGAGCATAAATGACATTTCCACCTGTGTATCTATTCAGGCTACATCATCATGAATATAATGACATTCAAATCCATAATTATTCATTTCTGTGGAGTACAAATCCGGGACCCATGATGTCATTCCATTACCATAGTTCTGTTTCTGTGTTAATCCACTTCACTTAATGTAGTTTGATAACCAAAGGTTGTTTTTGAAACTCAAGTTGATATTGCTGACTGCCCATTCTTTCTGCAGACATCTTTGAATTATAATTTGGAATAGATATTTATGTTTTTTGGAAAACTTAATTCTGTTACCAAACTGCATCTGCACAGTTCTTTAACAAACCATACCACTCTATACTCAAGGACTACTTTTAACAATGTCCACTGGAAATGTTAACAAAACACATTTACTTAAACTTTGCAATTAATTGTTGTTTTTTGGCATACATAGAAAAATATGTGTCAGAGCATAATTCTGTTACTTTGGAATTGCCCTTAAGCTAACATCAGGGGGGAAGGTAGCTTAGCGGTTAAGACCGTTGGGCCAGAAACCGAAAAATCGCTAGTTTGAATCCCAGAGCCGACAAGGTACTTAATCCTAATTGATCTAACTCAACATTTGGGTGGTTTGTTTTGTTATTGACAGGTCACGAGTCTGTTCATCTACTGAAGATGGATCAATATGGGAGACGTGAAAGCAGTGATCAGCCAGAAGAAGTTAACCCACATTTTTATTCGTTCTTCAAAATGATAAAATATTTAGTTTTACATCTAAACTAATCGGCTATCTATTAACAAGTTTTATTGGTCAAATGTAGTTTATTCTTCTAACACCAACCATGGTCTGTTCTAGGATCACTCACTGCTTTGGAGTGAGGTTAAAGAGGAGGCTGAAGAATGTCCGATTTCAGCTGTGTCTTTAGGAGTTGAAACATCCCAGGTTTGTCTAAAGGAGGACCCCGATGAACAAGATCCTTCCTTTGACACAGTTTCAGACATACATGGAGTCACAGAGCAGGAGTGTGGACATAAAGGCATGACACATCTAAAGGTAAGTATCTCTTTAACACTACAAGCCCACTTACAAGGCCCAGAGGTGTTAGAATTACAGTACCAGTCAAAAGTTTGGACACCTACTCATTCAATGGTTTCAAAGTAGCCACCCTTTGACTTGATAACAGCTTTGCAAACTCTTGGCATTCTCTCAACCAGTTTCACCTGGAATGCTTTTCCAACAGTCTTGAAGGAGTATGCTGAGCACCTGTTGGCTGCTTTTCCTTCAGTCTGCGGTCCAACTCATCCCAAACCATCTCAATTGGGTTGAGATCGGGTGATTGTGGAGGCCAGGTCATCTGATGCAGCACTCAATCACTCTCCTTCTTGGTCAAATAGCTCTTACACAGCTTGGAGGTTTAACGTATCCTCTGCAGCAGAGGTAACTCTGGGTCTTCCTTACCTGTGGCGGCGGTCCCATCAGAGACAGTTTCATCATAGCTCTTGATGGTTTTTGCAACTGCACTTGACGAAACTTTCAAAGTTCTTGAAATTTTTCTGATTGACTGACCTTCATGTCTTAAAGTAATGATAGACTGTCGTTTCTCTTTGCTTATTTGAGCTGTTCTTGCCATAATTTGGACTTGGTCTTTTGCCAAATAGGGCTGTCTTCTGTATACCACCCCTACCTTGTCACAACACAACCGATTGGCTCAAACGCATTAAGAAGGAAAGAAATTCCACAAATTAACTTTTAACGAGGCACACCTTTTTAATTGAAATGCTGAAATTATGAAGCTGGTTGAGGGAATGCCAAGTGTGTGCAAAGCTGTCATCAAGGCCAATGGTGGCTATTTTGAAGAATATTAAATATAAAATCTATTTAGATTTTTTTTAAATTGGTTACTACATGATTCCATATGTGTTATTTCATAGTTTTGATGTCTTCACTACTATTCTACAATGTAGAAAATAGTAAAAAATAAGGAGAAACCCTTGAATGATTAGGCGTGTCCAAACTTGTGACTGGTACTTTATGTTTTCTCTGTGTCAGGTGCTGCCTTCTCCAGTCCCAGTCAAAGAGGAGTCTGAAGAATGCTCCCTTCTGCCAGTAGATGAAGAGGAAGTTGCCCTATTTACAGTGAAGAAAGAAGAGAATGAAGACTGGTTGAAGTCAGGAGATGAGGATGTTGTGAAAGTGCCAGTGCCTTGGGAACCATTGGAAACATCATCATCATGCGCCGATACAGAGGATACAGAGGACAGTGAGATGGAAAGTGATCATGTGCAGGTGAGTTCAAGCATTTAATAACGTACTGAGTGAAATACACACTTTGAGATGTTTTGTAGGGTTAGCTTCTTGTAGGGCCATACTAAAAGTTAATTCGTTCCACTAGTTGTTTTCACCATTCTGCACCCTACCCTACCTAGTACCACAAATCTAGCTTTCAGTCTTCATTCTTTCTGCCACTATGTGACTGCATATGGAGTGGGCTCCTGACATATACAGGAAGTAGGCCAGGTATAGGTGTGGCGACAATGTCTAAATTTAAGCCTATAGCTTCATAATAAAGTTAAGATTTCACAAACACAAAGCATAGCTTTCTTGAGCAGCTACTAGCTTGAGTGCTGGGCCTAGTTAGTATTCCGCCAATTCTTAAAGGTATCCCACTGGGCAAAAAACTTGTTGAATCAATGCATTTTGGCAACGTATTGTGACGTGGCTTCAGAAAGTATTAATTCCCCTTGACTTATTCCACATTTTGTTGTTACGGCCTGAATTCAACATTTATTCAAAAAAAAAAAAAATCTCTCACCCCTCTACACACAATACCCCATAATGACAAAGTGAAAACATGTTTTAAGAAATTTTAGTAAATTTATTGAACATGAAATACAGAAATGTCTCATTTACATAAGTATTCACACCCTTGAGTCAATACATGTTAGAATCACCTGTGCAGCGAATACAGCTGTGAGTCTTTCTGGGTAGGTCTAAGAGCTTTGAACACCTGGACTGTACAATATTGGCCTTAGGTTATTTTAGGTTATTGTTCTGCTGAAAGGTGCATTTGTTTCCCAGTGTCTGTTGGAAAGCATACTTATTTTGTTGTTGCCTGAGCTTGACTCTATTCAGTTTCTTTTTTATCCTACAAATCTCCCTAGTCCTTGCCGATGACAATCATACCCATAAAATAATGCAGCCACCACCATGCTTGAAAATATGAAGAGTGGTACTCAGTGATGTTGTTGGATTTTCCCCAAGCATAACACTTTGTATTCAGGACATGAAGTTCCTTTCTTTGACACATTTTTGGCAGTTTTACTTTTGTGCATTATTGCAAAAAGGATGCAAGTTTTGGAATATTTGTATTCTGTACAGGCTTCCTCCTTTCACTCTGTGCTTCTACACCTGCATTACTTGCTGTTTGGGGTTTTAGGCTGGGTTTCTGTACAGCACTTTGAGATATCAGCTGATGTAAGAAGGGCTATATAAATATATTTGATTTGATTTAGTTACTCCACAATACTAAGCTAAATGACAATTTTGTTGATCCATCAACAGTTATCTCCTATCACAGCCATTAAACTCAGCCATTAAAGTCACCATTGGGCTCATGGTGTAATCCCTGAGTGGTTTCCTTCCTCTCCGGCAACTGAGTGGGAAGGACACCTGTATCTTTGTAGTGACTGGGTGTATTGATACACCAGCCAAAGTATAAAGAAGAACTTCACCATGCTCAAAGGGATATTCAATGTCGGCTTTATTTAATTTTTTTACCCATCTGCCAATAGGTTCCCTTTGCAAGGCATTGGAAAACCTCCCTTTGTGGTTGAATCTGTGTTTGAAATTCACTGCTCAACTGAGGGACCTTGAACAAAAATATAAACACAACATGGAACGATTTTACTGAGTTACAGTTCATATAAGAAAATCAGTCAATTGAAATACATTCATTAACCCATAATCTATGGATTTCACATGACTGGGCAGAGGTGCAGCTGTAGGCCCACCCACTTGGGGGCCAGGGCCACCCACTGGGGAGCCAGGCTCAGCTAATCAGAATGTGTTTTTCCCACACCAAAAGGCTTTATTACAGACAGAAATGCTCCTCAGTTTCATCAGCTGTCCTGCTGGCTTGTCTCGGACGATCCCGCAGGTGAAAAAGTCGGATGTGAT
This sequence comes from Salvelinus namaycush, assembly GCF_016432855.1. Taxonomy (NCBI): domain Eukaryota; kingdom Metazoa; phylum Chordata; class Actinopteri; order Salmoniformes; family Salmonidae; genus Salvelinus; species Salvelinus namaycush. The sequence continues at coordinate 25,120,674 of NC_052316.1, read as the reverse complement.
TGTCCTGGGCTGGTGTGGTTACACGTGGTCTGCTTTTGTGACGCCGGTTGGACGTACTTACAAATTCTCTAAAATAACATTGGAGGTGGCCTATGATAGAGAAAGGAACACTACATTCTTGTAATCAGCATGCCAATTGCACGCTCCCTAAAATCTTGTGGCATTGTGTTGTGTGACAAAACTGCATATTTTAGTGGTATTTTATTCTACCCTACCAAGCAAAAAGGCAGTAACTACTCATAGTGTGGAACTGAGAAAAATTGCTTTTATTTACCTTGGTTTCACAGTAACTTTTTTGCAGTTACTGCTAACATGACCCCAATTTTCTCAAACACAATACAATAGAGGCAGGATACTTGTCCACATGATTAAGAATGTATTTAATGTAGCAAAAATGACATTGCTCATTTGGTCCAAAATTAGTTTGTCACTGCCTTTTTGGTTGGTAGGGCAGTATTGTCCCCAGCGCAAGGTGCACCTGTGTAATGATCATGCTTCTTGATATGCCACACCTGTCAGGTGGGTGGATTATCTTGGCAAAGGGGAAATGCTCACTAAAAGGGATGTAAACAAATTTGTGCACAAAATATTAGAGAAATAAGCTTTTTGTGCATATGGAACCTTTATGGGATCTTTTATTTCAGCTCGTGAAACATGGGACCAACACTTCCATGTTGCGTTTATATTTTTGTTCAGTATAAGTGTGGGATACAGAGATGAGGTAGTCATTCAAAAATCATGTTAAACACTATTGCACACAGAATGAGTCCATGCAACGTATTATGTGACTGGTTTAGCACATTTTTACGCCTGAACTTATTTAGGCTTGCCTCAAGAAAGGGGTTGAATACTTGTTGATTCACGATATCTCTGCTTTTCATTATTAATTCATAAAAAAAAATGTCTATAAACATAATTCCACTTTGACATTATGGGGTGTTATGAGTGACACATCTAAATGTATTAATTTTAATTACGGCAGTAGCGCAGCTACTGGGAAACTTTGATGGGGTGGGGGCCACAAAAAGACGGAACTCATCATGAGTGGCCGCAGTGGCTCATGGGTCTGCGTACCCACATCCAATGTTGATATTTGATTGCGTTGTCAACCACACACAATTCAATATGACTTTCGTAATAACTTTAAGCTAAGGCTGTTTTCTTTATCTTACAAACTAATGTAATAGTATTTATTGAAACTTAAAATGAGTAACACATCCATGGCCACATTTTGAGGTTACAGTAACTATAAATGTCTTATGGAATCATAGAAAGGGTGCATGTTCAAGATAGCATGCAAAGGTCGCAGGTCTGTAGATCTTCACAATTGCTATAATAATCTGCACAGAATCTCAGAACAGAATTGATTGCACTATGTACTTTTAATGTAATCTCTAACTGCAATCCAGGTCATTTGGTTGTGCTGTTAGATAAAGCACAGTGATGACACTAAGTTGTTTTATAAATACAAAATATCTGACATTGTATTCCCATTTGAACTTTGCTGTGCTTTTAAATGCCTGAAAGCACACTGATAACACATTTACACTGAGTATACCAAACAGGAACACCTTCCTAATATTGAGTTGCACCCCCCCACACTTTTGCCCTCAACAGCCTCAATTTGTCGGGGCATGGAATCTACAAGATGTCGAAAGCGTTCCACAGGGATGCTGGCCAATGTTGACTCCAATGCTTTCCCCAGTTCTTAGGTTGGCTGGATGTCCTTTAGGTGGTGGACCGTTCTTAATAAATAAGGGAAACTGTTGAGCATGAACAAACCAGCAACATTGCAGTTCTCAAATCAAACTTTATTTGTCACATGCGCCGAATACAACAAGTGTAAACTTTACCGTGAAATGCTTACTTACAAGCCCTTAACCAACAGTGCAGTTCAAGAAGAAGAAAATATTTACCAAGTAGACTAAAATAAAAAGTAATAATAAAAAGTAACAATAACGAGGCTGTATACAGGGGGCACCGGTACCGAGTCAGTGTGCGGGGGTACAGGCTAGTACATGCTAGTTGAGGTAATCTGTACATGTAGGTGGGGGCGAAGTGACTGTGCATAGGTAACAAACAGCAAGTAGCAGCAGTGTACAAAAGGAGGTGGGGAGGTCAATGTAAATTGTCCGGTGGTGAATTTATGAATTGTTCAGCGGTCTTATGGCTTGGGGGTAGAAGCTGTTGAAGAGCCTTTTGTTCCAAGACTTGGCACTCCGTTACAGCTTGCCATTCGGTAGCAGAGAAAACAGTCTATAACTTGGGTGACTAGAGTCTGACAATTTTATGGGATTTCCTCTGACACCGCCTATTATATAGGTCCTGGATGGCAGGAAGCTTGGCCCCAGTGATGTGCTGGGCCGTTCGCACTACCCTCTGTAGCGCCTTACGGTCAGATGCCGAGCAGTTGCCATACCAGACGGTGATGCAACTGGTCAGGATGCTCTCGATGGTGCAGCTGTAGAACCTTTTGGGGATCTGGGGACCCATGCCAAATCTTTTCAGCCTCCTGAGGGGAAATAGGATTTGTCGTGCCCTCTTCACGGCTGTCTTGGCGTGTTTGGACCATGATAGTTCATTGGTGATGTGGACACCAAGGAACTTGAAACTCTCGACCTGCTCCACTACAGCCCCGTCGATGTTAATGGGGGCCTGTTCGGCCCACCTTTTCCTGGAGTCCACGATCAGCTCCTTAGTCTTGCTCACATTGAGGGAGAGGTTGTTGTCCTTGCACCACACTGTCAGTTCTCCGAAAACCTCCCTATAGGCCGTTTCATTGTTGTCGGTGATCAGGCCTACCACTGTTGTCGTCAGCAAACTTAATGATGGTGTTGGAGTCGTGCCTGGCCGTGCAGTCGTGGCCAAGTTCTTGACACAAACCGGTGCACCTGGCACCTACTACCATACCCAGTTCAAAGGCACTTACATTTTTTGTCTTGCCCATTCACCCTCTGAATGGCACACATGTCATGGAAAGAGCAGGTGTTCTTAATGCCTTGTATACTCAGTGTAGATGACAACTAAACCAAAAATCTGACATTGTTATTCTATTGGAATTCAATTGTTCTTTTAGATGTTTGAAAGTGTAGTGATAACACATTGGGAATTCAACAAACTTCTGGCTGTCTTTTTGAGCGGGTGAATAAAGGTTAAACTCTCATTGATCAACGTCTCAACCAAATATTATAAAAATTTCCACCTTGAAATTACGTTGTGTGCCCAGTGGGAATCGACTTTCTGACTGAACTGAATCCCCCCTCATCTCTGCTTCAAAGGACTGTGAAAACCATGAGCGTGATGTTTCAAGAGGAGTGAAGATTAAAGATTGTAGCAGGACATCATTGGATCCAGGGATGGTACCAGATAGAGATGAGAAAGCTAATGCTGTTGATTTCAGTGAGTACCATTGGTGGGGTGGGTTGCAGTTATGGTCTAGATATAATAATGTGTTACATGTAAATGACAAATAGTTAATGATCAATGAAACATCTCACTGGGCACAAACATCAATTCAACATCTATTCCATGTTGGTTCAACGTCATTCCATTGAAATGACGTGGAAACAACATTGATTCAACCAGTGTGTGCCCAGTGGAATGGCTCTAATGGAGTAGAACTTGAGTTCATTTGATGTTTTTCTCGCTTTCCTGTAGGTGGCTTTGAAGGGGGGTCCTCCTTCTACCCCTGCCCCCATTGTGCAATCGGCTTCACCATAGAACGCTTTTTCCTTGGGCACCTGAAGAGGGACCACCCTAAAGATTACATTGAAATGCTGAAGACTGGGAAAATCAAAGCCTATAAAAGAGGGAGTTTACGGGTGACCCCAGCCACATGCCCGCAATGTGGCAAGAGCTTCACCAATAAATATGTTATGCAAACGCATCAGAGGACTCATGCAGGGAAGAAATCCCATCACTGTGCAGACTGTGGAAAGAGCTTTGTCTACGCTGATGCACTTAAAAGACACAGATGGACTCACGCTGGGGAGAGCATATAAATGCTCTTTGAGTGTGGCAAAGGATTCAGCGGACGAACTAGTCTGACCAGCCATGAAATTATCCATACAGGAGAGGGACCATTTAAATGCTCTGTTTGGGGAAAGGATTCAATTAGGACGTAACTTAAAACGTCACCAACGATTCTGTGTAAAGACCGAGTAAAGTTGTAACGGAAGAAGTACTTATATGATCTTTAGTGAGTAGGTGTCAGAGGATTGCAATAAAGAACATATTATAAATATATGATAATGTAACTGATGTAATACACTGCCACCTAATTAAGTATGTTATTGGTACATTGGTCTAGTTGAAAATGTAAATCATTCAAGACAGGCCTTTTCCTTATCTGACGTAGGATTCATGTAAATGTATGCCCAGCAGATGGCAGTAAAATACATTTAAGGAAAATAAAATATTTTCAAATTGGTCTTTTCGAGTTTCCGTATGTGCAACCTTAATAATATTCCCTGAGACTTAGATCTGTCTATGTAACTAGCAAGCAGGTAAAGATATTTTCCTTGTTTATATGAGCTTTATTGCCATTTGATGACAAGTTGGGTATGTAGCTAACTATACAATCCATCTGTTTGCTAGCTATAACAGATAACTTTAGTTAGCTAGTATGCTTTAGGGCAATTCCACGTACTAGTACAGTACCGGTATAACAAAGAGTAGCTATAACGTTACATGTTTGAAGACTAGGTATTATGAAGGACCCATTAGGACCAACGTGTGTAGTTCATAGGAGCATGTCAAATGAAAGCAAAGAGTGCGTATCTGTCGTACTTCATTATCAAATGCAGCTGGGATCTCATTGTGGAGCTAGCTAGCTATTCCGCTTTGGACTTTTCGAATCCACCTCCACTTGAAAACGTTTGACTTAACCTCATTATCTTATTAGCAAGCGAGAAACAATTAGTTGTGTGTTCTTTCTCGAATGCAGTTCTTGAAGGGGTGAATTAATTGATTGTAAACATCTTGATACTAGTAGTGTTGTAATAAAGATTCATTCAATTGTCCATCAGTCATTCCACTCAAATGTATTATTCACAGATTGTCACCATGCCACTGACAAATGCTGAAAAGCAAAGAAGATACAAGACTAAAAGAGAAATGGAATTATGAGGTCAAAGAAAAATACTTAAAACGGAATGTGTTTTAAATCACAGGCTAAAATACAGAACATGTATGCTGTGTTTTGCAATTATCTTTTAAAATGTAGAAACGCATTGCTAAAAGAAGAAATTACCTTGAGAGGATATATTACATATTTCTACCTCTAACTATTCAGGCTACATCATCATGAATGTAATGACATTCAACCCCATAATTATTGATTTCTGTGGAGTACAAATCAGGGACCAATGATGTCATACCATTACCATAATTATGTTACCGTGTGTTAATCCAGTTCACTTAATGTAGTTTGATAACCAAAGGTTGTTTTTCAAACTAAAGTTGATATTGCTGACTGCCCATTTTTTCTGCAGACATCTTTGAATTATAATTTGGAGCAGATATTTACATTTTTGGAAAATGTCACAAAGAAAAAAAAGATTCATACCATCATTCTGTTACCAAACTTGGCATCTGCACAGTTCTTTAATAAACCATACCACTCTATGCACAATTACTACTTTTAACAATGCCCTCTGAAAATGTACTTAAACTTTGCAGTGAATTGTTTTTGTTTGACATACATTTAAAGTGAAACGTCTGACTCAGTATAATTCTGTTATTCTGGAATTGCCCTTTAGCTACCATCAACATTTGGTGTCATTGTTGACTTTCATATGGGCTTTGTTGATCCTTGTGATCTAACTAAACATCTGGGTGGGTTGTTTTTTTATTGGCAGGTCACGAGTCTGTTCATCATCTGCTGAAGATGAATCAATATGGGAGATATGAAAGCAGTGGTCAGCCAGAAGAGCTTTTTGTAGGTTAACCCACACTTCATGCATTCTTCAAAATGAGAAGCAATTTCATTATACAATATCTAAAACGAGCGGCTATTCATTAACAAGTTTTATTGGTCAAATAGATGTTATTCTTCTAACATCAACCATGGTCTGTTCTATGATCCCTCACTGCATTGGAGGCAGGTCAAAGAGGAAGCTGATGAACTCCAGATTTCAACTGTGCCATTAAGAGTTGAGAAGTCCCAGGTTTGTCAAAATGAGGACTCTGATGAACAAGATACCTCCTTTGATCCACTTTCAGACATCCATGTAGTCACAGAGCAAGAGTGTGGACATAAAAGCATGACTTACCTCAAAGTAAAGGTAAGTGCCTCCTTAACACTGTGCAAGCTCATTTACGAGGCCCAGAGTTATTGTTAGAATGATGATGCTGAATGAATGATGTTTTCTCTGTGTCAGGTGCTGCATTCTCCAGTCCCAGTCAAAGAGGAGTCTGAAGAATGCTCCCTTCTGCCAGTAGATGAAGAGGAAGTTGCCTTAATTACAGTTAAGGAAGAAGAGAATGAAGACTGGTTGAAGTCAGAAGATGAGGATGTTGTGAAAGTGCCAGTGCCTTGGGAACCGTTGGAAACATCATCATCATGCTCAGATACAGAGGACAGTGAGATGGAAAGTGATAATGTGCAGGTGAGTTCAAGCATTTAATAATGTACTTACTGAAATACACACTTTGATATGTTTTGTAGGGTTAGCTTCTTGTAGGTTCAAACTAAAGGTGTCTTCATTCCTAGTTGTTTTGAACGTTCTGCACCTTACCTATTAAAAGCTGTGTACCACAAACCTAGCTTTAAACCTTCATTCTTTCTGCCACTAATTGACTGCATTTGGAGTGGGCTACTGACATACAAGAAGTAGGCCAGGTATAGGTATGGCGACAATGTCTAAATTTAAGCCTATAGCTTCATAATAAAGTTAAGATTTCACAAACACAAAGCATAGCTTTCTTGAGTAGCTACTAGCTTGAGTGCTGGGCCTAGTTAGTATTCCGCCAATTCTTGAAAATACTGTAACTGACTTTGACTGAATACCCGCCTCATTTCTGCTTCAAAGGACTGTGAAAACAATGAGCATGACGTTTCAGGAGGATTGAAGATTGAAGATTGCAGCAAGACATCATTGGATCCAGGGATGACACTAGATACAGATGAGAAAGCTAATGCTGCTGATTTCAGTGAGTACAATTGGTGGGGTGGGTTGCAGTTATGGTGTAGAGATATAATAATGTGTTACATGTACATGACACGTTTCATTTCTCAATAACTATGGCTCTATAATGAAATATAACTGTAGTTCATTTGATGTTTTTATCTCTGTCCTTTAGGTGACTCTAAAAATGGGTCCTCCTCCTTCTACCCATGCCCTCATTGTACGCTCGGTTTCACCATAGAACGCTTTTTTCACGGGCACCTCAAGAGGGCCCACCCTGAAGAGTACATCACTCTGCTAAAGTTTCGGAAAATCATAGCAACCCAAGCCACATGCCCACAATGTGGCAAGAGCTTCTCCAATAAATATGTTATGAAAACACATCAGAAGAGTCACACAGGAGAGAAACCATATCACTGTGCAGACTGTGGGAATAACTACGTCTTCGCTGATTCACTCAAAAAACACAGATGTGGGAAAGGATTACGAAGACAAACCCATCTGACCAGCTATGAAATGATCCCCACAGTAGAGAGACCATATACATGCGTTCAGTGTGGAAAAGGATACAGATTTCAAACCCAACTGACTAGCCATGAAAAGAGCCACACAGGAGAGAGACCATATAAATGCTCTCAGTGTGGAAAAGAATACAGAAGACCAGCCCATCTCAAAAGACATCAAATTACCCACACTGAAGAGAGGCCATATGATTGCCTCAGGTGTAAGAAGTCATTCTACCGGCCGGAAACTCTAAAAGCACACCAGAAAACCCATACAGGAGAAAAGCCTTATCGGTGCTCTCAGTGTGACAAATGTTTTGGCTTTTCCAGAGACCTTAAGAGACATCAGTTGACACATACAAGGGAGACCCACACTGGACAGAGGTCCTATGATGTCCACGAGTGTAAGAAGTCCTCCGGCCAGCTGGAAGCCTTCAATGCACACCAGAAAACACACAAAGTAGAAAAGCCTAAGCCTTATCAGTGCTCTCAGTGTGACAAATGTTTTGGCTTTTCCAGAGATCTTAGAAGACATCAGTTGACACATACAGGGGAGAAACCGTTTAGTTGCCCCCAATGTGAAAAATGTTTCGGTAGGAAATGGGAATTGACGTACCATCAACGGACACACAGCGGAGAGAGGCCTTACCACTGCTCTGAGTGTGGACAGAGCTTTAGCCTAAGGGGGAACTTTAAACGCCACCAGCAGAGCCACACAGGGAAGAAGACGTTTCACTGCACTCAGTGTGACAAGAGTTTCTTCAGAGCGGCTCACCTGAAAACCCATCTCCTCATTCACAATAGAACCAAAACAGTGGTCTGCTCTAACTGTGGGAAAGGGTTCAACCATGACGGGAACTTAAAACGTCACCAACGATTCTGTATGAAGACAGAGCAAAATTGTAATGCACCCCCATCTGTAGAAGTACAGATATGATATTTAGTGTGGTGTCAGAGGATGGTAATAAAGAACATATTACAAATGATATAATAATGTAATACAATGCCATCTCATTATAAGTCTGTTCTTTTTGGTACATTTATCTCTAGTTCAAAATCATTCAAGAGAGCTCTTTTTGTTCTCTGACAACTGTAGGGGAGTAGGATTCAATTTCATGTATGCCCATTAAGTGGCAGTAAAATAGGAAAGTATTTTTACATGTAGTGGTACTTTTTACTTTTCGAGATTCTGTATGTGCAACCGCAATAATATTAGCTGACCTTCCGATACTCCTGAAAATCATCCATGTAACTAGCTAAAGGTAAAGATATTTCCGAATATATATATTTAAACATATATGAGTTTAATAAAGCCATTTGAGGACAAATTGGGTGTGTAGCTGACTATACAAGCCTTATGTTTGCCAGATAGAATAAATTAGGGCAATTCCACATAGCGTTACTAGTCGTTTCAAATGGGGTGCTAGTATGGTATAACAAAGAGAGTAGCTAGCTATGTATGTTTGAAACTGTTTAAAGACCCATGTGGACCAACATGTGAAGTTCATACGAGCATCAAGTTGGGTGTCAAATAAAAGCTAAGAGTGTCTGTTTGTCTGTGTGTGTTCTGTTATAATAAAATGTAGCTGGGATATCTTTGTGGATCTATCCTTCTTTGGACTTTTCTAATCCACCTCCACTTGAAAGCGTTTGACTTCGGGTCATTGATTGGCAAGGAAGAACACAAACATAGTTGTGTGTTTCAAATGCAGTTCTTGAAGGGGTGAATCAATTGATGGTAAATATATTGATATTAGTGTTGTAATAAAGATTCATTCAATTGTCTGTCTTTTCACTCAGATGTATTATTCACAGGTGTCACCATGCCACTGACAAATTCTGAAAAGCAAAATAGACTTAAGAGAAGAAAATTTAGGTTTATGCTTTGTGAGTAAAAAAAAAAATCTTACCCTTTCAAAGGTCCATAAGATGACATGACCTTTGATGAGAGCATATATTACCTCATTTATACCACTAACTATTTAGGCTACATCTTCATGAACAGAATGACGTTCAAATATATAATTATGCATTTGTGTGTAGTACAATTCAGGGACCCAGGATGTCTCTTACTGGGAATGAATCCACTTAACTTAATGTAGGTTGCATCTGCACAGTTCTTTAACAAGCCATACAACTTTTTGAACAAGGATTATGTAGCCTACTTTTAACACTGTCCACTGAAAACATGACAAAAACACATTTACTTAAACTTGAATTGTTTTTGTTTGACACATTTCAAAGTGAACAATATGAGTCTCAGCATAATCCTGTTACTATGGAATGGCCCTTTAGCTAATATCAACATTGGTGCCATTAGCTAGGTTTCCATCCAATTGGTGATAGATTTTCATGCGAATGTTGTAGAACCTTTATGAGCATGTTTCCACCAAATGTACTTTTGCACACAAAATGTCCTTTCACTGATACCTTCATGTACCGAATAAAAATAAAAATAAATAGAAAGGTCAAATCAAAGTTTATTTGTTATGTGCGCCCGAATACAATAGGTGTAGACCTTACAGTGAAATGCTTACTTACAGGCTCTAACCAATAATGCGGGAAAAAATGTGTGTGTGTGTAGGTAAGTAAAGAAATAACAACAGTAAAAAGACATTTGAAAATAACAGTAGCAAGGCTATATACAGACACCGGTTAGTCAGGCTTATTGAGGTAGTATGTACATGTAGGTATGGTTAAAGTGACTATGCATATATGATGAACAGAGAGTAGCAGTAGCGTAAAAAGAAGGGTTGGCGGGTGATGGGACACAATGCAGATAGACCGGCTAGCCAATGTGCGGGAGCACTGGTGGGTCGGGCCAATTGAGGTAGTATGTACATGAATGTATAGTTAAAGTGACTATACATATATGATAAACAGGGAGTAGCAGCAGTGTAAAATAGGGGTTGGGGGGGGCACACAATGCAAATAGTCCGGGTAACCATTTGGTTACCTGTTCAGGAGTCTTATGGCTTGGGGGTAAAAACTGTTGAGAAGCCTTTTTGTCCTAGACTTGGCACTCCGGTACCGCTTGCCATGCGGAAGTAGAGAGAACAGTCTATGACTGGGGTGGCTGGGGTCTTTGACCATTTTTAGGGCCTTCCTCTGACAACGGATGGCAGACAGCTTTGCCCCAGTGATGTACTGGGCCGTACGCACTACCCTCTGAAGTGCCTTGCGGTCGGAGGCCGAGCAATTGCCGTACCAGGCAGTGATGCAACCGGTCAGGATGCTCTCGATGTTGCAGCTGTAGAACCTTTTGAGGATCTCAGGACCCATGCCAAATATTTTTAGTTTCCTGAGGGGGAATAGGCTTTGTCGTGCACTCTTCACGACTGTCTTGGTGTGTTTGGACCATTCTAGTTTGTTGTTGATGTGGACACCAAGGAACTTGAAGCTCTCAACCTGCTCCACTACAGCCCCGTCGATGAGAATGGGGGCGTGCTCTGTGCTCCTTTTCCTGTAGTCCACAATCATCTCCTTAGTCTTGGTTACATTGAGGGATAGGTTGTTATTCTGGCACCACCTGGCCAGGTCTCTGACCTCCCTATAGGCTGTCTCGTCGTTGTCGGTGATCAGGCCTACCACTGTTGTGTCGTCTGCAAACTTAATGATGGTGTTGGAGTCGTGCCTGGCCATGCAGTCGTGGGTGAACAGGGAGTACAGGAGGGGACTGAGTACACACCCCTGGGGAGCTCCATTGTTGAGGATCAGCGTGGCAGATGTGTTGCTACCTACCCTCACCACCTGGGGGCGGCCCGTCAGGAAGTCCAGGATCCAGTTGCAGAGGGAGGTGTTTAGTCCCAGGTTCCTTAGCTTAGTGATGAGCTTTGAGGGTACTATGGTCTTGAACGCTGAGCTGTAGTCAATGAATAGCATTCTCACATAGGTGTTCCTTTGGTCCAGGTGGGAAAGGGCAGTGCGGAGTGCAATAGAAATTGCGTCATCTGTGGATCTGTTTGGGCGGTATGCAAATTGAAGTGGATCTAGGGTTTCTGGGATAATGGTGTTGATGTGAGCCATTACCAGCCTTTCAAAGCACTTCATGGCTACGGACGTGAGTGCTACGGGTCTGTAGTCATTTAGGCAGGTTGCCTTTGTGTTCTTGGGCACAGGGACTATGGTGGTCTGCTTGAAACATGTTGACATTACAGACTCAATCAGGGACATGTTGAAAATGTCAGTGAAGACACCTGCCAGTTGGTCAGCACATGCCCGGAGCACACGTCCTGGTAATCCGTCTGGCCCCGCAGCCTTGTGTACGTTGACCTGTTTAAAGGTCTTACTCACGTCGGCTACAGAGAACGTGATCACACAGTCGTCCGGAACAGCTGATGCTCTCATGCATGCCTCAGTGTTGCTTGCCTCGAAGCGAGCATAGAAGTGATTTAGCTCATCTGGTAGGCTCGTGTCACTGAGCAGCTCGTGGCTGTGCTTCCCTTTGTAGTCTGTAATAGTTTGCAAGCTGTGCCACATCTGACGAGCGTCGGAGCCGGTGTAGTATGATTCAATCTTAGCCCTGCATTGACGCTTTGCCTGTTTGATGGTTCGTTGCAGGGCATAGCGGGATTTCTTATAAGCTTTCTTGTAAGAGTCCCGCACCTTGAAAGCGGCAGCTCTACCCATTAGATCAGTGCGAATGTTGCCTGTAATCCATGGTTTCTGGTTGGGGTATGTACGTTCTCGATGCACTTATTGATAAAGTCAGTGACTGATGTGGTGTATTTCTCAATGTCATCAGAAGAATCCCGGAACATGTTCCAGTCTGTGATAGCAAAACAGTCCTGTAGTTTAGCATCTGCCCACTTTTTTATAGACCGAGTCACTGGTGCCTCCTGCTTTAATTTTCGCTTGTAAGCAGGAATCAGGAGGATAGAGTTGTGGTCGGATTTACCAAATGGAGGGCGAGGGAGAGCTTTGTTCACGTCTCTGTGTGTGGAGTACAGGTGATCTAGAATTGTTTTCCCTCTGGTTGCACATTTAACATGTTGATAGAGATTTGGTAGAACTGATTTAAGTTTCCCTGCATTAAAGTCTCCGGCCACTAGGAGCGCCGCCTCTGGGTGAGTGGTTTCCTGTTTGCTTATTTCCTTATACAGCTGACTGAGTACGGTCTTAGTGCCAGCATATGTTTGTCCTGGTAAATAAACAGCCACGAAAAGTATAGCTGAGAACTCTCTAGGCAAGTAGTGTGGCCTGTAATTTATCACAATATACTCTACTTCAATGTGTTTGTTGCATTTTCAATTCTACCCATAGTTTTGTCACAAAAACTGTTGCTGTTAAATAACGAGATGTAAGGCCAGCATTTTCTGCACCGGGTTCTTTGTAAGGCAGGGTTTACACATACAAACACACAAAACCAGTCCGAGTGAAGGGTTAAACCGGTTTATTACTATCAGGCTTTGTCAGCGTTCTTGAGATACAAAAGCCAAAACAAACATAGTAAACACTCCGCCACCAGTGGAAGGTCCTCCAAGCTTTGTCTTTGGGAGTTAATTCTGTGTTGAAATACTATTTTCCTTTGTTCTTTAAAACCAAATTTTCCACTATACGCTCTGTCTCTCCAATAACCTCCTTCACCTGCTGGGATCAAAAAACTACAAAGTAAGAAATCCCAGGGCGCGGTTAAGTAGAGGAACTGATTGGTTTCACCTGTCTGCAGTTTGGCTCTGATTACAACTGGAGACAGGTGTGGCTATTCTGCCACACTCTAGAAGTTTCCCCTGAGTTGTCCATGTTTTTTTTTTTTTAAAGAAACCTTGCAGGCACATAACATCCATCCACAACACAACCCCTGAAACCGCTACATACCTTCCCCCTCAGCGTTGACCCTGTGGTCAGAGCGGTCGAAAGAAAACATGGCATGCATATGAGATATGGCATCAGCATTACCATGTTAAGAACCCAAACGGTGGACGATCCGATAGTGGAAAAGCTGGAGGTTGAGGAACCACCAGGTGATCCGGGCATTAGTGTCCTTATTCTAGGTAATACAAACTTGTGGCCCAGAACATAATATTTCAAGGACTGCAGAGCCCATTTGATTGCCAAACACTGTTTTTTTCCACGGTTGCATATTTGGTTTCACGGGGAATCAATTTACGGCTAATGTACAGCACAAGATGTTCCTCTCCATTAACTTCCTGCGAGAGTACAGCTCCAATTCCAGTTTCCGATGCATCTGTCTGTACAATCAGAGGCTTCGAGAAATCTGGCGAATACAACACAGGCGCAGTGCATAAGGCCGTTCTCAGTTTCTGAAATGACTCTTCAGCCGCATGGTTCCACTGTACCATGGCAGGTTGGGCCTTCTGGGTCAGGTCACACAGGGGTCCTGAAATTATTGTATAATCCTGGATGAAACATCTGTAATAACCTGTTCTTCCCAGGAAAGCCCGTACCTGTTTCTTATTCACTGGTCGAGGCCAATTCTGGATTGCAGCAACCTTCTCTTGTGGTTTGATGAACCCTCGCCCTATGGAATAGCCCAGATACTTTGCTTCACTTACCCCCAGCGTGCATTTCTTTGGGTTGGCCATGAGTCCTGCTTGCTGAAGCGCGTCGATGGCCGCTGTTAATCGGATTAGGTGCTCCTCCCACGTGTGGCTGTGGATTATCACGTTCAGGTAGGCTGCAGCATAGGATTGTAGAATGCTGTCCATCAGCATTTGAAATGTGGCGGGGGCTCCATGAAGTCCAAAGGGCAGTCGCACATATTGGAACAGGCCATCTGGCGTGGAGAATGCTGTCTTCTCACGAGCTGCAGGGGTCAGAGGAACCTACCAATACCCCTTGGTTAGTGTACTAATGAACCAGGTATTTCCCAGTCTTTCTATTATCTCATCTATTCTCGGCATGAGATAAGCATCAAATTCCAAAATGACATTCAACTTACGGAAGTCATGAGAGAATCGTACTGTACCATCTGGTTTCACACCAGGACTATCGAGCTGGACCACGCACTGTGTGACTCTTTAATGACTTCCAGCTCCAACATCTTCCCCACTTCTTTTTTTTTTGCCGCTCTCTTCGCCTCTGGCACCCGGTAAGTTTTTGATGGACCCTTATAACCCGGAGGTGTGATGATGTCATGTTGGATGTGATGGGTGTGTCCTGGTAAGGAAGAAAACACATCTTTATTTTTCATAACCAACTCACGTAACTCTTGGGTCTGGGAAGATGATACATCTCTGAGGGTAATCTCTTCCAGCAGGTTCTCTGAAGAACAAGAAGAAGTGGCTGAAAGTACTGAAGTCTGTATGTTTGTTCCCCCCCAAAATGCTTCTTGACTTACCAACTTTTTTAACAGGTTAATATGATACACCTGTTCTGGCTTCCTTCTCCCTGGCTGACGAATGTGGTGGTTCAAAGGCTGAAGCTTGAATTGTTTACCGTGTGCGTTCATTTTCTGAGTGAGTTTTCGAGACTTAGTGTTTGTTGTTTTTTCAAGTGTACTGTGATCCTGCGGCTACCGTATCTCAGTAAAGTATTATGTTTATCCTTAACCACTGATTCCTCGTCTGGTCTCTTCTCTGCACCTGGGTACAACCTTACCACGTCACAGCAAGCTTCTGCCACAACATGGACCCAGCAGAGATCACCCAGATCCGGAATGTGGTAGCCCGCCAAGGAGCAGTGTTAGGACGGCAGCAAGAACAGCTCTTCCAAATCTCCGGTACACTTTGGGCACTTGCCGAGTCCCTCCAACCACAGCATGCCCCCAACACAGGAGGAGCCAATGCCCAGGTCTCATCGCCCAGTGCTAGATGTTGTCGTGGTTCCTCCAGGTAACCTGCACCGGTAACCCAAGATCCTAGCCCCCGAGTGGTAAGACGGCCACCCGGGAGGATGCAGGGGTTCCTCCCTCAGTATTCTCTGGTGTTCGAGCTACAGTCCTCCTCATTCCACACCGATCGGGCCATGATCGCCTACATCATCCCTCTACTCTCGGGTAAGGCCCTGGCGTGGGCAACGGTGGTGTGGGAACGGCAGCCACCATCTTGCAGACCCATAGTAGCCTTCACTGGCATGAGTCTTCGACCATCCAGTCGGTGGACAAGAAGCAGCCAGCCAACTGTTCAACCTCCGCCAAAGGGCCAGACCAGTGGCTGACTTCGCCATTGAGCTCCGCACCCTCGCCGCCAAGAGTGGGTGGAATACAGAGGCACTGGTTACCTCTTTCCAACAGGGTCTGTCTAACTCCATCAAAGATAAACTGGCCACTTGGGACCTGGGAGAAGACCTCGAGTCCCTGATAACCCCGGCAATGAGGATAACAACCGTATCCGGGAACGGGTGAGATAGCGCCCTTTTGACATCACTCTAGCATTTCGGTTTCCTGAGCACCCTAAGCCCACTGAGCCCAGCATGGAGGATCCCATGCAAATGGGTCGCAGACGTCTGAGCCCACAGGAGCGTGACAGGCGAATGTGCGAAAGGCTGCTGACGCTACGGCGGAGGTCTCGGCCACGCCAGGGCTCGCCAGGACAGGGGGTGACCCTGACGAGCTGTGCAGTTACCTCCCGGCTACCCAGTCACCGTCTGTTACTACCCGCAACCCTCCACTGGGACAACCGTCAACACCAGTTTCAAGCCTTTGTGGACTCCAGGGCCACGGATAATTTAATTGATCAAGACTTCGCCAGAGAGTAACAGATCCCTTGTATGAAATGTCCCATTCGTTACGCCCTACCCCTGATGTCCTCCGGTCCAAGGGACCCAATTCTTCACCAAACTGAACCTCCGCAACGCTTACAATCTGGTGAGAATCAGGGAGGGACATGAGTGGAAGACTGCATTTAACACCCCTAGTAGCCAATATAAGTATTTAGTCATGCCCTTCGGATTATCGAACTCAACAGCAGTCTTTCAAGCATTGGGCAATGACACCCTGAAGGATATGTTGAATTGGTTCTTCTTTGTTTACCTCGATTAGGGGATCCAAGAATCAAAAGGCAGACACCCTGGCCCGCCAACACGATGTCTCTAACGAGGAGAGGGGCCGTCATCCCCAGCTCATGCATTGTGGCCCCTGTGATATGGAGTATTGAGACCACAGTCTGACAAGTCCAGACCAAGGACCTGACTCCGGCGGGGGACCAACTAACAGATTTTACGTCCCGCGATCAGCCCGCTCCCGAGTACTACAATGGGGGCACTCCTATAAAATAACTGTGTATCCAGGGGTTAATCGGAACACTGGAGTTCCTGAGGAGGAAATTCTGGTGGCCCAACATGATGGATGTGAGATCCTTTGTTGCGGCCTGTTCCATCTGTGCCCAAAGCAAGTCTTCACATCAGCGACCAGCCGAGTTGCTCCAACCTCTGCCCATCCCCAGCCGGCCCTGGTCTCATCTGTCTGTAGACTTTATCACAGGGGCGGCAGGGTAGCCTAGTGGTTAGATTGTTGGGCTAGTAACTGAAAGGTTGCAAGTTCGAATCCCCGAGCTGACAAGGTACAAATCTGTCGTTCTGCCCCTGAACAAGGCAGTTAACCCACTGTTCCTAGGCCGTCATTGAAAATAAGAATTTGTTCTTAACTGACTTGCCTAGTTAAATAAAGGTAAAATCTCAAGGGCTTACCACTATCCTGGTGGTCGTCAATCGGTTCTCCAAGGCAGCCCATTTCATCGCCTTACCCAAGTTGCCTTCAGCAAAGGAGACCGCTGATCTTATGATTACACATGTCTGTCGACTACACAGACTTCCCCAGGACATTCTCTCAGATCGTGGGCCCCAGTTCATTGCATGGTATTGGAAGGCCTTCTATTCCCTGTCGGGGGCATCGGTGAGTATCCTCAGGGTTACACCCTCAGTCGAAAGGGCAAACTGAGCGGGCCAACCAGGAGCTGGAGAAGTTCCTCCGCTGCTTCGTTTCCACTCAGGCCAACAACTGGAGCAAGTTCCTCGTCTGGGCGGAGTATACTCATAACACACTGCTGAACTCATCGACTGTCGCCGTTTGAGTGTCAGTTCGGATTCGCCCCCTCTGTTTCCTGAAGAAGAGGCCGAAGCGGGGGTGCCATCAGCCGAGGTCTTCATTCGACAATGTCGCCGCACCTGGATCAAGGCCTGATCCTCCATGCTCCGCTCCTCTGCCCGACACCAACATCAGGCAAACCGGCACCAAAGACCTCTTCGGCTCCTCCGACCGGGTCAACGGGTGTGGCTGTCCACACCCGTTGAAGGTGTACTCGCTGAAGCTTGCTCCTTGCTACATAGGACCATTCAAGATCCTGAGTTGCATCAACCCGGTCACCCAGCTTCCCAGGTCCATGAGGGTCTGTCCGTCCTTTCATGTCTCCCGTCTCACGCTAGTAAGGACCAGTCCATTCTCTTCCCCCCACACCTGCTCCTCTGCCCCCTTGACTTGTGGATGGCCGCCCGTCCTTCACGGTGTGGCGTCTGTTGGAGGCTCATCGAATCCGAGGGGACCCTGCACTACCTGGTGGACTGGGAGAGCTACGGTCCCGAGGAGCGGGCGTGGGTGCCTGCCCGGGACATCCTGGATCCGGGTCTTGTTAGAGACTTCAAACAACTACGTGGTGGTCGTCATGGCTCTGCGGCTGGAGCCGCTCCTAGAGGGGGGGTACTGTCATTGTTCCTCCTGGCACCAGAGACCGCCCTAGAGACTTTTATTGGACTCAGGTGTGTCTTATTATTTCATGATTGTGGCCCTGTTAAAACAGGTGTGTTTTCTGTGGTCCTTTTCAGAAGCTTGAATTGTTTACCGTGTGTGTTTGTTTCCTGAGTGAGTTTTCGAGACTTAGTGTTTGTTGATTTTTCAAGTGTACTGTGATCCTGCGGCTACCTTATCTCAGTATAGTATTATGTTATGCTTAGGCTGGCTGGCTCTCTGCCAGCCTGGCCAATAAAACCTTGCTCTGATTTTACTGGTGTTTTTCAACTCCTGAATGGCCTCTTGTTCTATCATTGTGGATAAAGGTAAGTATCTCATGTACAAGCTCATCTAGTACAATCCCTCTCCAGATGGTGTCATCTGTCTCATAGTTTTGACTCTCAAGGCATAACACCCCATTCTTCACATGTCATTCTTTCACACTTGTTTGAAAGGCCTGAACTTTGGCTCCGATTGCAACTCCACAGGGAGCTCTGCTCTACCCTCTTTTTTTATTTCTTTAACTGGGAGACCACTGAGTCTCTATCCTGTTTCCAAAAGGAAAGCTGCGTTTGTGGGGACTGCCTGGCTTGTTTGAGCTCCAACTCTCTCTAACCATCTAGCCAAATTGTCCTTCAGGTTGTTTGAAGTTACTCAGCCACATCAGTTCTCAGTAGGAATTTCCTCCCCAGCAATTAGTCTCTGAAATGTTTAAGAAACACTACCACAGCAAGAAGCTCCTTCTTGGTAGTTGAATACTTCCTCTCCTGTTTTGACAGTGCCCGACTGCAAATGCTACTTGTGTTTCTGGGGGAGGACTGCCCCGATGCTTGTGTCACGTGTCAGTATCCATTATGAAATTTAGATTTGGCTCCGGGTGTCACGACTTCCACCGAATGTGGCTCCTCTCCCTGTTTGGGCGGCACTCGGAGGTCGTTGTCGCCGGTCTACTAGCTGCCACCGATCCTTTTTCCTTTTCTTTTGGTTTTCTCTGTTTTGTGTTTCACCTGTGTTCTATTTGATTTATTAGGGGGGCTATTTAAATCTCGCCATTTCCTCTGGGTTTTGTGCGGGATTGTTTTGTTTGCTGTCAGTTAGTTTTGGGTTGCATGTTCTTGGGTTCTGTGTAACAGGTGGGTTTTCCTTGGACTGTGTCTGAATGGTTTTTGAGGCTACTGTTGTAGTCCGGTTTCCTGTTATTTGGACTTGTTAAATAAACGCCCTTTTCGGAACTTGCTTTCTCCTGCGCCTGACTCCACACCCACATCTCCTTGGAGAGAATCTGACACCGGGAACACAAGTATGGGGGATGTGATAATCTTCACACGCTGCGTTCCACTCAAACGTTTTCCCCTTATCTGTCAATCTGTACAAAAGCTGGTATTGACCTCCTGAAGTATGACCCCAAGCCTAAAAAGCTTCTTGCCCCTGTCAGTGATTTGGGGCTAGGCCATGACCTGACTGTCTCTGTTTTCATGGGGTCAGTGGACACTCCCTCAGCCGAGATGATGTAGGCTAGCAACGATAGTGTCTTCACTACCCTTCTCCCAGATAGAGAAACCCCCCAGTTCAGTGCCCTCCCTCAGTAACTGTGATTCTGGGATTACATTCATCACACGCACTGGCAGTTTCCCCTTCACTGAGTTGCAAACGCTACATGCTACCAACAGGTTGCTTGTATCCGTGACTTTAACACAGGGCTCAAGAAGACCCTCAGTTTTGTCATTGTTTACTGTACCATCAACTTTATCAGTTATAAGCATTTCACTTCTGGAGGGGATAACTGTGTCATTCATCACCACCACTTTACACACTCCCCCTGCCCCTCCCCTGAAAATCCATGGAATCTGCTTCCCCAAAACACAAAATGTTTTATTTTTCAAATCCAGGTAAACCCCATATTTTACCAGGAAGTCTGTCCCTATCAGTGCACACTGGTCTGCATCACTATCAACTACTAAATCCCAAACCGTCAATGTTCATGACTGTGTACCGGCTCCACAGGACTGAGAGAGACGGTCCATTTTCTACTTTAACTGTGCTGTGGTGTGGTTGCTGTGTATCACTCTTACCTCCAGTAGCATTTCTCCATACCTGTAAATGTACCATGGAAACCTGGGCCCCCGAGTCCACCATGACCTCACACCCGAAGTCAACAATTTTGCACTCCAGGTAAACCAAACTCCCCACAATTCTTGAAGTATTGTGTACCGCTGTGGACTGGTCAGCTGTGCATGTAGTTGAATCCGATGCTGCGCTGTCCTTTTCCATGTAAAGTCAGTTTTATTTCATGTGCAATGTGCAACCACAGTGCTAGCAGGCCCTGCTATTAGTAGACGTAGGTCGTCCTCTGTCGCTCTGGGGTCCTCTGTCGCTCTGGGGAACCTAGATCTCCCTCTCCCCTGGTCCGGTCTGTATCCTCCCGCGGTGTCTGTCGTTGCTACTGTAGAATACCCTGGAAATGCTCTGCTGCATTGGTATGTCTCACTCTGATGTGGCTGCCTCACTGCCAGATTCTGCACCTCGGTCGGCAGCTGTGCAACTTTCTCACACAATGACTCGAACATCTCTTTTGGAATTCTGACATTGTCTCCAACTGGAGGCAGAGTAACCTCGTTTTTCCCACACATGTTCTTTGCTTTCCAGTAATTCTATCTGCCTTATCTGATCAAGCTCTGTAACAATGCTAATTGCCTCTTGCAATGTTTTTGGTACAGCCTTGCGCAAGTGCATGCGAAGATCACTGAACCCAATGTGTGTAATAAAATGGTCTCGTGCCAGCAGATCGTGTGCTCGCACTATAATCAGGATAAGCCTTTGAAGCTAGCCTGCTTAAATCATGCCTTAAGTCACGAATGCACTCACCACTTTACGTTTTCTGTCCTGAAAAAATGCACGATTCCAGTCAGCATGTTCCAGTGGCTCAAAATGCCTCTGCAAAGCCACTCTCACGCTGTTGTAATCATTCTTGGTATTCTGAGGTAAAGTACTACAAAATCTCTGCGCATTTCCCCTCAGCAACAGCATGAGAAAGTTAAAACGATCTGCCGCATGCCATCCATTCACTGTGCTGCTAAATCAAAATGTCCAATCCAAACGTTCCATTCGCCTTCTTTGCCCCTCTAAAGATTCCTACACTGGCTGTCGGTCGGTTGGTGTTTGTTGTTGATTGCTGTTCCTGGGTTGTTCAACTTCTCCCTCCATTTTTCCCAGGCAGCTAACTAGCTAAAGTTACCCAAGCACCCGAGTTGCTGTTAGCTAGTTGACGTGCTGATCCTACCGCTGTCACCAATTTGTAAAGAACCTGTAAGGCCACCGCAACTCACGAATAGTTTGTTGACTAGCGTAAACAGTCTAGGACACTGATAACTCATGAAATAATCAAGTTGTATTTTCTTTGTATTAACACAGACAGTGTACCCCAGCACTGACCTGCCGCACAAAACGCCTTCCCAAAAACTCTCTCTCAGCATGCCCCAGCATCCTCACATACAGCAACTCATTTAAATCACATTGTGTGTTAGGCTGAGAGACTTTCCATTGTGTAAACATTACAATAGCAAATGTGCCTACTCTGGTCTTGGCAGGTGCAATCTAGCCGACAGCTGCAGATACAGTGTAGGTAGGCTAGTCTACACATGATGAGATTATTATGGATAAACCCTTGATATTTATTGGAAAGGAGAATCAAGATCACTGCACTTTCACCACCCTGTGAAGTTCATCATAATTGATTTCATCTTTAGCCTATTAAACTGCATGGTTTCCCGAGTTGTAGTGGGAGGACCACAAACCATATAATAGCGTGACTCCAAGTTTACTTCGATATGATGGTTATTATGGTCACGCCCTGACCTTAGAGATCCTTTTTATGTCTCTATTTTGGTTTGGTCAGGGCGTGAGTTGGGGTGGGAATTCTATGTTTTGTGTTCTATGTTTTGTATTTCTTTGTTGTTTGGCCGGGTGTGGTTCTCAATCAGAGGCAGCTGTCTATCGTTGTCTCTGATTGAGAACCATACTTAGGTAGCTCTTGCCCACATGGGTTTTGTGGGTAGTTGTTTTCTGTTTTGTGTGTCTGCACCAGACAGAACTGTTTCGTTTGTTCCGCTTTGTTATTTTATTGTTCTATTGTTCAGCTGTATTAAATATCATGAACACGTACCACGCTGCACCTTGGTCCTCTTCTTCAAACAGTCGTGACAATTATATAAATATTTGCCCATAAAGGTGTTTCCACCGCGTTTTCTGTTTTGTGTGTCTGCACCAGACAGAACTGTTTCGTTTGTTCCGCTTTGTTATTTTATTGTTCTATTGTTCAGCTGTATTAAATATCATGAACACGTACCACGCTGCACCTTGGTCCTCTTCTTCAAACAGTCGTGACAATTATATAAATATTTGCCCATAAAGGTGTTTCCACCGCCATTTCTCAGGGTGGTGCAAGGTGATATACTTGATAATCCTTTCCAATAAATATTGAGGGTCTTATTCTGGTAACATGATGATTGACGCTTGGCTGCCATTTGACAAATAAAAAGAATCTTGCTCTTTAGTCCATAATGCAAATATGTGCAAATATCGGAGTGGGCACACTCGATATATAACGCAAAATGTTTATGAGAAAATGAGATGGAAAGCTATTTAACTTGTATTTTTTTATTCCGTACATGGGAATTTAACTGCATCATAGACAGTATTTTCTCTGCAACAAGTACATTTAATGGAAACACTTCACTGGTGGGAAAATGTGCATGTTGTTTTTATGCGGTTTTAGAATATTCACATGAAAATCTGTCGCCAATTAGATTGAAACCTAGCTACGGTTGCCTATAAATTTGGATTTGTTGTTGAGCCTTTTGATCTTTTTTTACATTTGGGTGGATTGTTTTGTTGTTGACAAGTCACGAGTCTGTTCATAATCTGCTGAAGATGGGAATGGAGTCGTGGTCAGATTTGCCGAAAGGGGGGCGAAGGAGGGCATTGTATGCGTCACGGAAGTTAGAGTAGCAATGATCCAGAATTTTGCCAGCCCGGGTTGCGCGTTCGATATGCTGATAAAATTTAGGGAGCCTTGTTTTCAGATTAGCCTTGTTAAAATCCCCAGCTACAATCAATACAGCCTCGGGATATGTGGTTTCCAGTTTACATAGAGTCCAATGAAGTTCTTTCAGGGCCGTCGAGGTGTCTGCTTGGGGGGATATACACGGCTGTGATTATAATCGAAGAGAATTCTCTTAGTAGATAATGCGGTCGGCATTTGATTGTAAGGAATTCTAGGTCAGGTGAACAAAAGGACTTGAGTTCCTGTATGTTGTTATGATCACACCACGACTCGTTAATCATAAGGCATACACCCCCTCCCTTCTTCTTACCAGAGAGATGTTAGTTTCTGTCGGTGTGATGCGTGAAGATACCGGGTGGCTGTACCGACTCTGATAACTTATCCCGAGTGAGCCATGTTTCTTTGAAACAGAAAATGTTACAAGTCTCTCTGGATGGCAACCCTTGCTCGAATTTCATCTACCTTGTTGTCAAGAGACTGGACATTGTTTTGGGTTGCCTACTGGGATCCGATCCATTGTCCTGGGTGGTGGTCCAAACAGAGGATCCACTTCGGGAAAGTCGTATTCCTGGTCGTAATGTTGGTAAGTTGACATTGCTCTTATATCCAATAGTTCCTCCCGGCTGTTTGTAATAAGACTTAAGATTTCCTGGGGTAACAGTGTAAGAAATAATTCATAAAAAAAAAAATACTGCATAGTTTCCTAAGAACGCGAGGTGACCATCTCTGTCGGCGCCATCACAGAGGTCAAGTATGGTTTTCCCTCAGGTGTAAGAAGTCATTAGGCCAGCCAGAAACTCTTAAAGCACACCAGAAAACCCACACAGGAGAAAAGCCTTATCAGTCCTCTGTGTGACAAATGTTTAGGCTTTTCCAGAGACCTTAATTAAGAGAGAGTTGATGTCCATGGGTGTAAAAAAAGGCCGGCCATTTCAACCTGTTTGGCCTTCAGGACTGTCAATCACCCGCCCATGCCAACCAATCAGGGCGCTTGGACGCACTCCAGGACTCCACATCAAGTCTGCGTGTTTACATGCCGTTGTAAGAAGGAAAACGTATGATGCTGACGGACTGTTCACATGCTGTTTCCTAATTCAATAAAGCCACACAAGTATGGTGGTGACCATCAATAGTACAGTTATGGGCCTCAACATCATGTTCTAACCGGACAACATTATAGTGGGCAGATCCAATCAGACTCAGTATAAGTGTACTAGCGGGTGAGGGCATTCACAGCCAACCGCTCAGACGAGCTCCAGCTAGACATTTTTTCATGGTATCTCTACTATAGCAGGTCAGAATACGAAGGACAATGAAAATACTTTTGGTCGCTAAATCCGGCAAGACCTAGAACCATGAAGATCATTTCCAGTGGCGATTTTAGCATGTAAATCTTGGCAGGGCAAACTCCCCAAAAATGTTTTGGATGTGTGCCAGCAAAGCCACTACACAACACAACACTAATCAATACATAAATTGCACTATAAGGGTGGCAGATGGTGCCCACAAACTGTTAGGGCCTACATAAAGCTGTCCCAACAACAAATTCCCAACAGTAGTCCCAACACCTTACCACTGCTACACCTGGCTATCAGCGGAGCCTTGTCCGGCAGCTAAATAGTTAATTCAGTCTAATTTACTGCCTTTAAAAAAACATGGCTGACTTGCTTAAACAAATGTGGTTTCTACTGACAATTGAGATGTACAAACTATGGCATAAGGGGATGACGAGTGCATAAGAGGCAATCTGTCATTTCGATTAAGACATTAATGAAGAGCTAGGACGTACATGGTCAATATAACTATATTTTTATTTATTTAACTAGGCAAGTCAGTTAATGAACAAATTCTTATTTTCAATGATGGCCTAGGAACATTGGATTAACTGCCTTGTTCAGGGTTGCAGAACGACATATTTTTACCTTGTCAGCTCGGGGATTTGATCTTGCAACCTTTCGGTTACTAGTCCAACGCTCTAACCACGAGGCTACCTGCCACCCCATTTGTTTGGCACTTTTGAAATGTACAGTGACAGAAATGTACAGCACTTTTGAAATGTACAGCGACAGAATTCAGAACATGGGCCGTTCTTACAGTATTCTCCATGTACACCAAGTCAGAACCGTAGGATAAATAAAGGGGGTGAGATGGACATTTTTATGTTTGTGCTTTTCTAAAAATACATTTCTGTGTTATGTTTGTATAAATCAATTTCTGTGTTCATGCAAGTGACTTATTGAACGAATCCTCACTTTCAGTATCTGCAATTTGGCAGTACGCCCAGAACCTTAGAGAAAGGGACATCTCAGTTTCAAGGTTTCAGCTTAGAGAGAAGAAGCCTTGTGAGGTATTGGTCTGTCACATGCATGACCCAGTATTGGTCATCACATGAATGAAGCAAACATTGATTATGAATGATGAATAAGCTAAATCATGCAAATATAACTTGTCAGTATATAAGGGAACTAATACGACTGCCCTGTTAGAGCTCGTAACAGACATTCACCATGGTGCATCAAGTTTGTTGGAACCTCTCCAGCGCGCTGACAATAAATAATGATTCAATTAAGATTGACTTTGAGTGTCCCTGTGTAAGAATTTCTGCGACGGGCATATAAGCAGACAATGAAAGCTCTTATAATATTCAATGATGACATTTCTCCAAGTCAGGACAGTAGGCAAAGTTATGAGGGGAAAAGGGACCAAATTATTATTATTATTAGGGTGAGGCACATGTGCCTACTACACAACATATACTTAGTATTACTTTCTTAGCTACAGTATACATATCTCCCTGGCATATTACATAATTTATGCAGCAGCACACAAGACCTTGTTGTGCTGTGCTCACTTGAACAGGAAGGTGGGGTGGCAGTCCTTATGGGCAAATTTTGTCATCAAAGTCTCGGATTCTCTGGATTTATGGTGCTTTCAAGACAACTGGAAACTCTGAAAAGAACAAGGTCAAATCATGACGTCAGTGATCTTCAGGTCGGAGATCTAGAAAGAGGCCCGAGTTCCCAACTTGGAATTTTCCCTGTCGGAGCTTGTTTTTTTCAGAGTTGCCAGTCTCTTTCCCATGCTTAAATTGATAAACAATCAACATTGTCCATGCTGTCCATACAGCATGACTTCTGCCATGTTCAAAACAACTGGAAACTCACAACTGGGAAATCTCAGACTTCAGTGAGTTTCCAGTTGTTTTGAACACGGCAGAAGTCATGCTGTATGGACAGCATGGCCAATGTTGATTGTTTATCCTTTTAAGCATGGGAAAGAGACTCTTAAACCCAGACTTGGACCACACAACCACTCCAATGAATAGCAGGCTAGTGATTGCTTTGCTATGCTTGCAGTTAGACACTGATTCCTTCCAAACCACTCATTGTTGAATTTGCGATTTCCAACTTGTTGTGTAATGTTTATGTCCAATGGCCGATGAGCACCGATACATTTTTATCTATAGTTTCTCTTTATAATTTCTCTTCATAAGACAAGGCTTGAATGGGATTTGCCAGTAGATTGTCGAGTTGATTCATGATGATGACTGCTAGCTTGCTAGCTAAGATTTTGAAAGTATGACGTTGACATGATCAGTCCAATCAACGCTATGGTAGATATAACGTGATTTGACGTCATTTTATCTGTGGCCAATTAACTTGAGCCTTCTTGGATGGGCACTTCTAATGTAACTTTATGGCAGCACCCAAGGGGCTTGAATTTTCGACCTCTCCCTGTAGATTTTGTTGTGTCGTAGTGTCCCCATGAGTGACAGAACATTGAGTCAATCACGGCGCAAGTAGAGAACATTACCAACCCCTACGCTCCATATTTTTCACTGGCTGCCCCACCATCACAGAAAGCACTGAGCTAGGCTGAAACCCCTACATTTTGAGCTGTCTTACTCAAGAAAACAAAGAGGAGACCATGTTTGTATGAGGCTTTATTAACTCAATTATTATATATTTTTTTACATTGTTTGCAAACAAATATGTGACACGTATTTATGCCGTTTTTTCAAGGTGTGTAAGAAGTCCTCCGGCCAGCTGGAAATTCTCAATGCACACCAGAAAACACACAAAGTAGAAAAGCCTAAGCCTTATCAGTGCTCTCAGTGTCAAACATGTTTGGGCTTTTCCAGAGATCTCAGAAGACATCAGTTGACACATACAGGGGACAAACTGTTCAGTTGCCCCCAATGTGAAAACATTTTCGGTAGGAAATGGGAATTGACTACCCCATTGGACACACAGTGGAGAGAGTCCTTTCCATAGCTCCTGAGTGTGGACAAAGCTTTGGCCTAAGGGGGAACTTTAAACGGCACCAGCAGAGCCACACAGGGAAGAAGACGTTTCACTGCACTCAGTGTGACAAGTTTTTGTGGCTCACCAGATAACCCATCTCCTCATTCACAGCTGAACAAACAGTGGAAACAACTGTGGGGAAAGGGTTCAATCAGCATGGGAACTTAAAACCACCAACGATTCTGCAAAAATATTTATGTGGCAGTATAGATATGATCTTTTCAATTGAACCTTTATTTATGTCACGCCCTGACCTTAGAGAGCCTTTTTTATGTCTCTTTTTGGTTTGGTCAGGGTGTGATTTGGGTGGGCATTCTATGTCCTTTATTTCTATGATTTGTGTTTTCTATGTTTTGGCCGGGTATGGTTCTCAATCAGGGACAGCTGTCTATCGTTGTCTTTGATTGGGAATCATACTTAGGCAGCCCTTTTTCCTACCTGTGATTGTGGGTAGTTGACTTTTGTTAGTGGCACTCGTAAGCTTCATGGTCGTTTATTTTGTTTCTTGTTTTGTTGGCGACATTCTATAAATAAAGGAAATGTACGCTCACCACGCTGCACTTTGGTCCACTTCTTTCGACGGCCGTGACAGAACTACCCACCACAAACAGACCAAGCAGCGTGGTAAGGAGGACTGGACATGGGAGGACATCCTGGATGGCAAAGGATCCTGGACGTGGGAGGAGATCCTGGACGTGGGAGGAGATCCTGGCGGGGAAGGATCGCCTCCCATGGGAACAGGTGGAAGCAGCTAGGAAGGCGGAGGCAGCTAGAAAGGGGGTCCAGCGTTACGAGGAGACACGGCTAGCACGGAAGCCCGAGAAGCCACTCCCCCCCCAAAAATTTGGGGGGCACACGAGGAGATTGGCTGAGTCAGGTTGGAGACCTGAGCCAACTCCTCGTGCTTACCGTGGGGAGAGTGTGACTAGTCAGGCCCCATGTTATGCGGCTCTGCGCCGTGTGTCTCCAGTGCGCACTCATAGCCCGGTGCGCTATATTCCAGCTCCCCGCATTGGCCGGGCTAGAGTGGGCATCCAGCCAGGACGGATGGTGCCGGCTCAGCGCATCTGGCCTCCAGTGCGTCTCTTCGGTCCAGGATATCCTGCACCGGCTCTGCGCACTGTGTCTTCGGTGCGTGTCCACAGCCCAGTACGTCCTGTGCCAACGCCCCGCAGTTACCGGGCTAGGGTGAGCATCCAGCCAGGAAGGGTGGTGCCAGCTCTACGCTCCAGACCTCCAGTGCGCCTCCTCGGCCCAGTATATCCTGCGCCGGCTCTACGCACAGTGTCTCCGGTGCGCTCTCACAGCCCAGTGCGTCCTGTGCCAACGCCCCGCAGATTTTTTTATTGTGTTATTAACTGTACTTCTGTTTATCCCATGTGTAACTCTGTTATTTTTTTTTTGCACTGCTTTGCTTTATCTTGGCCAGGTCGCAGTTGTAAATGAGAACTTGTTCTCAACTAGCCTACCTGGTTAAATAAAGGTGATTTTTTATTTATTTTAATGACAGCCTACCCCGGTCAATCCCTAACAGCGCTGGGCCAATTGTGCTCCGCCCTATGGAATTCCCAATCCCGGCCAGTTGTGATACAGCCTGGAATTGAACCAGGGTCTGTAGTGATGCCTCTAGCACAGAGATGCAGTGCCTTAGCTTCTTATGGCTGCAAGGGGCAGTATTGAGTAGCCAGTTAAATGGTGCCCATTTCAAACGGCCTCGTACTCAATTCTTGCTCGTACAATATGCATATTATTATTACTATTGGATAGAAAACACTCTCTAGTTTCTAAAACCGTTTGAATTATTTCTCTGAGTGAAACAGAACTCATTCTGCAGCACATTTCCTGACCAGGAAGTGGAATGTCAGAAATCGATGCTCTGTTCAACTTCCTGCCTATACATGGGCATGATACGTAAGAGTCTACGTACACTTCATACACCTTCCCCTGGTTGTCAAGAGGCGGTGAGAGAAGAAATTTCGTGTTTATCTTGGTCTGAGGTGGAATTAAAGCTCTTTGTATGACGTGACCGTCCATTTCCTGTTTCTGGAGCGCGCGAAAGGGGACATGGATTTGCCTTCTGTTTAGCTGTCGTTATGGACGACTAACATCTCCAGTTTAGATGTTATTTGATACATGTGACCATATCATCGTAAAGTATGTTTTTTCAATATAGTTTAATCAGATTATTGAAATTTTTTCGGGAGTTTTGCCGTGTTCCGTTCTCTGACTTTGTTGATGTTGGAGAGATCCGTGCCACTTGGCAAGTGCCCATGCTAAATGATGAGGGAAATTTGCCGTTCCAGATCCAAACAACGACTGTTCTGGACAAAGGACACCTTGTCCAACATTCTGACGGAAGATCACCAAAAGTAAGAAACATTTTATGATGCTATTTCTAATATCTGTCGTGCATGTGAACTGGTCGTCGGCGCCCAAGTGTTTCTGGCTATTGTGGCTACGCTAATATAACGCTACATTTTGTTTTCGCTGTAAAACATTTAATAAATCGGAAATATTGTCTGGAATCACAAGATGCCTGTCTTTCAATTGCTGTACACTATGTATTTTTCAGAAATGTTTTATGATGAGTAATTAGGTATTTGACGTTGGTGTCTGTAAATATTATGGCTGCTTTCGGTGCAATTTCTGATTGTAGCTGAAATGTAAACTATGATTTATACCTGAAATATGCAAATTTTTCGAACAAAACATATGCTATACAATAAATATGTTATCAGACTGTCATCTGATGAAGTTGTTTCTTGGTTAGTGGCTATTTATATCTTTATTTGGTCGAATTTGTGATAGCTACTGATGGAGTAAAAAACTGGTGGAGTAAGAAAAGTGGTGTCTTTTGCTAACGTGGTTAGCTAATAGATTTACATATTGTGTCTTCCCTGTAAAACATTTTAAAAATCGGACATGTTGGCTTGATTCACAAGATGTGTACCTTTTCATATGCTGTATTGGACTTGTTAATGTGTGAAAGTTAAATATTTAAAAAATATATATTTTGAATTTCGCGCCCTGCACTTTGAGCTGGCTGTTGTCATAAGTGTACCGACGTCGGGCTTGCACGCCAAACAGGCTTAGACCGCTCCGCCACTCAGGAGCCCATCTTTAATGAGTAGGTGTCGGAGGATGGGAATAAATAATAAATTATGAATATATAATAATGTAATACAATACCACCTCATTAAAGGTCTGTTATTCTTGGTACATTGGTCTCTATTTCATAATCATTCAAGCTAGGCCTTTTCGTTATGTGACACAACTGTAGGGCAGTAGGATTCACTTTCATGTATGCCCAGTAGGTGGTAGTAAAATAGGAAAGTGTTTTCAAACTCGGTGGTAGTTTGGTCTTTTCGAGTTTCCGTATATACAACCACAATAATATTCCACGACCCTCCGATACTCCTGATAAGCATCCATGTAACTAACTACCGAAAGGTAAATATGTTTTATGTATTTATCTAAACATATGAGCTTTATAATATTGCCATTTGATGACAAGTTGGGTGTGTAGCTAACTATACGAGCCATCTGTTTGCCAGCTATAACTAATCTAGTTAGTTAGCTAGTTAGCATAGGGCAATTCCACTTACTAGTGCTTAACCAAAGATGGTGCTAGTACTTTATAACAAAGAGTGTAACGTTAGCTATAACATTACATGTTTGAAAACTGTAGGTATAAGACCCCATAAGGACCGACATGTGAAGTTCATAAGAGCATATTGGGTGTCAAATGAAAGCAAACAGTGTCTCTCTAAAGCAAACAGTGTCTCTCTGTGTGTGGTCCTTCATAATAAAATGTAGCTGGGATATCTTGGTGGATCTATCCCTCTTAGGACGTTTCGAATACAACACATCCACTTGATGGCGTTTGACTATGAAGAGGGTCTCTGATTGGCAGGAGAGGGACATACAGTTGTGTCCTTTCTCAAATGCAGTTTTGAATGGGTGAATCAATTGATTGTTATCATCTTGATACTAGTAGTTCCGTAATAAAAATGGATTCCATTGCATCGTTCTTTCCACTCATGTATTATTCACAGATTGTCACCATGCCACTGACAAATTATGAAAAGCAAAGGAGAATTATGAGGAGGTAAAGTAGAAACATAAAAATTAATACATGTTTGAGAAAATCACAGGCTAAAAGCCCAAGAAAATAGATTTATTGTGTTGAGTTTTATTAATTACCCTTTCAGATGTCCATACAAATTGCTAAATTATTACCTTGATGAGAGCATAAATGACATATTTTCTTCCTCTTTGTACCTATTCAGGCTACATCATCATGAATAGAATTACATTAAAATCCATAAGTATAAGTATTTGTGTAGTACAAATCAGGGACCCAGGATGTCATTCTGTTACCAGTGTTAATCCACTTCACTTAATGTAGTTTGATAATCGAAAGTTTTTTTCAAACTAAAGTTGACTTTAAAGCAGACTGCCCATTCTTTCTGCAGACATCTTTGAATCTGAGCAGATATATATTGAAGCCCATTCCCGCCACTGCAAATTAATAAACTGTTCGGTAATATCTCAAAATGTTGAGATATAATGTCAAACATTTTAAGATACTAAATCTAACTCAAGAGTTTGAGATAGTAGACCATACTTATAGGATATGTTTCTTCATTTGTAACATTGTGTGGGAATTTCACAGGTGGCTCCACAGGTCCCAGAGTGGTGGGTGGGGGGGCTGTTTTCCTGGGACCCAGAGTTTTTCCTGATCTGGTAGGCTAACCTAACAAGGTAAAACTCTGGACCCTAAACAATAACTGCGATTGGGAATTACAACTAACAGAGCTCTGAGCTTGATTTATGCAGGTGTACATTTCACATTATTTTTGGGTTGTAATCATATTTTAATGCTTGCATGAATATGACGCTGAATATATGTTCATGTCATTGTCACCAATCAACTGCATTACACTAAGAAATAATTAAAATTTAGATGCTAACGAATGCTAACCGTAAGTTAATGTATCTGATGGTTAGCTAGCATGCTAGCAGTGACTGCTACGTTCTAAATAAGTGTTTGCAACAATAACAGATAAATTTATTCTAAGCGACTGTCTTTAACAACAGTCCAAACAACATGTAGGGCTTTTAGACATTTATTAGAACATGTACAGGCAAATCACTAGTCTCTCATGATTGAAGCCTGTATCATTGTTGCTAATATTAGCAATGCTAGCTAGCTAAGTAGCTAACCCAGCTGCTGCATCTGAAATAGTGTTTTCAACAATAACAGCCAAATACAGCCTAAGCGACTGTCCAAGCAACCATCCAACAACACTGTAGGCCTATTGGAACTACACTGAACAAAAATATAAGCGCAATATGCAACAATTTCAAAGATTTTACTGAGTTACAGTTCATATAAAGAAATACAATAAAATTGTATTTGTCACACGCGCCAAATACAACCTTACAGTGAAATGCTTACTTACAAGCCCTTAACCAACAATGCAGTCTTAAGAAAGAGACCTAAAAAAGAAATAAAAGTAACAAATAATTAAAGAGCAGCAGTAAAATAACAATAGCGTGGCTATATACAGGGAGTCAATGTGCGGGGGCACCGGTTTGTCGAGGGAATTTAGGTAATATGTACAGTTGAGGTCGGAAGTTTACATACACCTTAGCCAAATACATATAAACTCAAGTTTTCACAATTCCTGACATTTAATCATAGTAAAAATTCCCTGTCTTAGGTCAGTTAGGATCACCACTTTGTTTTAAGAATGTGAAATGTCAGAATAATAGTTTTTTATTTATTTCAGCTTTTATTTCTTTCATGACATTCCCAGTGGGTCAGAAGTTTACATACACTCAATTAGTATTTGGCAGCATTGCCTTTAAATTGTTTAACTTGTGTCAAACATTTCGGGTAGCCTTCCACAATCTTCCCAAAACAAGTTGGGTGAATTTTGGCCCATTCCTCCTGACAGAGCTGGTGTAACTGATTCAGGTTTGTAGGCCTCCTTGCTCACACACGGTTTTTCAGTTCTGCCCACACATTTTCTATAGGATTGAGGTCAGGGCTTTGTGATGGCCACTCCAATACCTTGAGTTTGTTGTCCTTACGCCATTTTGCCACAACTTTGGAAGTATGATTGGGGTCATTGTCCATTTGGAAGACCCATTTGCGACCAAGCTTTAACTTCCTGACTGATGTCTTGAGATGTTGTTTCAATATATCCACATACTTTTCCACCCTCATGAAGCCATCTATTTTGTGAAGTGCACCAGTCTCTCCTGCAGCAAAGCACCCCCACAACATGATGCTGCCACCCCCGTACTTCACGGTTGGGATGGTGTTCTTCGGCTTGCAAGCGTCCCCCTTTTTCCTCCAAACAACGATGGTCTTTATGGCCAAACAGGTCTATTTTTGTTTCATTAGACCAGAAGACATTTCTCCAAAAAGTACGATCTTTGTCCCCATGTGCAGTTGCAAACCGTAGTCTGGCTTTTTTTATGGCGGTTTTGGAGCAGTGGCTTCTTCCTTGCTGAGCGGACTTTCAGGTTATGTCGACATAGGTTTGTTTTACTGTGGATATAGACACTTTTGTACTTGTTTCCTCCAGCATCTTCACAAGGTCCTTTGCTGTTGTTCTGGGATTAATTGGCACTTTGCGCACCAAAGTACGTTCAACTCTAGGAGATAGAATGCGTCTCCTTCCTGAGCAGTATGATGGTTGCGTGGTCCCATGGTGTTTATACTTGCATAGTTTTGTTTGTACAGATGAATGTGGTACCTTCAGGCATTTGAAAATTGCTCCCAAGGATGACACCAGACTTGTGGAGATCTTCACATTTTTTGTCTGAGGTCTTGGCTGATTTCTTTTGATTTTAACATTATGTCAAGCAAAGAGGCACTACATTTGAAGGTAGGTCTTGAAATACATCCACCTCCAATTGACTCAAATTATGTAAATTTGCCTATTAGAAGCTTCTAAAGCCAAAACATAATTTCCTGGAATTTTCCAAGCTGTTTAAAGGCACAGTCAACTTAGTGTATTTAAACTTCTGACCCACTGGAATTGTGAAATAATATGTCTGTAAACAATTGTTGGAAAAATGACTTGTGTCATGCACAAAGTAGATGTCATAACCGACTTGCCAAAACTATAGTTTGTTAACAAGAAAGCTGAAATATATATTTCTCTCTACTATTATTCTGACATTTCACATTCTTAAAATAAAGTGGTGATCCTAACTGACCTAAGACAGGGAATTTTTACTAGTATTAAATGTCAGGAATTGTGAAAACTGAGTGTAAATGTATTTGGCTAAGGTGTATGTTAACTTCCGACTTCAACTGTACATGTACACTACACCTAATCATTGAAGGGTTTTTCTTTATTTTTTACTATATTCTACGTTGTAAAATAATTGTGAAGACATCAAAACTATGAAATAACAGATATGGAATCATTTAGTAACCAAAAAAGTGTTAAACAAATCAAAATATATTTTATATTTGAGATTCTTCAAATAGCCACTATTTGCCTTGATGACAGCTTTGCACAGTCTTGGCATGCTCTCAACCAGCTTTATAAGGTAGTCACCTGGAATGTATTTCCATTAACAGGTGTGCCTTCTTAAAAGTTAATTTGTGGAATTTCTTTCCTTCTTAATGTGTTTGAGCCAATCAGTGTTGTGACAAGGTTGGGGGGCGGTATACAGAAGATAGCCCTATTTGGTAAAAGACCAAGTCCTTTTTATGGCAAGAACAGATCAAATAAGCAAAGAGAAACAACAGTCCATCATTACTTTAAGACATGAAGGTCAGGAGGGGACTGAGCACACACCCCTGAGGGGTCCCCGTGTTGAGGATCAGAGTAGCGTGTTGTTACCTACCCTTACCACCTGGGGGCGCCCCGTCAGGAAGTCCAGGATCCAGTTGCAGAGGGAGGTGTTTAGTCCCAGAGTCCTTAGCTTATTGATGAGCTTTGAGAGCACTATGGTGTTGAACGCTGAGCTGTAGTCAATGACTAGCATTCTCTCATAGGTGTTCCTTTTGTCCAGGTGGGAAAGGGCAGTGCTGGAGTGCAATAAGAGATGGCATCTTCGGTGGATCTGTTGGAGCGGTATACATATTGGAGTGGGTCTAGGTTTTCTGGGATAATGGTGTTGATGTGATCTATGACCAGCCTTTCAAAGCACTTCATGGCTACAGATGTGAGTGCTATGGGTCGGTAGTCATTTAGGCAGGTTACCTTAGTGTTCTCGGGCACAGGGACTATGGTGGTCTGCTTAAAACTAGAGGTCGACCGATTAATCGGAATGGCCGATTAATTCGAGCCGATTTCAAGTTTTCATAACAATCGGAAATCGGTATTTTTGGACACCGATTTGGCCGTTTTTTTTTTATAAAAAAAATGTTAAAAATGTACACCTTTATTTAACTAGGCAAGTCAGTTAAGAACACATTCTTATTTTCAATGACGGCCTAGGTGGGTTAACTGCCTTGTTCAGGGGCAGAACGACAGATTTTTACCTTGTCAGCTCGGGGATTCAATCTTGCAAACTTACGGTTAACTAGTCCAACGCTCTAACCACCTGCTTTGCATTGCACTCCACGAGGAGCCTGCCTGTTACGCGAATGCAGTAAGAAGCCAAGGTAAGTTGCTAGCTAGCATTAAACTTATCTTATAAAAATAAATTAGTCAATCATAATCACTAGTTAACTACACATGGTTGGTGATATTACTAGTTTATTTAGCGTGTCCTGCGTTGCATATAATCGATGCACATTCACGAAAAAGGACTGTCGTTGCTCCAACGTGTACCTAATAGAGGTCGACCGATTATGATTTTTCAACGCCGATACCGATACCGATTATTGGAGGACAAAAAAAGCCGATACCGATTAATCGGCCGATTAAAAAAAATATATGTATTTATATATATATATCATACACACACACACATTTTTGTAATAATGACAATTGCAACAATACTGAATGAACAATGAACACTTTTATTTTAACTTAATATAATACATAAATACACACACACACAGCTCTGAAGTGACAATGATACTGAAGAGTCTGCTTAGGAGACAAATACTCCCAACTGTTTGAATAAAAATAGAGTTTAAGTGTGATGAATGTTGAAAACAAAAACTGTAATTTCTATATGCAGGAAATCCTATTTTAATAATGGGCATGGTAAGAATTGACGACCAAAGTGCGAGTCATAATTCCCATGACACCTTCTAGCAAAATCTGAAAAGCGGTTCCTTCATTTATTCCATAGGATATTTTTAGATTCACTTAAAATAAGGTATGTGTTTCGTGTAGGCTTACACCACCTTGCCAATTTTATAACTGTGTAGATATCCATAGGACAAGGTAACTCTGATCAATATTGGCTAAATATAAGCGAAGATCATTTTTTTTGTAGAGTGGATTTATAAAAATATGTTGACAAACGTTACCTTATCCTAGTGAGATTTACACGGGTATCAAAACGCTGAGGCGGTTTAAGCCTGCACGAAACACAGACCTTATTTGAAGTAGATCAAGACATTATCTATGGAAGACATGAACGGTAAAATAACGAAAGAACCCCTTTCAAGTTCAGCCGCAAGTTATTACAGGAATTATAACGCGTCGACTATTTCTCTCTAAACCATATACCTTTGGCTAATCCGGAAACTATCACCTCGAAAACAAAACGTTTATTCCGTTCCGTATTTTATCTAACGGGTGGCATCCATGAGTCTAAATATTCCTGTTACATTGCACAACCTTCAATGTTATGTCATAATTACGTAAAATTCTGGCAAATTAGTTCGCAAAGAGCCAGGCGGCCCAAACTGTTGCATATACCCTGACTCTGCATGCAATGAACGCAAGAGAAATGACACAATTTCACCTGGTTAATATTGCCTGCTAACCTGGATTTCTTTTAGCTAAATATGCAGGTTTAAAAATATATACTTGTGTATTGATTTTAAGAAAGGCATTGATGTTTATGGTTAAGTACACATTGGAGCAATGACAGTCATTGATTGATTGTTTTTTATAAGATAAGTTTAATGCTAGCTAGCTAGCAACTTACCTTAGCTTAATGCATTCGCGTAACAGGCAGGCTCCTCGTGGAGTGCAATGTAATCAGGTGTTAGAGCATTGGACTAACAGTTAACTGTTAGGTTCCTAACAGTTAACTGTTAGGTTGCAAGATTGGATCCCCCGAGCTGACAAGGTTAAAACTCTTGTCGTTCTGCCCCGTTCCTAGGCCGTCATTGAAAATACGAATGTGTTCTTAACTGACTTGCTTAGTTAAATAAAGATTAAATAAAGGTGTAAAAAAAAAAAAAAAAACGATTTCCGATTGTTATGAAAACTTGAAATCGGCCATTCCGATTAATCGGTCGACCTCTAGTACCTAACCATAAACATCAATGCCTTTCTTAAAATCAATACACAAGTATATATTTTTAAACCTGCATATTTAGTTAATATTGCCTGCTAACATGAATTTCTTTTAACTAGGGAAATTGTGTAATTTCTCTTGCAACAGAGTCAGGGTATATGCATCAGTTTGGGCCGCCTGGCTCGTTGCGAACTGTGTGAAGACTATTTCTTCCTAACAAAGACAGCCAACTTCGCCAAACGGGGGATGATTTAACAAAAGCGCATTTCCGAAAAAAGCACAATCGTTACACGACTGTACCTAACCATAAACATCAATGCCTTTCTTAAAATCAATACACAGAAGTATATATTTTTAAACCTGCATACAGTGGGGAGAACAAGTATTTGATACACTGCCGATTTTGCAGGTTTTCCTACTTACAAAGCATGTAGAGGTCTGTAATTTTTATCATAGGTACACTTCAACTGTGAGAGACGGAATCTAAAACAAAAATCCAGAAAATCACATTGTATGATTTTTAAGTAATTCATTTGCATTTTATTGCATGACATAAGTATTTGATCACCTACCAACCAGTAATAATTCCGGCTGTCACAGACCTGTTAGTTTTTCTTTAAGAAGCCTCCTGTTCTCCACTCATTACCTGTATTAACTACACCTGTTTGAACTCGTTACCTGTATAAAAGTCACCTGTCCACACACTCAATCAAACAGACTCCAACCTCTCCACAATGGCCAAGACCAGAAAGCTGTGTAAGGACATCAGGGATACAATTGTAGACCTGCACAAGGCTGGGATGGGCTACAGGACAATAGGCAAGCAGCTTGGTGAGAAGGCAACAACTGTTGGCGCAAT
This sequence comes from Salvelinus namaycush, assembly GCF_016432855.1. Classification (NCBI taxonomy): domain Eukaryota; kingdom Metazoa; phylum Chordata; class Actinopteri; order Salmoniformes; family Salmonidae; genus Salvelinus; species Salvelinus namaycush. The sequence goes on along the minus strand of NC_052316.1, from coordinate 25,081,797 downwards.
TATTAGAAAATGGAAGAAGTTCAAGATGATGGTCAATCACCCTCGGTCTGGGGCTCCATGCAAGATCTCACCTCGTGGGGCATCAATGATCATGAGGAAGGTGAGGGATCAGCCCAGAACTACACGGCAGGACCTGGTCAATGACCTGAAGAGAGCTGGGACCACAGTCTCAAAGAAAACCATTAGTAACACACTACGCCATCATGGATTAAAATCCTGAAGCGCACGCAAGGTCCACCTGCTCAAGCCATCTGTTGAGATGAGAGAACCTTCCAGAAGGACAACCATCTCTGCAGCACTCCAGCAATCAGGCCTTTATGTTAGAGTGGCCAGATGGAAGCCACTCCCCAGTAAAAGGCACATGACAGCCCGCTTGGAGTTTGCCAAAATGCACTAAAGGACTCTCAGACCATAAGAAACAATATTCTCTGGTCTGATGAAACCAAGATTGAACTCTTTGGCCTAAATGCCAAGCGTCACATCAAGAGGAAACCTGGTTTTCCAAAAATCTATATAATCCTGGTTTTGCTTTGTCATTATGGGGTATTGTTTGTAGATCGATGAGGGGGGGAAACAATTTAATCCATTTCAGAATAAGGCTGTAATGTAACAAAATGTGGAAAAAGTCAAGGGGTCTGAATACTTTCCGAATGCACTGTATACTTGGGATATCGCTTTTCAACACTAAAAGTAAATAATCGCCAGACTGTTCGGGTGAATGTTTTTGTTTGACATACATTTCAAAGTGAAAAATATCAATCTCAGCATAATTCCGTTACTATGGAATTTCCCTTTGCTAACGTCAACATTGGTGCCGTTGTTGACTTTCATATGGGCTTTGTTGAGCCTTTTGATCTTATTTAACATTTGGGTGGTTTGTTTTGTTTTTGACAGGTCACGAGTCTGTTCATCATCTACTGAAGATGGATCCAATGGATAAATATAGGACATATGAAAGCAGTGGTCAACCAGAAGAGCTTTTTGTATGTTAAACCATATTTTATGCATTCTTCAAAGTGAGAAACAATTACATTTTACAATAGCTTAAACAATCCATTAACACGTTTTATTGGTCAAGTTGAGTTTATTCACCAACCATGTTCTGTTCTAGGATCACTCACTGCATTGGAGTGAGGTTAAAGAGGAGGCTGAAGAATGTCCGATTTCAGCTGTGTCTTTAGGAGTTGAAACATCCCAGGTTTGTCTAAAGGTGGACCCTGATGAACAAGATCCCTCATTTAGCACAGTTTCAGACATCTATGGAGTCACAGAGCAAGAGCGTGGACATAAAGGCATGACATATCTCAAAGTAAAGGTTTGTAGCTACTCAACATTTTGCAAGCCCACTTACAAGGCCCAGAGTTGTTGTTAGAATTATGTTTTCTCTGTGTCAGGTGCTGCATTCTCCAGTCCCAGTCAAAGAGGAGTCTGAAGAATGCTCCCATCTGCCAGTAGATGAAGAGGAAGTTGCCTTAATTACAGTGAAGAAAGAAGAGAATGAAGACTGGTTGAAGTCAGAAGATGAGGATGTTGTGAAAGTGCCAGTGCCTTGGGAACCATTGGAAACATCATCATCATGCTCAGATACAGAGGACAGTGATATGGAAAGTGATAATGTGAAAGTGAGTTCAAGCTTTTAATAACGTACTTAGTGAAATACACACTTTGAGATGTTTTGTAGGGTTAGCTTCTTGTAGGGTCAATTTAAAAGTTTCTTAATTCCACAAGTTGTTTTGACTGTTCTGCACCCTACCTATTAAAAGCTGTGTACCCCAATCCACAAACTTAGCTTTTGGGCCAAGTTAGTATTTCCCCAATTCTTGAAGGTAACTGACTTTCTGACTGAACTGAATCCGCTTCTCTGTTTCAAAGGACTGTGAAAACCATGAGAGTGACATTTCAGGAGGTTTAAAGATTGAAGATTGTAGCAGGATTGATCCAGTGATGATGCCAGTTACAGATGTGAAAGCTAATGCTGTCGATTTCAGTGAGTACCATTGGTGGGGTGGGTTGCAGTTGTGGTGTAGATATAGCTGTGGGAAGTAGTTTGGGGGTGGGGGTGCTGTGATTGTTTTGCAGTGGGGAGTGCAGAATCTTTTTGGGGCCCATGCTGAAGACGTCTATATCAGTTCGCTAATACAGGGTTTCCCCAAAAATTTCAATCGAGGCCCCCCTTCCAGCATTGGGGAACATCCTTTTACATCAGCCTAAAACCCTAAACATCAAGCAATGCAAATGTAGAAGCACGGTGGCTAGGAAAAACTCCCTAGAAAGGCAAGAACCTAGGAAGATGCCTCGAGAGGAACCAGGCTCTGAGGGGTGGTCAGTCCTCTTCTGGCTGTGCCAGGGGGAGATTATAACAGTACATGGCCAAGATGTTCAAATGTTCATGGATGACCAGCAGGATCAAATAATAATAATCGCAGTGGTTGTAGAGGGTGCAAGAGGTCAGCACCTCAGGAGTAAATGTCAGTTGGCTTTTCATAGCCGAGCATTCAGAGTTAGAGACAGCAGGTGCGGTAGAGAGAGAGAGAGACAAAAACAGCAGGTCCGGGACAAGGTAGCACGTCCGGTGAACAGGTCAGGGTTCCATAGCCGCAGGCAGAACAGTTGAAACTGGAGCAGCAGCACGACCAGGTGGACTGGGGACAGCAAGGAGTCATCAGGCCAGGTAGTCCTGAGGCATGGTCCTAGGGCTCAGGTCCACCGGGAGGAGAGGGAGAGAATTAGAGCATACTTAAATTCACACAGGACACAGGATAAGACAGGAAAAATACTCCAGATATAACAGACTGACCCTAGCCCCCCGACACATAAACTATTGCGGCCCCGTCCGACGATACCCCCTGACCCGGCCAACCAGGCAGGATATAACCCCACCCGCATTGCCAAAGCACAGCCCCCACACCTCTAGAGTGATATCTTCAAATCACCAACTTACTACCCTGAGACAAGGCTGAGTATAGCCCACGAAGATCTCCACCATGGTACGAACCCGAGGGGGGCGCCAATCCGGACAGGAAGATCACGTCAGTGACTCAACCCACTCAAATGACGCACCCCTCCTAGGGACGGCATGGAAGAGCACCAGTAAGCCAGTGACTCAGCCCCCATAATAGGGTTAGAGGCAGAGAATCCCAGAGAGAGGGGAACCGGCCAGGCATAGACAGCAAGGGCGGTTTGTCACTCCAGTGCCTTTCCGTTCACCTTCACACCCCTGGGCCAGACTACACTCAATCATAGGACCTACTGAAGAGATGAGTCTTCAATAAAGACCTAAAGGTCGAGGCTGAGACTGCTTCTCTCACATGGATAGGCAGACCATTCCATAAAAATTGAGCTCTATAGGAGAAAGCCCTGCCTCCAGCTGTTTGCTTAGAAATTCTAGGGACAATAAGGAGTCCTGCGTCTTGTGACCGTAGGGTACGTGTCTTTATGTACAGCATGACCAAATCGGAAAGATAGGTAGGAGCAAGCCCATGTAATCCTTTGTAGGTTATCAGTAAAACCTTGAAATCAGCCCTAGCCTTAACAGGAATCCAGTGTAGAGAGGCTAGCACTGGAGTAATATGATCACATTTTTTAGTTCAAGTCAAGATTCTAGCAGCCATGTTTAGCACTAACTGAAATGTATTTAATGCTTTATCTGGGTACCCGGAAAGTAGAGCATTGCAGTAGTCTAATCTAGAAGTGACAAAAGCATGGATTAACTTTTCTTGCGTCATTTTTGGACAGAAAATGTCAGATTTTTGTAATGTTACGTAGATGGAAAAAAGCTGTCTTTTGAAATAGTCTTGATATGTTCGTCAAAAGAGAGATCGGGGTCCAGAGTAACGCAGAGGTCCTTCAGAGTTTTATTTGACATGACTGTACAACCATCAAGATTAATTGTCAGATCCAACAGAAGATCTCTTTGTTTCTTCGGACCTAGAACTAGCATCTCTGTTTTGTCCGAGTTTAAACGTAAAAGATTTGCCGCCATCCACTTCCTTATGTCTGAAACACAAGCTTCCAGTGAGGCCAATTTTGGGACTTCACCATGTTTCATCGAAATGTACAGCTGTGTATCATCTGCATAGCAGTGAAAGTTAACATTATGTTTCCGAATGACATCACCAAGAGGTAAAATATATAATGAAAACAATAGTGGTCCTGAAACGGAACCTTGAGGAACACCGAAACGTACAATTGATTTGTCAGAGGACAAACCATCCACAGAGACAAACTGATATCTTTCTGCAGAAAAGATCTAAACCAGGCCAGAACTTGTTCGTGTAGAACAATTTGGGTTTCCAATCTCTCCAAAAGAATGTGGTGATCGATGGTGACAATTATCAATTAGAATGACAATCGCAGTGACCGGGCAACAACTCTTACAATTCCAACTATTGAATCCTGCAAGATAATGTTCTTAATTATTTAAACTACCTTTTTTGCCAAAGCAGAGATGCTGAATAGTTGTTTTGCCTGCACTACAGATGTCTATATTGGTCCGCTAATACTAGTAAAAGGCCCAGTGCACTAGTTTTGTGGGGGGGGGGGGGGTTTCTTCTAAAAATAAGAGTTTTTTTGTATTAATATAATTTTTTCAGATTTTTCAGAGGGTGCTGCAGCACCTTCAGCATCCCTACTTTCTGCTGCTATGGGTGTAGAGATATAATAATGTGTTACATGTACAGAACACGTGGCATGTTTCATAGCTCAATAACTATGGTTCTATATTTGATGTTTTTTTCTCTTTCCTTTAGGTGAATCTAAAGGGGGGTCCTCCTTCTACCCATGCCCCCATTGTACACTTGGTTTCACCATAGAACGTTTTTTCCATGGGCATCTCAAGAGGGCCCACCCTGAAGAGTACATTGCTCTGCTGAAGTCTGGGGAAATAATAGCAACAAAAAAGAAGTGTTCACAGCTGCCCCCAGCCACATGCCCGCAATGTGGCAAGAGCTTCTCCAATAAATATGTTATGGAAAAGCATCAGAGGAGTCATACAGGAGAGAAGCCATATCACTGTGCAGACTGTGGGAAGAGCTACGTCTTTGCTGATTCACTCAAAAAACATAAAAAAAGATGTGGGAAAGGATTCCGAAGACAAACCCATCTGACCAGCCATGAAACGATCCCCACAGGAGAGAGACCATATAAATGCTCTCAGTGTGGAAAAGGATACCGAACACCAGCCAGTCTAAAAGCACACCAGAAAACCCACCCAGGAAAAAAGCCTTATCAGTGCTCTCAGTGTGACAAATGTTTCGGCTTTTCCAGAGACCTTAAGAGACACAGATGGACTCACACTAGTGAGAGACCATATAAATGCTTTGAGTGTGGCAAAGGATTCGTCGAACAAACCCAACTGACTAGCCATGAGCTTATCCACACAGGAGAGAGACCGTATAAATGCTCTCAGTGTGCAAAAGGATACCGAAGACCAGCCCATCTAAAAAGACATAAAATGATTCACACTTAATGATTGCCTCAGGGGTAAGAAGTAATTCTACTGGCTGGAAGATTTGATAACTTGGAACTTTGATATGCCTGTAGAGTATATCAACTCTGGAACTTTGATATTCCCGTAGTATATATGTTATGTAAAGTTCAACAATATATTGGAAAATTTGCTACATTGAAAATGTATATACAGTGGGGCAAAAAATTATTTAGTCAGCCACCAATTGTGCAAGTTCTCCCACTTAAAAAGATGAGAGAGGCCTGTAATTTTCATCATAGGTACACTTCAACTATGACAGACAAAATGAGAAAAAGAAATCCAGAAATTCACATTGTAGGATTTTTTATGAATTTATTTGCAAATTATGGTGGAAAATAAGTATTTGGTCAATAACAAAAGTTTATCTCAATACTTTGTTATATACCCTTTGTTGGCAATGACAGAGGTCAAACGTTTTCTGTAAGTCTTCACAAGGTTTTCACACACTGTTGCTGGTATTTTGGCCCATTCCTCCATGCAGATCTCCTCTAGAGCAGTGATGTTTTGGGGCTGTTGCTGGGCAACACGGACTTTCAACTCCCTCCAAAGATTTTCTATGTGGTTGAGATCTGGAGACTGGCTAGGCCACTCCAGGACCTTGAAATGCTTCTTACGAAGCCACTACTTCGTTGCCCGGGCAGTGTGTTTGGGATCATTGTCATGCTGAAAGACCCAGCCACGTTTCATCTTCAATGCCCTTGCTGATGGAAGGAGGTTTTCACTCAAAATCTCACGATACATGGCCCCATTCATTCTGTCCTTTACACGGATCAGTCGTCCTGGTCCCTTTGCAGAAAAACAGCCCCAAAGCATGATGTTTCCACCCCCATGCTTCACAGTAGGTATGGTGTTCTTTGGATGCAACTCAGCATTCTTTGTCCTCCAAACACGACGAGTTGAGTTTTTACCAAAAAGTTATATTTTGGTTTCATCTGACCATATGACATTCTCCCAATCTTCTTCTGGATCATCCAAATGCTCTCTAGCAATTTTCAGATGGGCCTGGACATGTACTTACTGGCTTAAGCAGGGGGATACGTCTGGCACTGCAGGATTTGAGTCCCTGGCGGCGTAGTGTGTTACTGATGGTAGGCTTTGTTACTTTGGTCCCAGCTCTCTGCAGGTCATTCACTAGGTCCCCCCGTGTGGTTCTGGGATTTTTGCTCACCGTTCTTGTGATCATTTTGACCCCACGGGGTGAGATCTTGCGTGGAGCCCCAGATCGAGGGAAATTATCAGTGGTCTTGTATGTCTTCCATTTCCTAATAATTGCTCCCACAGTTGATTTCTTCAAACCAAGCTGCTTACCTATTGCAGATTCAGTCTTCCCAGCCTGGTGCAGGTCTACAATTTTGTTTCTGGTGTCCTTGACAGCTCTTTGGTCTTGGCCATAGTGGAGTTTGGAGTGTGACTGTTTGAGGTTGTGGACAGGTGTCTTTTATACTGAAAACAAGTTCAAACAGGTGCCATTAATACAGGTAACGAGTGGAGGACAGAGGAGCCTCTTAAAGAAGAAGTTACAGGTCTGTGAGAGCCAGAAATCTTGCTTGTTTGTAGGTGACCAAATACTTATTTTCCACCATAATTTGCAAATAAATTCATTAAAAATCCTACAATGTGATTTTCTGGATTTTTTTCCTCATTTTGTCTGTCATAGTTGAAGTGTACCTATGATGAAAATTACAGGCCTCTCTCATCTTTTTAAGTGGGAGAACTTGCACAATTGGTGGCTGACTAAATACTTTTTTGCCCCACTATCTTCAATATTTATATTTTAAAATATTTATAAATTAATGTTAGAAATTGTTATTTAAATCTAAATATTACTCATATTACAGAGCAAGCGGTAAAGCTTCATATCACACCAATTTTGGTTTTGTAGCATCTACAGATGAAACATTATGGAGTCTTATAGGAGGCCTACTGTAGGTAAGGCCAAATTGTCACAAATATTCCAACTTCAATTCATGTTTTCTCAATTATGCTTTAAGATGCAAATATCAAATATAGGTCAACAATGCTTCCTCCAAAGGACCCTTCTATGGATTAAATTTCATGAAAATCCCCCCATTTTGTTTTTGTTGTTCTAGTTTATCAGTGCTCTGTGACAAATGTTTTGATTTTTATAGAGATCTTACAAGACACATACAGGCGATGGGGCGTGAGCCAGTTGCCCACTCTGTCCAATGGCAAAGTTGGCACAAAACAAAATTGACGTAATTAAGCATGTGTAGTAATGAGTAGGATTCTGTAGTATTCCCATGCAAATAGTGATTGCTTTTTATAAAAATGAGTTATCTGCCATCCTAATGATAACCCATTTATTTTTTGGAAAAGAGATGTATGTTTCTGGAAGATGCGTCATGCTGGCATGTTGTGACAACATGACCGAACATCGCACATTAGGCTACTTTTCGATTTGAGAAGGGCGCTCTTCCCTACCCGCTTTCGACCAATGATGTCATGGGCCAGTGTAAAAGAACTCCCTCAATTTGAAAAATGTTGCGGTAGGAAATGGTAATTGACATACCAACAGAGGAAACACAGCATTGAGGCCTTACCACTGCTCTGAGTGTGGACAGAGCTTTAACTTAAGGGGGATCTTTAAATACCACCAGCAGAGCCACACAGGGAAGAAGACGTTTCACTGCACTCAGTGTGACAAGAGTTTCTCCTCATTCACAGTGGAACCAAAACACTGGTCTGCTCTTACAGTGGGAAAGAGTTTAACCAGGATGGGAACTTAAAAAAACGTCACCAAGGATTCTGTATAAAGACATTAGAGCACCCCCATCTGTGGAAGTACAGATATGATCTTTAGTGAGTAGGTGTAATCGGAATTGTTAAGTCTGTTACTATTGGTACTTTGGTCTCTAGTTCAAAATCATTGAAGATAGGCATGTTCGTTCTCTGACACAACTGGGTCTTTCTATAAATAATGGGGCCAATGTGTGACATTGGGATCAAATTTTAAAAATAAAAATGATTTTCATGCAGTTCCACATGTGTACTTAGAGGAATAAAAGTGAATATGTGCAAATTGACATACATCCTTTAAGCAGGCTTTATACAGACATTGGGAAGTCAAATTCAAGGACTTTCAGGGAATTCCTCAAGCACTTAATTGAAATTTTCAAGAACCTCAATGTTATACAATTGTATAATTTATATAATTGTACACATAGGGCCTAATATAGACCCCCACCAAAAAAATAATGCAAAAACTGTTTTTTAAAAAAGAAGGCCATTATGCCTGACTTAATAGATTGGATGCATTCCGATTTTTCTGTAGCCTCTGTGGCCGACGACGCAGGCACACATAATAATGCCATGAATAGCGGAAGCATTAATCTCACCATTTGAATCTCGCCATCGCTCTTTTTATACTGAACAAAAATACAAACGCGAAATGTAAAGTGTTGGTCTCATGTTTCATGAGCTGAAATAAAAGATTCCAGAAATCATTCATACGCACAAAAAGCTTATTTCTCTAAAAAAATTGCACAGATTTGTTTACATCCCTGTTTGTAAGCGTTTGTCCTTTGCCAAAAATAATCCATCCACTTGACAGGTGTGGCATATCAAGAAGCTGATTAAATGGCATGGTCATTACACAGGTGCACCTTGTGCTGGGGACAATAAAAGGCCTCTCTAAAATGTGCAGTTTTGTCACACAACACCATATCAAATCAAAATCAAATCAAATGTATTTATATAGCCCTTCTTACATCAGCTGATATCTCAAAGTGCTGTACAGAAACCCAGCCTAAAACCCCAAACAGCAAGCAATGCAGGTGTAGAAGCACGGTGGCTAGGAAAAACTCCCTAGAAAGGCCAAAACCTAGGAAGAAACCTAGAGAGGAACCAGGCAATGAGGGGTGGCCAGTCCTCTTCTGGCTGTGCCGGGTGGAGATTATAACAGAACATGGCCAAGATGTTCAAATGTTCATAAATGACCAGCATGCTCAAATAATAATAATCACAGTAGTTGTCGAGGGTGCAGCAAGTCAGCACCTCAGGAGTAAATGTCAGTTGGCTTTTCATTGCCGATCATTCAGAGTATCTTTACCGCTCCTGCTGTCTCTAGAGAGTTGAAAACAGCAGGTCTGGGACAGGTAGCACGTCCGGTGAACAGGTCAGGGTTCCATAGCCGCAGAGGCCATAGAGGTCTCAAGTTTTGAGGGAGCGTGCAATTGGCATGCTGACTGCAGGAATGTCCACCAGAGCTATTGCCAGAGAATTTGTTTGTTTCTCTACCATAACCGCCTCCAACATCGTTTTAGAGAATTTGGCAGTACGTCCTCACAACCGCAGACCACTCACAACTCATTCTGATTTGCTGGGCCTGGCTCCCCAGTGGGTGGGCCTGGCTTCCAAGTGGGTGGACCTATGCCCTCCCAGGCCCACCCATGACTGTGCCCTTGCCCAGTCATGTGAAATCCATAGATTAGGGCCTAATGAATTTATTTAAATTGACTGATTTCCTTCTATGAACTGTAACTCAGTAAAATCTTTGAAATTGTTGTGTTTATATTTTTGTTCCGTATATAATGAAAAGGTGACCAAAAAACAGATTCCTTTTTTAAGGGATGGATTTGTATGGAAAGCCAAGTGGAAGGGAACATTAGATGTTGTCATCATCATAATAACCGCGCGTGGTTTTACCGCAACAGAATAGTACCCTTCAACTGAAGCAGCGGGAAACTAATGAGTGTCCACATCTCTCACAATCATGGATAATTATAAGGAAGCAGGAGAACTTATAAATTGCCTACAATAATTACATGGATTTTGATGTACAACAACAATATACCAATGAAGAGATTTACAGGATATGGTGCAGGTTAACTGTTCTCTTAGCATTTGTGGAAATGTAAAAAATGTTGTCCATCGGGGAGAATCTTTCTGCTCAGTAATTATTATTTTTTGTTATTATTTTTTGCAGCTTTTTCTTTTGTTGTTACATGTACATTCTGCACACATTTTAAAAGTAATTTTTTCTTCTTCTGTTTTTACATAGCAAGAATAAAGTAATTTGATATTTTTATATACATCGCATGTAGATAGATAGTACTTATACATTGTACATTGTGTTTTCAGTCATAACTATTATAGAACATGAGCTTTTAAACCCATCCCTCACCTACTCTGTCCATCCCACCTATCTCTGTAAACCGCCCTCTTTTGTTTTAAATGTGCCATATATTTTTCAACTGTGCTGTGATGTTTCACATATTCTGAACCTGTCTAATCGCATAGTATCTACAGATTTTAAGTTTAAGATAAATATTTGTACTAAAAGTATTATATTGTTGATTGACTATGGTTTTCCAAATCTCCCAACAGTGCTATTTTTTGGGTTAATTTTAGAACATTTTTGTGATTTTTCAGCCATTCCTGAACCTGTGACCAGAAGCAAGCTACATAGGGGCAATAAAAAAATAAGTGATCTAATGATTCTATCTCTTCATAGAAAAATCTGCAGAGCTGAGATGGTTTTATGCCCCATATAAGCATGTACATAACATTCTGTTTGTGGCAAGCGTTTTGCATAATAATTTAAATGGAAAAACTCTGTTTTGAATCAAGCTTTGTTTTGCATATCAGTTCATTAATTAACCATGTGCCACGGAATAGTAAATATGTTTAGTTATACAGTATTTAAAATCACAGCCTCTTGGTTCACAGCATTATGTTATTTCTGCTACACCACCAAACCTGTATTCCTGCACTTTGGAATTCAAAGTAAATCTCAGCTTTGTTAAATTTACACCAAAGAAAAACTATGATATTGTATTGATCATAGTGATTCAGGAGTAACATTGAAACAGAATAATATGCCCCATCAACATTATACAACTATACAGAAACCCTCAAATTGCTGAAATAAATCAATGAAATCAGGGATGAGAGAATAGTCAGATTAACTGATTAACTAAAATAGCAGTGCAGATGGCACTATTTATCTAAATGCTAGATGTACTATAGTCAATGAATGTGTAGGGAAATGCTACAGACATTATTGCTCAACAGAAAGATCAGAACACCTCAAATCCAGAGGCTATGAGTTCAAATCCCAGGTGGCGTTATATTTTAGATGAACAGCGTACCACTTACTTTAAAATCACCATATCATTACTATACTTATAATGGTTTACGATGGTTTGGGACCATCACGTGACATACTGACGACTGGTAAAACAAAAGTCTTGCATCCACGTGCTAATCTACGTTACTTTTGCACCTAGCTCACACCCAGGAGGCAGCCCGTTTCCAAAATGAGTGCAATCACTTTTTTCCCGGGGAAAACTCCTCCCGCTTGGGCGACCTGTGTCAGATAATCAAATCCATTCAATATCTCACATTTATTTAACATGAGATCATGTTCTCACATATGCTCACATGTTGTCAAGTGTAGTTTCATGTTATCACATTGCTTCACATGTTGGACATGTTATCACATTAACTTCACATGTGATCACACAAGATCTCACTTGTTCACATGTGGAATGCATTTGTTTTTTCCATAATGGACACCACAAACATTCAATTTTTTAGTCCAGATGTTGTTTAGTTGTCTGATATTGTTTAGTTGAGAAGTGCCAATTAATGGAATGTTAAAATAATAAAATAAAAAATTATTTGTTTTATTATTTCTGCTGCACAAAATGTTAAACATGGCAATGTTGTTCTCATGTTCTCAATAAAGGCTTTCAATATTTCATTGCATGTCATGATTGATGAATCTTTATCAAACTGTTACATTTCACCCCAAGCCCTATTACAACTGACCCCTTAGGTGGGGTAAATTGTAACATTTCACTCCTTGTATCTGAGACAAAGTCACAACTTGTCTGTTTGATTCAGAGACACAATACCTATACCAATTTGTAGCAGACCGATGGAAGCTATTCCTATCACGTTTAGAACGTAGTAGCTCAAACAATCTCTGAGAAATTTACAAAAATGCTAAAAGTGTTCCAACCATTCACAGTCTCGTCTGCCAGGCCTGGTTTCCTACATTTTTCATAGTCAAATCAAATGTATTGATAAACCCCTTCTTACATCAGCTGATGTCACAAAGTGCTGTACAGAAACCCAGCCTTAAACCCCAAACAGCAAGCAATGCAGGTGTAGAAGCACTGTGGCTAGGAAAACTCCCTAGAAAGGCCGGAACCTAGGAAGAAACCTAGAGGAACCAGGCTATGAGTGTTCTATTGTTTAAAGTACTTGTCTTATTTTATCTCCAATGTATCTAACATGTAAACAACCTGTCTGATCAGGATCAATAATATCCAACAAAGCCTTTTTAATTCTATGTGCTATGCATTTTGCTAAGATTTTTGGATCACAACACTGAAGTGTAAGGGGCCTCCACTTTTTAGATAGACTGGATCTTTAAACTTACCACACCTGGGTCAAGATTCAATAATATTGAAATCAAACCTTCTTGATGAGTACCTGATAGTTTACAACTTTACAACTTTTGTAGGAGTGGTTAAAACATGCTAATAGTGGATATTTGAGTAGATCAACATTTTTTTTATATACCTCAACTGTTATGCTATCCAGCCCTGGAATTTTCCCTATAGCCTAAAGGCTTTAATTGCATCAAGAAGTTTTTCTGTACAGCTGTTCATTTTACACTATTATTAGGGAAAGAATCCTTACAATTAACTTCAGTTAGTGGAACTGGAGGAGACTGAAAAGAGAACATATGCTTAAAGTACTTTGCATCTTATTTCAAAATATAATTTGGTGAATCAAGGATGACTCCATTTGTAACAAGTAAATACTTGTTCCTAGCATTTCTATGAATTTTTCTAAATGTTTCATCCAATTCGCTTTGTTTTTTATAATACATGTACTGTTATTTCTTATATTTCCTTTATTAATATGAACTCTTTTTGCCTACAGTCGTGGCCAAAAGTTTTGAGAGTGACACAAATATTAATTTCCACAAAGTTTGCTGTTTCAGTGTCTTTAGATATTTTTTTCAGATGTTACTATGGAACACTGAAGTATAATTACAAGCATTTCATAAGTGTCAAAGGCTTTTATTGACAATTACATGAAGTTGATGCAAAGAGTCAATATTTGCAATGTTGACCCTTCTTTTTCAAGACCTCTGCAATCCGCCCTGGCATGCTGTCAATTAACTTCTGGGCCACATCCTGACTGATGGCAGCCCATTCTTGCATAATCAATGCTTGGAGTTTGTCAGAATTTGTGGGTTTTTGTTTGTCCACCCGCATCTTGAGGATTGACCACATGTTCTCAATGGGATTAAGGTCTGGGGAGTTTCCTGGCCATGGACCCAAAATATCAATGTTTTGTTCCCCGAGCCACTTAGTTATCACTTTTGCCTTAAGGCAAGGTGCTCCATCATGTTAGAAAAGGCATTGTTCGTCACCAAACTGTTCCTGGATGGTTGGGAGAAGTTGCTCTCGGTGGATGTGTTGGTACCATTCTTTATTCATGGCTGTATTCTTAGGCAAAATTGTGAGTGAGCCCACTCCCTTGGCTGAGAAGCAACCCCACACATGAATGGTCTCAGGATGCTTTACTGTTGGCATGACAAGGACTGATGGCAGTGCTCACCTTGTCTTCTCCGGACAAGCTTTTTTTCCGGATACCCCAAACAATCGGTGGTGCCCCAATCCCGCAGCTGAATCAACTTTAGGAGACGGTCATGGCGCTTGCTGGACTTTCTTGGGGGCCCTGAAGCCTTCTTCACAACAATTGAACCGCTCTCCTTGAAGTTCTTGATGATCCGATAAATGGTTGATTTAGGTGCAATCTTACTGGCAGCAATATCCTTGCCTGTGAAGCCCTTTTTGTGCAAAGCAATGATGACGGCACGTGTTTCCTTGCAGGTAACCATGGTTGACAGAGGAAGAACAATGATTCCAAGCACCACCCTCCTTTTGAAGCTTCCAGTCTGTTATTCAAACTCAATCAGCATGACAGAGTGATCTCCAGCCTTGTCCTTGTCAACACTCACACCTGTGTTAACGAAAGAATCACTGACATGATGTCAGCTGGTCCTTTTGTGGCAGGGCTGAAATGCAGTGGACATTTTTTTTTTTACAAAAAAAACCAATCAGTTGGGGACACGTAAAACGTCTGCCTTCTTCTATGGCGCGGTAAGTAGTTGTGTGGCTGTGGTCACTCGATGTGGTCAGCAGTTGTGTGGTTGTGGTCAGAAGTTGTGTGGTCAGTAGTTATGTTGTCAAAAGTTGTGTGTTTGTCAGTAGTTTTGTAGGTGTGGTTTTGGTTGTGTGGTGTGGTTTTGGTACGTATTTTTGTGCTTGTGGTGAGAAGTTTTGTGGTTGTGGTCAGAAGGTCTGGAGTTGTGGTCAGTAGTTGTGGTCAGTAGTTGTGATGTGGTCATGCTTGTATGTTTTAATCAATTTTCTAAAACCTGCTCTGGCATGCTCATATTCGCACCATGTTGGCCATGGTGCTGTTGGTGATTGTTGTTTTGGCTGCAGTGAACATCTATAGATCTGGGAATAGTAAGTGCTGTCCTCCTTCAACTTTAGAAAGTGTCTTTCTCCTACAAAATAAATTAATCAACTAAATATGTTTTGAACATACTCTGTTTCATGTGTTACCCTGACAAAATCATCACTGTTACAAAGCTACTCCCTCCCTCTCTCTCTCTTCTCTCCTGTCAGATATCAGACCTGTGGAAGGAGAGATGACGGAGCTAGTGATAAATCAAGATCAATATAAAAAATACTATAAGTTTGCTTTAATGTCAACCAAAATACTTGTACAGGAAATGGATTGTAGCAATCGCATACAATAAGCTAGAGAACATATTAATAAAATACAAGAAGCATAACACCATTTCAAATCAAATTTTATTTGTCACATACACATGGTTAGCAGATGTTAATGCGAGTGTAGCGAAATGCTTGTGCTTCTCGTTCCGACAATGCAGTAATAACCAACGAGTAATCTAACCTAACAATTTCACAACTACTACCTTATACACACAAGTGTAAAGCAATGAAGAATATGTACATAAAAATATTTGAATGAGTGATGGTACAGAACGGCATAGGCATGATGCAGTAGATGGTATCGAGTACAGTATATACATATGAGATGAGTAATGTAGGTTATGTAAACATATAAAAGTGGCATTGTTTAAAGTGGCTAGTGATACATGTATTACATCAAGATGGCAAGATGCAGTAGATGGTATAGAGTACAGTATATACATATGAGATGAGTAATGTAGGGTATGTAAACATTATATTAAGTGGCATTGTTTAAAGTGGCTAGTGGTACATTTTTTCATCAATTTTTACATTGTTGAAGTGGCTGGAGTTGAGTCAGTATGTTGGCAGCAGCCACTCAATGTTAGTTAGTGGTGGCTGTTTAACAGTCTGATGGCCTTGAGATAGAAGCTGTTTTTCAGTCTCTCGGTTCCTGCTTTGATGCACCTGTACTGACCTCGCCTTCTGGATGATAACGGGGTGAACAGGCAGTGGCTCGGGTGGTTGTTATCCTTGAGGATCTTTATGGCCTTCCTGTGACATCGGGTGGTGTAGGTGTCCTGGAGGGCAGGTAGTTTGCCCCCGGTGATGCGTTGTGCAGACCTCACTACCCTCTGGAGAGCCTTACGGTTGTGGGCGGAGCAGTTGCCGTACCAGGCGGTGATACAGACCGACAGGATGCTCTCGATTGTGCTTCTGTAAAAGTTTGTGAGTGCTTTTGGTGACAAGCCAAATTTATTCAGCCTCCTGAGGTTGAAGAGGCGCTGCTGCGCCTTCTTCACCACGCTGTCTGTGTGGGTGGACCAATTCAGTTTGTCCGTGATGTGTACGCCGAGGAACTTAAAACTTACTACCCTCTCCACTACTGTCCGTTGATGTGGGTAGGGGGGTGCTCCCTCTGCTGTTTCCTGAAGTTCACGATCATCTCCTTTGTTTTGTTGACGTTGAGTGTGAGGTTATTTTCCTGACACCACACTCCGAGGGCCCTCACCTCCTCCCTGTAGGCCATCTCGTCGTTGATGGTAATCAAGCCTACCACTATAGTGTCGTCTGCAAACTTGATGATTGAGTTGGAGGCGTGCATGGCCACGCAGTCGTGGGTGAACAAGGAGTACAGGAGAGGGCTCAGAACGCACCCATGTGGGGCCCCTGTGTTGAGGATCAGCGGAGTGGAGTTGTTGTTACCTACCCTCACCACCTGGGGGCGGCCCGTCAGGAAGTCCAGTACCCAGTTGCACAGGGCGGGGTCGAGACCCAGCGTCTCGAGCTTGATGACGAGTTTGGAGGGTACTATGGTGTTAAATGGAGGGTACTATGGTGTTGTGGCTGCAAAATCATGAAAAACCATTCAAATGAATTGTCATTATTTGAGCACATATACAGTAAATAGAAATCACGTGTAATTAGCTAACATTACAAAACAAATCAATTACTGAATTAAAAGTACAGGAAAAAGCAATATGACTCTAAACATGTTGTACATAAACATACATCTTCAGGTAAGATTTGTATCTTTATAACAGAACTGAAGAGCTATAAACATTTGAATATAATTTCGTGTCTTCCATAGACCTGACATACTGGAGATGATATGGATCACAAGGCAGACTGCATCCCGAGGGGGGTAAAATTATTAAAATGACACACATTGTCATGTTCCCTTAATTTTGTACATTTAAATGAGGAATAAATAAAAATGCAGAGACATGTTGATTTACTTGTTTCTTGTGTCCCTTATAGTTCTTTCCTGTTTGTGTCTGCAAAGACATGAATAGTGTGTTCAATTACAATACCGTTCAAAAGTTTGAGGTCACTTAGAAATGTCCTTGTTTTTGAAAGAAAAACACATTTTTTGTCCATTAAAATAACATAAAATTGATCAGAAATACAGTGTAGACATTGTTAATGTTGTAAATGACTACTGTAGCTGGAAACGGAGGGTCTGGATTTTTTAAATGGGATATCTACATAGGCGTACAGATGCCCATTATCAGCAACCATCACTCCTGTGTTCCAATGGCACGTTGTGTTAGCTAATCCAAGTTTATCATTTTAAAAGGCTAATTGATCATTAGAAAACCCTTTTGCAATTATGTTAGCACAGCTGAAAACTGTTGTTCTGATAAAGAAGCAATAAAACTGGCCTTCTTTAGACTAGTTGAGTATCTGGAGCATCAGCATTTGTGGGTTCGATTACAGGCTCGAAATGGCCAGAAGCAAAGAACTTTCTTCTGAAACTCATCAGTCTTCTTGTTCTGAGAAATGAAGGCTATTAGAAACTAGAAACTGAATATCTCGTACAACGCTGTGTACTACTTCCTTCACAGAACAGCGCAAACTGTCTCTAACCAGAATAGAAAGAGCAATGGGAGGCCCCGGTGCACAACTGAGCAAGAGGACAGTTACATTAGAGTGTCTAGTTTGAGAAACAGACGCCTCACAATTCCTCAACTGGCAGCTTCCTTAAATAGAACCCGCAAAACACCAGTCTCAACGTCAACAGTGAGGAGGCAACTCCGGGATGCTTGCCTTCTAGGCAGAGTTCCTCTGTCGAGTGTCTGTGTTCTTTTGCCCATCTTCATCTTTTATTTTTATTGGCCAGTCTGAGATAGGGCTTTTTCTTTGCAACTCTGCCTAGAAGGCCAGCATCCCAGAGTCGCCTCTTCACTGTTGAGGTTGAGACTGTCTTCACTTTAACCATGCAGAACCTACAGACTCAGGACACAGGAGAGTATGTGTGTGTTGTGGACAACAGAGGAACCCCCTGCTACATGGCATCTCTGTCCCTGACTGTCACTGCAGGCAATATAGTACTTATTAGGGGTTCACGCCTATTGTTATTCTTAGATTATTTGTTTCCTTGACATGGTCAAATAGTTCAAGAATCAATTAACTTTTTTTCTAATTTGGCACACAGAAACTAGAGGCTATGAGTAACTTGGTCAAAAAAAATGGTACCGATTGGCCTATAGGTGTTGCTGTTATAGGCAGTCTCACTTAAACCCTCATACGTGCCGCCCCATTTGACCTAGAGACTTGAAACTTTGTATGTAGGTGCCTTTCCTCATGCTGAACAAATTTGGTCCATCAGGATAGATTTTGGAAATGTTGGAAAACCTTTGAAAAGTGTATTCTCATGAACCATATGTCCAAATAATGTTATATGTAGGCCCATGGTACATATCTTAACTTAGTTTCAGGTAAGGGAAGGTAAGGTAAGGGATTGGTCAAAAGATGGCTGAGTTATTGACAAATCAAAAATCTGATTTTACATGTCAATTTAAACCAGTGTAAATCCACTCCACAGTGGCTTATCAACTTGAACATTTTCATCGCTGTCACAGATGTCCCTAAGATATGAACCACACTGAATTTGGTATTGATATCTAAAAAAACAACGAAACTATTAAGTAATTCTTTGCATATGTAACGCATCTACAATCATCTTCTCCTCATGAACCATACATCAGATTCACTCCAGATTTCGGATTGTTGATGCATTCAAATATAGCCGCACTGTACCAATAGATGCACATTAGTACATATGCTAATGCTAAATATACTTTAAAATTCTTCTTCTCATCAACCATCAACCATCAACCAAGTCATATTGACTCCAGATTTGGTATATAGACTCAATGAATTAGCCTCTAATGAATTTGAGAATGATTAGCTGCTGCATTCAAAGACCGACACACTACACCACTAGATGGCACCATATCACACCAGGGCTATAAGAACTGAACCAATGGACATGGGCCATGAAATTTGATATGTAAATCTTAGTTCCTACATGATAGAGTGCTTGCTTTGTTGTCCAACAAATCTTGTCCTTTCTGTCATCCTGTGAACCCTGTTCATTGTTTCTTGCAGCTATATGTCTAGTTAATCTACAGATTTTAGTTACGCTTTCAGAATAAGATCTCATTAACATCTCTGTGTGATCCTCAAGAGTACGCTTGCTTTGTGTGTATCGTTTCTGTGTTTCCATACTCCAGGCTTCCCAGGTGTGTCAGTAAGGAGCAACATGGTGTCTGGTAAGAATGGGGACAGCATCACAGCTAAGTGTCTCTATAGCAAGATCCTGGAAGAGAGTGAGAAGATGTTGTGTAAGAACGGGACACCTGCTGCGAACCGAAGCTCCTACCTCACTGCATAGGGAGAACATGTGTCTCAGGACCGCGTCAACCTGCTTATCGATAAGAAGAATCGCACCTTCACTGTGACGATGAGACACCTGGAGATGAACGACATAGACTGGTACTGATGCATAGCAGGAGACCAGCATATCCCGGTGTACACCTCAGTCCTCAATGCATCCAACGCGTGTCAGCTGATGGTGAATCTGTGATGGTCTATCACATATCAGGCTTTGTCGTCCCCTTCAGATGACAAATAATGCCGTTGAAAAACCATTGTACTTTTTACATGTTTCATTTTCAAGAGAAATCTATTGAAGGAAGAGAATAATAGTCTTACTTGTTTGTGTTTCATTTACAAGTGTCCAGCATGTGGTGCTTGCTGTAGAAATCTAATGAAGTACTTTTCCTTTCCTTTTACAGCAATATCTCCTCCAAACATGAACTTGATCACTTTCCCTTTGGTCTTGACTGAGAGAAACGGATGATGATAACCCAAGGTGAAGGTGAAACCATTATTTTGTATTTATTAGTGTAGATATACTGTAACAATGAGGCTAATTTGGGGAAATGTTTTGATGTTTTCTAGCTGGGACTGGGAAAGATATCTGGATATTCTGCTGAAAGTTGCTGTTGGCCTGGTATTTTTGGCATGCATCTGGCTGTGGTCTTCTGTAATGAACACATCTCCGTGTCGCAGAGGAGAGTCAGTACGCATTATGGTAGCGCAATGTATCCTTGTACCTCTCATCATAGGGACAGATAGCAGAGAGAGACCGGCCCCTGTAGAGAGTGACCTGGCTGTCTGTTGTACTGTTCTTTGGACCTGTGAGGAAAACAACCACATGCAGTAAGCTCCAAATTATTGGGACAGTGACACCTTTTTTGTTGTGTTGGCTCTGTACTCCACCACTTTGGATTTGAAATGATACAATGACTGTGAGGTTAAAGATACATTGAATGTGAGGTTAAAGGGCAGACACATAAATACAGACACATAAATATCATACACCGAAGACATGCTAACCTCTCACCATTACAATAACGGGAGGTTAGCATTTCTGAGGGGAGTATGATATTTGTGCGTCTAACTTTCTGACTCATCATTATTCACAATTCATTCAGGATTATCAGTAATCATGGGAGCATCCACATTAATGTAGAAGCGTCCCTAACATGGAGGGACTATGTACAAAAAGTTAAGTGATTTCTAAACGGTTCACCCGATATGGATGAAAATACTCCAGGTCTTGGAGTACAGAGCCAAAAAAAACATGTCACTGTCCAAATACTTTTGGAACTCATGTTGGCAGAGATTATGAAAACTCATTAAGAACCAGAAGGGTGACAATCAAAATCTACATGGGTTTACTAACGTTACTCATGGGAGACATGATGATGAGATTCAGCTCTTCAATGGAAGTAATTGTAATAAAGACTTGGATTGCTGTGGACAAAGATGAGATAATAAGAAGGGCAGTGTTCATGCAGGACTAAGCAGATTACCTAGTGATGGCACGTGGACAACCTGTTGTCTGCTCTGATCTGCTGAGCTACAGATCTCCTGGCTGATATGTTCAGAGATCTCCTGCAGGCCTGAGAAGTTCTGGACGAAGAACACATTTTTGGGACAACCAGTTATTTTAATCAGACCCATCACTGATAAATTGGAACCCCCGATGGCATACAGAGACACTAAGATTCTTCAGCTCCTCTAAAGAGACACTTGCATTCTCATGGCGCTCGCTGCCCATGATTACCAACCCAACCTTAGTCATTTGTTCTCCTCTCACACCGTCCGTCCCTTCCCTGAAAAGCTCACTCATCATCTCCCAGTGTGGGTAAGTCTCTGTGGCAGAACCATTTGACTTTCAGATCCCAGATGTACTGTAGGATCTCCCTGTTGTTCAGGGAAGTGCTGACATTGAACGCAGCCACATCACT